>NC_052352.1:17399281-17564619 GCF_009727055.1 Benincasa hispida | reverse complement strand
ACCCCACCGGAGCCCACCATGCCTTCCTCAACCTTCCCTCCCTCTGACCGCCTCTCCCTCCCCTCCCCTTCTGTTCTCCCTCCGACCCCCTCCCTTCCCCTGACCTCCTTTCCTCCCCTGTTTCAACCCTGCTCTCCAGCCTTGGCTTTGCCATACCAAATCACGCTGGTATTTTAGCTCTTCAGTTAGTCCCAGACTCCATGGAGGTGAAGAGTTGCAAAATAGGTGTCCATTTCTTCTGTATGTGGAAAGTGAGCAATGGATTTTTCATAGAAGACTTGAAAAAAGGACAAAAAGTTCTCTTTTCTCCACTAATGGCGCAATGGCTAGAGGGTAACTTGAAGAGATTACTGTATGGCTCATCTTTCGAATTTTTTCTCCTTGAAGAAAGGGTTGATCAGTGTGTCATTCGCCTCTCCAATTCCGGGGAAGTAGGGGCTGGTTCATAGAATGTGCAGGCCCTCATCGGGTGGAAGGAAAAACATTCACATCCCTTTTGGGGATGACAACTCAGGCTGGCAAGAATTCAATGATATGGTCAGTGGCTGCCTTAAGAATTCCTCATCAAACTTGTGTTCTTTTGAGAACAAATCCCCCCCTTCAGTTGTAGACAAGCCATCACTGAGCCCCCCTCTTCAGCCACAGACTTCCCCAAGGAACCAGAGTTCCTCAGTCTCCCCTGTTTCGGTGGTCAAAAAACAGAATAGGCAGCATCAATGGGTGATCAAGCAAGCTGATGTGCTCCAACCTGATTTCTCTAACCTTTGGATTGTCTCACATCTTTTTGAATTTGATAATTGGCTTGACATTTGTAAGGCACTCAAAGACCACTTTCAATCTAATGTTATTATCAATCCTCTATTTGCAGAAAATGCCCTGGTAACAATGGACCGAGACTCATTAGATGAACTAGATAACTTCTCAGGCAAATGGCAGAAATTTGGCTCCTTCCATCTGAAATTCGAAAGATGGAACAACTCCTCCCATGGCAGATCAGCTTATGTCAGAGGTTATGGGGGTTGGATCTCTATCAAGAACTTACCCCTGGATTATTGGTGCAAACAGACCTTCGAGGCCATTGGGGGATTAAAAAGCATAGCTATGGAGACACTTAACTTGATCAATGTTTCAGAGGCCAAAATTAAAGTGAAGGAGAATCTTTATGGTTTTATCCCAGCAACAATTGAAATATCAAATGAAAAAGAGGATCAATCTACTTGAATTTTGGAGATATCTCATCATCCAGCCCTCCTAGTAAGGTAAGTGGTGACTTATTTGAATCTGACTTTACAAATCCTATTGATTTAATTCGGATTAATGAAGTTAAAAGTGATGAAGGCTTTTTTTTGATCCATTAAATTCAAAATTCAACTTCCTACTTCCCTCTAATTGCAACAACATTAAGTTCTCTAGAAGTCCATGAGTCTTTGTGGATAATAAAGAAAGCAAGATGAGAGAGATTGAATCCAAGGCCAAGAAGTTAAGAGGCCATTCGAAATCTGAGCCGCCCCCCATTCATGCCTCACGCCTTTGCCTTTTGATCTTCCCGAGCAACCACCTTCAGCGTCGTCTGCAGAGGACAAAGTCTTAATTAAAGAAAAAATTACAGAGGGGTGCAACCCTTCAACTTCCCTAAAAAAGGCGCCAAGAATGATCTATTGATTAAAAGTAAAACAGAGGGTCGTGACCCTTCAAATTCTTTTCACAAAGGCGCCAAAATTGACTTGGGAAAACCCGGTCCAACCCTTCCTAATCAGAATGCCGGTTCGTCTTCAACCAAGATTGAGAAGTCTGTTACTCAAGATTTTATCACAGAGAAGCCGAATGCCTTGGTCTCCATTCCTTCCTCCCATAGACCTGTCTCTTATACACATCTAGATGTGTATAAGAGACAGCATTTCATCAGAAAGTACACGTCCTTTAAAACCCTTGGTCAACCATCTCCAACCCGGATATTCTTGAAGTAAGTTGTGCTAACCTACAAGCCAACCCTCAAACTTTGAGGCCTGTTAGGGAGAGTCCTATCCAACCTTCTCTACATTGCACCTGAAGTGATAACATCTCTTCAGATAGCCAATTTCCCAGCCGTAACAAGTTTATTTTCCTCTCTTCATTCTCCCAAGACTCAGATGATGACTTGTTAGCTAGTGTGAGTAGTGAGGAACTGGATATTAATGATGATGAAGATAAAAAAGAACTTGATGACAATCAAGAAGGCATGGACTTCTCCCTAAGTCAACTCTTCCTTCCCCCGGATGAACATTCACAGGTTAGTGAAAGCATTTTCCCGACCTCCCCCCCTCCTCTAAATTTGTCACTTGTACCACAGAATCTACACTCCATCATAAAAAAGTGTGATTTCATTTTAGCTTGATCAAAAGGAAAAGTGTTGAAGAATCCTCGGTGAGCCTTAATGAAGATAGTTACTTGGAACACAAGAGGTTTAGGGGATTCATCAAAAAGACTACTTCTAAAAAGATTTCTGAAAAAAGTCAATCCAGATATTGTCTTTATCCAATAAACAAAAAAAGACAGAATTGAGGGCTCATTTATCAAAAGCCTTTGGAGCTCAAAAGAGGTAGGATGAGTCTTTGTGGAAGCTAAAGGAAAATCGGGAGGCATACTCACAATGTGGGATGAGAGCAAAATTCTAGTATCTGAAAGCTCAAAAGATGAATTCTCCCTTTCAATCAAATGTCAAACGTTAAACAAAAAGATCTGCTGGATAACAAATGTATATAGTCCTTGTGATTACCGTAAAAGGAGAAGATTGTGGGCAGAATTATCCTCTCTGGCAGAAAAATTTGATGATCCATGGTGTATTGGTGGAGACTTCAACAGCATTTGAAGAAGGCATGAGAGATATCCAGTTGGTAGAGCAATGAAAGACATGAATAACTTCAATAAGTTCATCAGATTAAACAACCTGCTGGAACTTCCACTCTCAAATGGACAATTCACTTAGTCAAGGGAAGGTAATGGTGCTTCAAGATCTCTCCTAGACCGTTTTCTTGTATTAAACACATGGGAAGAAGTTTTCGATAATTCAAGGGTTGCAAGACAAGCTAGAACCATGTCAGACCACTTTCCTCTTACCTTAGAAGCAGGAGCTTTTGAATGGGGGCCCTCACCATTTCGGTTTTGTAACAGTTGGCTGAGCAACAAGGATTGCTGTAAATTGATTGAAAAATCTCTGAAAATGAAGAAAAAACATAAATGGACAGGCATTACTCTCTCCACCAACTTCAGAGAAACAAAATCAGTCCTAAAGAAATGGTTTCATGACTATGAAAAAGAGAAGAAGATGAAAGAGGACAGCTTATTAACAGAAATTCATAGAAAAGACTCTCTAATAATGGGAGTATTCCCTCAAGTCAGTGATGAAGATGCAGCCTTTTCCTTGAAGGTAGATCTACTAGCCCTTTACCAATTAGAAGAAAGAAGCCTCATAAAAAATGCAAGTTAAAATGGTTAAAAGAAGGAGACGAGAACACTTCTTTCTTCCACAGATTCCTATCTGCCAGAAAAAGAAAAAACTTGATTGTAGAATTGCTTAATGATCAAGATATTCCAACCAAATCCACCTGGGATGTTGAAGACATTATTTTGGCCTTCTACTCATCTTTATACTCAAAAGATAATGATCCTAGAGTCATGCCTATCAACCTTGACTAGTCAAGAGTCTCAAGAAGTCAAAATGAGCAGCTGGTTGTAAGTTTTTCTGCTCTAGAAATCAAGCTAGCAGTGAAAGGGTTAGGAAAGAATAAGGCACCAGGGCCGGATGGCTTCACACCAGAATTCTTCATCCATTTTTGGCATCTTCTGAAAGACAACCTTATAAAAATGTTTGATGATTTCTACAGCAACGGTAAGCTCAATTCATGTATTAAAGAGAACTTTATTTGTCTAATTCCAAAAAATCTGATGCAGTGAAAGTCAAAGACTTCAGACCAATTAGTCTCACTACCCTGTTGTACAAAATAATAGCAAAAGTCCTAGTGGAGAGACTAAAAAGAATCATGCCAAGCAGAATTGCCCCCACTCAAAGTGCGTTTATTGAGGGAAGACAGATCCTAGACCCAATCCTAATTGCAAATGAAGCAATCGACTATAGATCGAAAGGGAAGAAAGGATGGCTTCTAAAGCTTGATTTGGAGAAAGCATTTGATAGAGTGGACTGGTCATTCCTTGAAGAAGTCCTAATTGGAAAGAATTTCAGCTCAAAATGGATATCTTGGATTTTGGGGTGCATCACCAATCCAAAATTCTCCATCTTTATCAATGAAAAGCCTCATGGAAGGATAGTTGCATCTAAAGGAATTAGGCAAGGAGATCCCCCTTCTCCTTTCCTCTTCATCCTTGTGGGAGAAGTCTTAAATGCCTTAATCAACCGGTTACATGAGAAAGATCGCTTTGAACGCTTTTTGGTTGGGAAGGATCAAGTCCACGTTTCAATTTTGCAATTTGCCAATGACACCCTTATCTTTTGCAAATATGATGATGATATGTTAGAATCTCTTCGAGCTACTCTTGACCTTTCTGAATGGTGTTCTGGACAGAAAATTAATTGGGAGAAATCATCTCTTTGTGGTATAAACATTGGCCAAGACATGCTGAAAAGTTCAATTGTAAAGTAGAACAACTTTCCCTTCTCTATTTAGGACTTCCTTTAGGAGGTTACCCGAAAAAGATTGATTTCTGGCAGTCTGTTATTGATAAACTTCATGGAATTCTTGATAAATGGAGAAGATACAACATTTCAAGAGGAGGAAGAGCAACCCTTTGTAAGTCGGTACTCTTAAACCTCCCCACTTACTACATGTCTTCCTTCTTGATTCCTAATAGAGTGTTGCATATCTTAGAAAGAATTTTGAGGAATTTCTTTTGGGAAGGCCACAAAGGGGGTAATCTAAATCATTTAGCCAAATGGGAACTTGTGTCCAAATCTTATGAAGAAGGTGGCCTCGGTTTGGGTGGATTAAAAGAGAAAAATCTAGCTCTTTTAGCAAAATGGGGTTGAAGATTCCAGCTTGAAAGCTCTTCCCTTTGGTGTAGAGTGGTCAAAAGTATACATGGCAGTAGCATATTTCAGGGGTCCACTCCTCCGGTAAGGCAGTGGCTGCCTTAGAAGCCCATGGATCAACATTTCAAGAGCTTGGTTGAAGGTGGAAAATCTGTCGGTGTTTTTCTTGGGCAATGGGCTTAATATTGACTTTTGGTTAGATACTTGGATGACAATCTTCCCTTTCATCCAGATTTTCCAGATTATTTAGATTGGCCACTCATCAAATGGCTTTGTGAGATAGCATTGGGACCACACCACCAACTCTTGGAGCATCTCTTTAGGAGGTACTTAAAAGATGAAGGAGATTACTGAATTTCAAGATTTGTTAGTCTCGTCTCTAGCCTAAAGGTGCAAGATCGCCCGGACTCAAGGTTTGGTCTTTGGATCCCAATGGAGCCTTCTCGGTTAAATCTTTAACCAACTTCCTTCGCAAAGCCCCCCGAATTGATCCTCTACTTTATGAAGCTCTTTGGAAATCAAAAAAGTCTCAAGGAGAATAAACATAGTCCTTTGGATAATGGTTTTTGGGTCCCTAAACTGCTCAAGTGTGCTGCAAAAAAGAGTTGCCTCTCACTATCTCTCCCCCAATATGTGTGTGTTTTGTGTAAGAAGAATGGGGAAGACCAACCGCACCTATTTTTTAACTGCGTTAATGCACAAAGTTGCGGATTTTGCTCTTCAATATCTTCAATTTGAGCTGGTCCTTTGGAGCAGAATTTAGCCTAAATGTGCAGCAGCTGTTGATAGGGTCGGCTGTCAAGAAATCGCACCAGATTCTGTGGGTCAATGCTGTCAAGGGTGTTTTATCTGAATTATGGTTTGAAGGAACCAAGAGTCTTCCAAGACAAGGAAACCCCGTGGTTCTCAAGATTTGAAGCTGCCAAGTTGAAAAGCATCTCTTTGGTGCTCCTCTCAAAATCCTTTGGAGCATACTCTTGCCAGGAAATCAATCTAAATTGGCATTCTTTCCTTTTTCCAGCTTTCTGAAGTTCTCATTGCTTTTGTTTTTAGTTGTTCTTTGGTTGTCTTTTGTTATGATTTTCCAGTTTCTCTCTTTATCAGTTCAAGTATTGTTTCCCATTGTATCGTTTAATTTTAAGGCTTTTCTAGAGTTAGGATGTGATGAGGGGTGCTAAGGGGGTGTCAACCTAGTTGAGATGCCCGGGTGCACCTGCCCTTATGAATTCCTTGTAAATTGAGTATTAGTCTCACTTCATTTTCTTAATGAATAAAGAGACTCGTTTCCTTTTTTAAAAAAGGGGAAATTCAAAAACACTTTGAAGCTGTGAAACCATGCAAGAAACAAACCAAACGAAAAAGCAGTGAAGAAAAATTATGGAACGCACACAAAACACCAAGCAAAGAAGAAAACATGTTCAAAACTTTAAGCGAATGGGATGAAGATGGCGTGATAAAAGATGGAGGTGATGTGGGCAAAGAAAATGCGATTGAAGAAGAAGGAGAAGAAGTAAAACGTTTGGGCAAGGAAGATGAAGCGATCGAAAAAGGAAGTCAAAGTGTAACTAACAAATTGTCCTTGTACTGATGGATGATTGGAGGTGGAGGCCTAACAAACTGTTGGCAAGTAACTCTGTCCATTGGCTCAAAGTTTGGACGTTAGTTTTTCACAGCATATATGTTTCTTAGCCACTGAACTGCACTGTAATTCATATCTGTTCTTTTGCTTGCTCTTTGACATATTGGTATCAAGTTTTCCCGCAGGATTTGGTCATCTGCTTATCTGTTTTTTTTATTTTTCATGGATATTCTAAATTATCAAATTGCAAAGCTCCCCTATGACTGCAACTCACATTTGAACGATTGTTTTGCAGCTATCTGAGCTTGTCAATGTGGAGGGCTATAGTGATTGGATACGTTTAGTGGCAGAGTTTACTTTGAAGTCCTTGCATTCTTGGCAGGTCTATTGAAATAGTTGATTCTATATTGGAGTATTCTCTGAATAATCTGTATCTATCTTCCACTAATCGTATCTGTGTACATCCCTAATGAAAATAATGGCCTGTTGCCAGTGGGCTAGCAGCAGCGTTTACTATCTCTTAGGTCTATGGTCCAGATTGGTAGCATCTGTTCCATATTTGAAAGGCGATGCTCCGAGTTTGTTGGATGAGTTTGTGCCTAAAATAACTGAAGGTTTCATCACATCAAGGTTGAATTCTGTGCAGGTGAGTGACCTGTCTTTCTTTGTCGAGACTTGGTGTTTTTTGCTTGCGAAGGTAAGAAGTCTTTATAATGTGCAGGCTGGATTACAGGATGATCTTTCTGAGAATCCATTAGACAATGTCGAAGTCTTACAGGATCAACTGGATTGCTTTCCATACCTCTGCAGATTTCAGGTCCAAGCCGTCTTGTGTGTTTTTTCATTCTTTTGTCTTTTTTAATTGAAACAATAACTTTTATATCTTGTGCACTGGAATATATAAATTTAGCTTCAGCTTTACATGTTTTGATTTGGTGCCTTTTGCCTTTTGACCTTTTGCATTCACCTGAGTTGCAGTATGAAACCAGTAGTTTGTGCATCATAAATATCATGGAGCCCACATTACGAACATACACGGTAAGGTTATTGATGGGAATGGCTTTGTTGAAACTTGAAATCTTATTTTGCTTGGTGGTAAAGTTGGTCGCTTATATATCTTTTTGTTTGACTGGAATAGGAAAGAGCTCGGCTTCAAGGTAGTGATAACAGTGAACTTTCTGTTATTGAAGGCAAACTTGCATGGGTTGTTCATATTATAGCTGCTATCGTTAAAATAAAACAATGCACTGGTTGTAGGTAAGAAGACTTTTCAGCTTCACAGGATGGTAGAAATTTCATTTCATGATGAAATCGATGGTTTTTCCTAATTTTAGTTGTTACTGTGATCAGTGTGGAATCGCAGGAAGTTCTTGATGCTGAACTGTCAGCTCGTGTGTTGCAATTGATAAATATTACAGACAATGGTCTACATAGCCAGGTATGTTTGACATACGTGCCTCATGTTTCTATAATTCTCACCAATGGTACATGCAGTACGTGAGTAAGGAAAACTAGTCATTATTTGAGCTAGTATCTAGACGTCCAAACCACAAATCTTTATGATTTACCATGTTGATAGAAACCCAGTCACTATATTGAAACATAAGAAACGAAAGGAAGTTTTGGGAGAGCTTTATTGTTCCTTTTTGATAACTTTCTCTCTTATATGTTTCTATTTACCAATTGGCTATTTTTGTTTCTTTATGTATGTTCTTTGTTATCATCTTTGAGCATTAGTCTCTTTTCATTCTTTTAATGAAAAGTGTGATATCCTTTAAAAAAAAAAAACAGAAGGGTTGGGTTAATGAAGTAAAGAAAGTAAAGACAATTGTTTTAAATGTTGGGCTATTGTGTACCCAATGCTCACTAAAGCGAAACATACATTTTTTAGGAAAAAGATTGGAGGATGAGAAAGTAGCATTTGAAGAGGGTAATTAGTGGCCCTCAAAAGGCAAAAAAGAGCATTTGAGTTGGTTCCTTTCTGGGAATCAAAGAAAAGTATCAGAGCCTTCTTAAAAGTGGTAGCCCGCATGAACTATAGTAGGTTATCCGAATATCCCCAGGGAAACCACCAATTGAACCAAGTTATGAACCATGGTTGTGGGTAAAAGGGCACGGGGAAAAAGTGGTGTTAGAAATGCATGCAGCTAAGAATCCATCCATAGATTGCACCACACTTCTCTTATCCTCAAATATTATTGTGTGCGCGATGGGAAACACTAAAAATTCCGATATCCTAAAGCCCCAAAATAACAAAAAACCCATAGAGAAATGGGATCCCCATGCCACAGGGAGGAGTCAAACGAATGTCCTCCAGTCTAGGTTAATGACAAAAGAAGAGTAGTTGAAAGATTTATGTAAGGCATCCAATCCAACCAATCTTGTCACAAGCATTTTGTAAACCTCCAACTCTTAGATTTTAGAGGGTGAAAATATTAATCTATATTGATGTTTCATATGTTGAACATAGGTTTTCTTATATAGAAAAGAGACCCATCACAAATAAGGAAAGAGAATAACAATACAATACAAAGGAAAATATTGACAATGAAAATATACAATAAATGTTGCTAAATAATAGGAATTCCAACACCAACCATCATTTTTCTCTTTCTTCAGTAACCTTTTCTGCAGAAAAAAGGGCATCCAAAAATTGTCTTTCACTCACAATAGTCAACTGGTTAATAGAGTTGGTGCTAGGAAGGATACTTTTCATTCAATGAGAAGTTTAGCAATAATTTTAGAGTTTCTCCGCACATTGTTTTGGTTGTAGTTCCCTTTCGGCTGAAGCTAAACTTTCTAGGAATTTCTCTCTTTGAGGTTAGTTGAAGGTTGTTGATGCATCTTTTGGGTTCTTCATTTTCCAACGTTCGACCTCTTTGTTTTATTGTTCACGTAGTCTTGCAGCCTCTCCTTTTTATGTTCATTTCTCAAGCTTAGCTGGCGTTCACGTTCTTCTGTTGGTTTGAGAGAGTTCAACAGTTTTTACAGGATAAGTCTCTTCCTTGGTTTGCTCATTTTGTTTAAGCTCAGGTTTTTAGCCTCTTCATGTTCGATCCGGATTGTTTTTAGTTCTCCTGCTTCTAGTGGAATTACCTTTTGTGCAAATTTTATACCTGAAAATTAATTTACCTTTGCTTTCTGCAGAGGTACAGTGAAGCAAGCAAGCAAAGACTTGATCGAGCTATTCTTACCTTCTTCCAGAATTTCCGTAAGTCTTATGTGGGTGATCAGGCAATGCATTCCTCCAAGGTAATTAATAAATATATCATTCTGTTCTATATGAAGGTTACATGTCACATCTATTTATCCTTTTTTCGATTGCAGCAGTTATATGCGCGGTTGTCTGAACTCCTTGGACTTAATGATCATCTTCAACTACTGAATGTGATTGTCAGCAAGATTGCAACAAATCTCAAGTGTTACACTGAGGTGAAAGATTTACTCATTCTTTATATTTATAATAGCTGTGTTATGGATTTAAATCAGCCCTTTATGTATGTTCCCAGAGTGAGGAGGTCATTGATCACACCTTGAGTTTGTTTCTGGAGCTGGCATCTGGGTAAATCCTCTTAAACGTGTTTTAGTTAAAGAATCTAAATCATACATTATAGATTGCTTATCACTGTTTCATCTCCTCCCTCTCTCTCTCCCCCCTGTCTCCCGTTTGTCAGATATATGACAGGGAAGCTGCTTTTGAAATTGGATACTGTTAAATTCATTGTTGCAAATCATACGGTACTACTTCCTCAAAGATATCTTTTCTTTTAGTTCCTTACTCATCTATCTGAGCTCGAATTATATTATATCCTTCACACATTTCATTTAAAATTTTAGAGGGAGCAGTTTCCTTTCTTGGAAGAATACAGATGTTCACGCAGTAGGACAACCTTCTACTACACGATTGGCTGGCTAATTTTTATGGAGGAAAGCCCTGTTAAATTTAAATCCTCAATGGAACCACTGTTGCAGGTTAGATTCTCGAATCTCTGTCAATTATACATGTACCGATGTGCATGCTTGCTTACATCCCATGCATGGCCGCAAATGTGCATATCCATCTTTCTGCCTATTATGCATCTCTTTCTTCCTCTAACTCACCTGCCAATTTTTTTTTTTTTTTTTTTGGGGGAAATCGTATTCTAAAACTCTTAGGTTTGAGAGATTCAGAATACTTTATTCCATTCACTAAAGAAATATATANAATATATATATATATATATATATATATACATACATACATATACAAGAGCACAAGAGTAACCAAAGAAGGGAAGCGCAGAAAAAGTCATAAAAGGAAAATATAACAAAGATATTTACAATAATAAAATATCCCTAATATTAGAACTATAACACTTTCCCTCAAGTTGGAGCACATATGTTAATCATGCCCAACATGTTACATAAATAATCTATATGTGTTCCATTCAAGGCTTTCGTGAAGATATCTTCTAATTGTTCTCCAGTTTTCACATATCTTGTAAATACGAAAACTTGTTGAATTTTTCATTAAAAAATGGCAATCAACTTCAATATGTTTAGTCCTCTCATGGAATACTAGATTAGATGCAATATGAAGTGTTGCTGATTATCACACCACAATTTTATCGGTGTGGTGATTTCAAATCCCAACTCAACAAGAAGTTGATATATCCAAATCAATTCACACACAGACTGTTATTGCTCCCTATATTCTGATTCCACACTTGAACGTGACACCACATTTTGCTTCTTACTCTTTTAAAAATCAAATTACCACCCACAAAAACACAATATCCTGAGGTAGATCTTCTGTCTTCATTAGATCCTACCCAATCAGCATCTGAGAAACAATCAATATTAGTATGACCATAATTCTTATATAATAAACCACGTCCGGGAGCAGCCTTCAGATAACATAGAATCTATTCTTATGCAGCTCAATGATCAACTTGAGGGCATGACGTATACTAGCTCACAATACTCTCTGAATAGGCTATGTCAGGAGCCAATGTAGATAATCAAGTTTTTCCACTGACCTCTTATATCTTTCAAGATTTTTTAGTAATTCCCCATTTTTTATGAGCCGTAAGTTAGACATCATTGGTGTACTACTTGACTTAGCCCCTAGCTTCCTTGTTTCAGTCAACAAGTCAAGTATATACTTTCTCTATGATAATAGTATTCCGTTCTTGCTTTTTATTACCTCAAGTCCTAAGAAGTATTTCAACATGCCCAAATCTTTTGTATGGAATTGACTATGGAGAAAGGTTTTTAGGGACTAGATACCTACAACATCATCACCAGTAATCATAATATCATCAACATATACGACTAATAGGATGACACCACTCTCAGATCTTTTGAAAAAGACCGAATGATCTGACGTGCTCTTCTGTATTCCAAAGCTTTCAATCACCTGACTAAATTTGCCAAACCAGGCACATGGACTTTGCTTTAATCCATACAAGGATTTACGAAGGTGACACACCTTTCCATTCTTTTCCTAAACAACAAACCCTGGTGATTGCTCCGTATACACCTCTTCTTGAAGATGACCATTTTTGCTAGTGGAGAAAAAGTATCAGCATAGTCAACACCATAAGTTTGTGCGTAGCCTTTCGCTACGAGGTGTACTTTTAATTAAGCAACAAAACCATCAGGATTGACTTTAACTGCAAACACCCATTGCAACCGATAGGTTTCTTTCCTATAGGGAAAGAAACTAAATCTCAAGTACAATTGTCATCTAAGGAAGTCATTTCCTCCACCATTACGACACACCAACCAAAATGAAACAAAGCTTCATGAACAGTTCTAGGGATGGAGACAGACTCTAAGGATGTAATGAATGAACATGTAGAAGGCGAAAAATGGTTATATGGCGCAAAAGAGGAAATAGGATGAGTACACTTACGTTTACCTTTACGAAGAGCAATAGGAAGATCATCACTTATTTCCGGATCCAATGACGAAGAAGACTCTGGTAGAGGGTGTACTCAGAGGTTTAGAGAGAATGATAATTCTTATTCACTTAATCAAGCTGAAGATACATATGTATAGGTAATTAAGAAACCCTAATCTAGGAGATATGAAATTACAATAAAGGGCACCTAATTAAATTTACAACATAAATACATATCATAACACTCCCCCTCAAGCTGAAGCAAATATGTCAATCATGCCCAGCTTGTTGCACAGATAACTTATTCTTGTTCCGTTTACTGCTTTAGTAAGTAGATCTCCCAACTGATCACCAGTCTTCACATATCCTGTAGATATCAACTATTCTTGTATTTTCTCGCAAATAAAATGACAGTCCACTTCAATATGTTTAGTTCGTTCATGAAACACAGGATTGGATGCAATATGAAGATCTACTTGATTATCACACCATAATTTAGCTGGCGCAGTAACACTGAAGCCCATCTCAGACAAAAGGTGATGTATCCACATTATTTCACACACAGATTGTGCCATTGCTCTATATTCTAACTCAACACTCGAACGGGAAACTACACTCTATTTCTTACTTTTCCACGATATCAAGTTACCTCCTACAAAAATACAATATCCAGAAGCTGATCTCCTATCTTCTCGAGATCCAGCCCAATCAGCATCTGAAAAACATTCAACTCTTGTATGATCATGATCTCTATAAAAGATTCCACGTCCAGGTGCAGTTTTAAGATAACATAGCATTTGTTCAACTGCAAGCCAATGATCCACAGTAGGGGAAGACATAAACTGGCTAACAATACTCACAGAATAAGCAATGTCAGGTTGTGTCACTGTTAAATAGTTCAACTTCCCAACTAATCTCCTATATCTCTCAGGATCTTTAAACACTTCTCCTTCCTTTGTAAGTTGCAAATTTGGCATCATCGGAGTACTACATGGTTTGACTCCTAGTTTACCTGTCTCAGACAATAAATCAAGTACGTATTTCCGTTGAGATAGGTAAATACCTTTCTTGCTTCTCATCACTTCAATACCCAAGAAATATTTTAATGATCCCAAATTTTTAGTATGAAATTGAAGTCTTGAGAGAGGATATACCTGATACATCATTTCCAGTGACGATATCATTAACATATATAACAAGCAAAGTAATACCATTGTCAGATCGTCGATAGAATACAGAATGATCAGATGTGCTCTTCTTCATACCAAAACATTTGAGTGCTTGACTAAACTTACCAAACCATGCACGAGGACTTTGTTTTAGACCATACAAGGATTTTCGAAGCCGACATACCTTATTAGTCTCCCCTTGAGCAACAAGCCCAAGTGTTTACTCCATATAGACTTCCTCATGAAGATCACCATGTAGAAAAGCATTCTTAATGTCAAGTTGATGGAAAGGCCAATTGTAAGTAGCAACTATCGAGATAAACAGTCGAATAGAAGTTAATTTAGTAACAGGAGAAAATGTGTCAGAATAATCAGTCCCATAAATCTGAGCATAACCTTTGGCAACCAAACGAGCTTTCAACCGAGCCACTGTCCCATCAAGATTAACCTTGATAGCAAACACTCATTTACACCCAATAGCCTTCTTTTCATCCGGACGTGAAACTAGATCCCAAGTACCATTATCCAAAGCAGTCATCTCCTCAATCATTGCACTATGCCACCCAGGATGAGATAAAACTTCATTGATAGATTTAGAGATAGAGGTGGAACCAAGTGATGTAAGAAAAGAATAAGTGGGAGAAGACAATTGGTTATACGAAACAAACAAAGAAATAGGATAAATATAAGTGCGTTTACCTTTTCGAAGGGCAATGGGAAGCTCATCACTCAGTCCCGGATCCGATGTCGAAGAAGCCAGTGGTGGAGGGCATGGATCTGAAGGTGGTTGTGGAGGACGCCTGGAGTAGACTCGAATAACTAAGGGATCAGAAGGAAGAGATACAGAGGAAGGTGAAGGAGAGGATGATGGAGAAGAAGTAACCTCGTAGATAAAAAGATCGTCATCCTCCCTCGGACACGGACTCAACGGTGATGGACTAAAGAGTAATCTTCTAAGAATGTAACATCCGGAGATACAAGATACCTGTTCAGAGTAGGACAATAACAATGATAACCCTTTTGAACACGTGAATAGCCTAAGAAAATGCATTTCAAAGATTTTGGATCTAATTTAGTACGATTTGGACGAATATCCCAAACAAAACAAACACGACCTAAGATCTTAGGAGCAGCGGGAAACAAAGATTCTGTAGGAAAAATAGTACGATAAGGAATCTCTCCATTTAGGACAGAGGAAGGCATTATATTAATCAAGAAGCAAGCAGTAGACACAGCATCAACCCAAAAATTCTTTGGAACATGCATTTGAAAGGATAAGGCATGGGCTGTTTCAAGGAGCTGTCTGTTCTTTCTTTCAACAACTCCATTTTGAGATGGGAGTGTCTGCACAAGAAAATTGATGAATAATGCTTTGACCACACAGGTAAGATCCAAATACGTGAAAGAAATATTCACCAGCATTGTCAGTTCGCAAGGTTTTAATAGAGACATTAAATTGATTTGAATCTTGGCATTAAAAGCACAAAAATGAGACAATAACTCAAAACGATTTTTCATTAAATATAACCAAGTTACACGAGAATAATCATCAACAAAGGTAACAAAGTAACGAAAACCTATTTGAGACACGACAGGACAAGGACCCAAATATCGGAATGAACTAACTCAAAAGGAGCACTAGCTCGTTTATGAACCCTTGGACTAGAACTAAGACGATGAAATTTTGAAAATTGACACGAATCATAATTCAAAGATGATGAGGAACGAAATTCTGGATGAAGTTTTTTCAGCACAAACAATGACGAATGACCCAAACGACAATGAACATCAAACGGGGATATTACTCTAGGACAAGCCACAACTCTCGGTATCTGATTGTCGAAGATGTAAAGACCTCCCGACTCATGTCCTCTACCAATAATCTTCTTCGTCATATGATCCTGAAACAAACAATGACCAAGAAAAAACGAGGCAGAGCAATTAAGGTCACGAGTAAGTTGGCTAATGAAATTAAATTAAAGGACAAATGAGGCAAATGCAAGACAAAGGACAAAAAGAGTGATGGAGTGAGAGAAATGGTGTCGGATCCAAGGACAGAGGAGGTTGATCCATCTGCCAAGGTGACAGAAGACAGAAGACAGATGCATAGAAAATAGGTTAGAATTATCTGTCATATGGGCAGTGGCCCCAGAGTCTACAACCCATTTGGTAGATGATGTAAGAAGACATTTCGTATTACCTGTCTCGGCAATGGTGGCAACAGGATTAGATGAAGAAGATGCCTGCAATGATTCCTGGAAAACTTGAAATTTAGAAAAGTCATCAGCAGAGATGGTAACAAATTTCTCAGCCATATCACTGGTGGAAGCTATTTGAGTATGCTGAGATTGTTGATTCTTATATAACAATTTCCGACAATCACGTTTCATATATCCTAGCTTACGACAATAGTGACATACGATCTTTGAAGAATCTGATTTCTGATTATCATAACTAGGTTTTTGAAAGTTGTTAGCCGTTCCTAAAGTGCCACAAAAGGTATTTTTATTCTTACTCATAAGGGCACTGTTCGGTTGAGAAACATACGAATTGGACTGAGAACTCTCAATATGAAGAACACGACTGAAGGCTTTCTCTAATGATGGAATTTCAGAGTTAGAAAGAATCTATGTTTTAGCCATTCCAAACTTAGGAGAAAGCCCATTAAAAAATATCGTAACAACCATCTTTTCTCGCTAAACTTGTTGAACTTTGGCATCAGGACTAAACGGCAATAGTAAGGCAAGTTTAGCTGTTTTCTTAAGCCTCATAAAATAACTTGTAACAGATTCTGCTTTCTGTTCCGCTCGGAAGAATTGCATATAGACATCAAACATTTTATGAACATGTTCTTTTCCAAAGTACAGAAATTCTAAAAATTCTAAGAGTTCTTTCATAGAATCACAATGATCTACCAAACCAACAACCTCACCCTCAATAGAATTCTTAATCTGAAGATAAAGTTGAGCGTCATCACGAAGCCAAGCCTTTTTCTTTTCATCTTTCAGTGGTTCCTCTATCACATGATCATCCATATCTGTACTAAGCAAGTAAAATTGAATCGTTTGACGCCAATCATAGTAATTTGATCCATTTAATTTGTGTTCAGTTATCTTCGATGCCAAGGGAATTACATAGAGACGACCATATACTTCACTTCATCCATTATGAGCTAATAAGTAATTTGTAGACCTCACAAGTAGAAAGAACAAACCAAAATCGAAATCAAAGGCAAACAAAAGAGCAAAACTACTCCAAGCTGAACAAGACAACAACAAACCTAAGCACAAATGGGTATTTTATCCAAATAACTCACAACCAAGCAGATTTCGATGAAACCAAATGCACAGAGTGATCAGAAACGACGAGCCGAGAAGAACCCAACTGGCCAAAAGTGGAGACGAAGCTCCATGCGCCGGCGTGTGGCGAAGGAGGACTACTGTTCCAATGGCGCGTGAGCTCCATGCGCGGCTGTTTCCGGCGACGGACGGCTGCAGACGTGATCAGATGGTGAACGCACTTCTCCTGGGATGGGTGGTGAGACAAACGACCACTCAAAACTTGGTGACTCAACTCAAACCCTAACCTTGTGAGAAGCGTAAACCCTAACGTAACCGTCGAACAAATATTCTAACCTTAGATGGCTTTGATACCATGTACTCAGAAGTTTAGAGAGTGATAATTCTTATTCACTTAATCAGGCTGAAGATACATATATATAGGTAATTAAGAAACCCTAATCTATGAGGTATGAAATTACAATAAAGGACACCTAATTAAATTTACAAAATAAATACATATCATAACACAGGGCATGGAACTGCAGAAGATGAACAGGCTTCTACTCAAGAGTTGAGAGACCCTCGACGTAGTGGGAGGGTTGTGAGAAAGCCTGACCGCTATATGGGTTTAACTGAAACCGAAGTCAACATATTTGATGATGGCTTAGAGGATCCATTAACATATAAACAGGAAATGGATGATGTTGATGAAGATCAGTGGATCAAAGCCATGGACCTTGAAAAAGAGTCTATGTACTTGAATTCAGTTTGGGAACTTGTAGATAAACCTAATGAAGTTAGACCTATCGGTTATAAATAGATCTACAAGCGTAAAAGAGATCATACAGGGAAGGTACATACCTATAAAGCCCGGTTAGTAGCAAAGGGTTATACCTAGATTGAAGGGGTGGAATATGAAGAAGTCTTCTCACTTGTTGCTATGATCAAATCAATCAGGATACTCTTGTACATTGCCACTTTTTATAATTATGAAATGTAGAAAATTGCAAGACATGGAACTAAAGGAGGTTGTCGTCAATTGTAGACCTTAGCAATGGATGAATGAATAGAGGTAGACATAGGTGGAGATGAATCAAGTAGAGGATCAAAAAGGAAAACAATTGTGTAGACAAGGAAATCATCCTCTGACTCCTTGTACTTCCTCTAACTCTTATTTGAATCCCTATAACCCTCGATCTTTTTCTTATCTTGACTTCAAAGTTGGCGGCTCAAACATGGCTTTTGTGCGAGGTACCTCCGAGTCTCAACAAATAGTTAATCAAAACTATGATTCTGACGAAGATTCATTACTCATAATCAGTAGTGAAGAAATAAACAGCTTAGTCCCTGAAACGCTCCATGAAGAGGGAAATCTTGGTAAGGATCATCACAATGCTTTGCAATGCATCTTTCAATCAGAAAAAGAACCCAGAAGAGTTTGCAACACCCTCCCCCTCATAAACCCTATTGACAAAAAGGAAATTCCAAACAATCTGATTTCGGTAGTGGAAGATTGTGACTTGATCTTGGGTTAATCCCGAGTGCTTTACCATGAAAATCTTATCATGGAACACAAGAGGCTTGGGCGATGCCTCCAAAAGAATGGCCGTAAGAAGAAGCATCAAGAAAATCAATCTAGATTTGGTCCTAATTCAAGAAACTAAGACTTTTTTGGTATTAGACTTATAAAGGAACTTTGGAGTTCCAAAGACATCGGTTGGGAGTTTGTGGAAGCACTGGGCAAATCAGGTGGCATATTAACCATGTGGGATGAAAGTAAAATCTCGGTCTCAGAGGTACTTAAAGGAGGCTACTCCTTATCTGTTAAATGGATCACCATTTGTAAGAAAACTTGTTGGATTACGAATGTGTATAGCCCTACTGACTGCAAAGAAAGAAAACACATATGGCAGGAATTACATTCACTATCATGCTATTGCTGTGAATCTTGGTGCATAGGTGGCAATTTTAACATCACAAGAAGGATCCAAGAACGGTTTCCAACAGGGAGATCAACAAAAGGAATGAAAAAGTTAAACAAATTCATTAACTTAGCAAAATTGATGGAAATCCCTCTTAACAATGGTCGATTTACATGGTCAAGAGAAGGGCCCACAGCTTCTCGATCGCTTCTTGACAGGTTCTTGATTTCTAATAGTTGGGATGGTTCTTTTGCAAAAACATAGTAGCAAGACAAGCATGTATCTGTTCAGATCACTTCCCCATACTACTTGAAGCAGGTTTATTTAAATAGGGACCTTCCCCTTTCAGATTTTGTAATAGCTGGTTATCCATCAAAGATAGTTGCAGATTGTTGAAGACACCTTGAGCTTGGGAGATCGACATGGTTCGGCTGGTTTTGTGATTGCCACCAAGCTAAGGAAAGTCAAGATTGCCTTAAAAACTGGAATGCAGATTTTGAGACAGAAAGGAAAAAAGGGGAGGAAGTGCTACTTAAAGAAATAGATAAGCTTGATCTACAAGCGGAAGACCACGGTATTCTGGAAATAGAAAGGGACATGAGAACCTCCTTGAAAGCTGAGCTACTTTCCCTTTACAGAATTGATGAAAGAAACCTAAGACAAAAGAGCAAACTTAATTGGCTAAGTTTAGGAGATGAAAATACCAAATTCTTCCATAGGTTCTTGGATGCAAAGAGGAGAAGAAACCTTATCTCCGAACTCTTAAATGACCAAGAAGTTGCAACTCACTCCTTCAAGGAAATTGAAGGCCTAATATTAGACTTTTACTCCTCTTTGTACACCAAATCTCCTGGCCCAAGACCCATCCCTATCAACTTCCAGTGATCTAAAGTCTCTAGTTCAGAGAATTCTATGCTGACAGCCAAATTTACCACAGTTGAAATCAGACTTGCTTTAAATTCCTTGGGCAAAAACAAGGCCCCCGGCCCAGATGGCTTCACAGCTGAATTTCTCATCAAATTCTGGGAATTTTTCAAGGACAAGTTCCTAGAACTCTTCGAAGATTTTTATGGTAATGGGAAGTTGAATTCATGTATAAAGGAGAATTTCATCAGCTTGATTCAAAAAGAAAAAAGATGTTGTCCGGGTAGGTGATTTCAGACCAATCAGCTTAACTACATTGACTTACAAAGTTGTTGCTAAAGTACTAGCTGAGAGGCTAAAAACGATAATGCCAAGTATAATTGATTGTTCACAAAGTGCGTTCATTGAAGGAAGGCAAATCCTAGATCCAATCCTCATAGCCAACGAAGTGGTAGAAGACCATCGTTCTAAGAAGAAAAAAAGCTTTTGATCGTGTTGATTGGGTGTTTCTTGAAAAAATCCTTGTTGAAAAGAACTTCGATTCAAGATGGATAATGTGGATGATGGGCTGTGTCTATAACCCAAAATTCTCAATTTTTATAAACAGAAGACCACGAGGTAGAATCCAAGCTACAAGAGGCATAAGGCAAGGCGACCCTCTTTTGCCTTTTTTTTTTTTCTTTTAGTCAGTGTGGTTCTAAGTGTACTACTGACCAGGCTTCATGAGAAAGACAAGTTTGAAGGCTTCCTAGTGGGCAAAGATAGAGTTCATGTCTCTATATTGCAATTTGTTGATGATTCGTTAATATTCTACAAAGATGATGAGGAGAAGCTTGAAAACCTAAAGAAAACAATTGAACTCTTTGAGTGGTGTTCAGGGCTGAAGATTAATTGGGACAAATCAGTTTTAAGTGGTATCAATATTGATAATATCAAGCTAAAAACAGAAGCATCCAGACTGAATTGCTCGGCTGTCAACCTCCCCTTCATGTACCTCGGCCTTCCGTTAGGTGGCTACCCCAAACAAATGGCTTTCTGGCAACCCGTGATTAATAAAATTCAAAGCAAATTGGATAAATGGAAGAGATACAATCTCTCTAGAGGAGGAGGTTCTCCCCTTTGTAAGTCTGTTCTATCTCACATCCCTTTATACTATGTCAATTTTTTTATGCCAGAAAAGGTGATTCAGATTATAGAAAGGCTATTGAGAAACTTTTTTTGGGAAGGGCACTCTGGAAGTAAATTAAATTACTTAGTAAAATGGGATCTTGTTTCTCGTTCACAAGAAGATGGTGGGCTAGACATTGGAGGTTTGAGAATTAAAAATCAAAGCCTTCTGGCCAAATGGGGGTGGAAGTTTATCAACAATGAGAACTCCCTATGGAGACAAGTGATAACAAGCATCCATGGAAGAAGCATGTTCGGTTGGCATACTAATGGCAAAGCTAACAGCAGCTTAAGAAGTCCATGGGTTAATATATCAAGGACTTGGCTAAAAGTAGAAAATCTGGCTTCTTTTAAAATAGGCAACGGTAAAAGGGCTGCCTTCTAGATCGACCCTTGGCTGGACATCGTTCCCCTAAAAACCTCCTTCCCTAGTCTTTACATCATTTCTACCAAGCCCGATGGTGTTGTACATGATTTTTGGGACGAGGCATTAGAGTCATGGTCCTTCCAATTCCGAAGACTACTAAAGGAAGAAAAGTTAGGTAATTTCCAACTCCTTACTAAAAAGCTTTCCACCTCTAAACTTAATTTGGTTCCTGACAAAAGAAGGTGGACTTTAGAAATCAAATGGGTCCTTTTCAGTAAAATCCCTTGCTAAACACCTATTCTTGGCCTCTTAAATTGGAAATCAATTAGAATCGGCTTTGTGGAAATCAAAAAGCCCAAGGAGGATAAACATTTTGATTTGGATAATGCTCAATGGTCTGCTTAATTGCGCGGATATCTTGCAAAAGAAGCTCTCTAACCACTATATCTCACCATAGGTTTGCTCTCTTTGTTTGGCAGATTCTGAAAATCTCTTACACCTTTTCTTCCTGTGTGTGTTTGCAAAAAAATGTTGGTTATATTTGCTCAATTGCTTTAATACCTGTTGGGTATTTGATAATGATTTCAAGGCAAACATCCTTCAACTTTTGTTCAATCCTAAATTGAAAAAGAAGCCAAGATTAATTTGGATCAACGCAGTCAAGGCTTTGTTATCAGAATTATGGTTTGAAAGGAATCAAAGAGTGTTTCATGACAAAGACTCTCTTTGGTCCAATAAATTCGAGACCGCCCGCATTAATGCCTCTTCCTGGTGCTCTCTTTTCAAAGAATTTGAAGATTTCTCCATTCAAGAAATCAGCCTCAATTGGAACGCCTTCATTTTTTCTCTTACTTGAAACCCTTAATCGTTTCTAGCTCTTTTGTTGATTGTATTGATTCAGATTTTCAGATTTTTATACTTGTGTAAGCCTTTGTACTAGGCACGGTTTTAGTTAGGTTTTTTTATTCAGATGTCATCTTTACTGCTTTACTTATTATTACGATATGATGAGAGTACTATGGAGATGTCAACCTAGGTGAGATGTCTGGGTGCACTTGCTGATCTGTCCCTTTGTTTTTGTTTACTTTCATTCACATTGTAACATCTTCCATTATCTTAATGAAGAGGTTCGTTTCTTTTTTTTAAAAAAAAAGAAGGTGAGGAGAAGAATGAGGAATGTTCAAAGAACGTGACATCAGGAGAGACAAGATATTTATTTAGACTAGGACAATAACACTGATATCCTTTCTGAACACGGGAATAACCAAGGAAAATACATTTTAAGGACTTTGGATCCAGCTTGGTATGTTGAGACCGAACATCCCGAACAAAGGAGGTACAACCAAATATTTGGGTGGAATGAGAAACAAATGTTGTCTTGGGCATAAAGTATGAAAAGACATCTCACTTTTAAGAATGGAAGAGGCCATGCAATTTATTAAGGAACAAGCCGTGGGAACAACATTAGCCCAAAAGAATTTTGGAGCATGCATCTGAAACATTAAGGCTCTTGTTGTTTCAAGAAGATGACGATTCTTTGTTCTGCAATCCCATTTTGAGATGGAGTATCAACACAAGAAGATTGATGAAGAATGCCATGGGCATCTAAATAAAACTCAAGTGCATGAGAGAAATATTCTCTAGGATTTTAATAGCACCGCTAAACTGAGTTTGAATTTTAGCATGAAAGTTAAAAAAATGAGAAAGTAACTCAAAACGATTTTTCATTAAATATAATCACGTTACACAAGAATGGTCATCGAAAAATGTAACAAAATATCGAAATCCTCCTTTGAGCTCAATAGGACACGAACCCCAAACATCGGAATGAATTAATTCAAATAGAGCACTAGCTCGTTTATTAACCCAAGGATACAAACTCAAACGATGAAATTTAGCAAACTGACATGACTTACAATCTAAGGAAGACAAATGCTGAAATTGCAAATAAAGACTATTCAACACAGAGATAGACGGGTGATCCAAACGACAATGTTCTTCAAAGGGAGACGACGTACTAAGACATGTGATGGCTGTAGGTATTTGTGGTTAAAAAATGTAAAGACTTCCAAATTCACGTCTTTTACCAATAGTTTGCTTCGTTGTAAGATCCTGAAATAAGCAATAACTAAGAAAAAATGGAGATACAACAATGAAGATCACGAGTGAGTTTACTGACCGAAATCAAATTAAAGGAGAATTGTGGTAAATTTAAAACGGAGGACAAAGAAATTGTTCAATAAGATGGATGGTTCCCGATCCTAGAATAGGAGTGGAGGTTCCATCAGCTATAGTGGCATTAGGTGAGCAGGTAGATATACAAAGGTTAGAGAATAAACTGGGGTTACCTGTCATATGGTCTGTAGCGTCAGAGTCAATGACTCATGTCGAAGTGGAGGAAAGAAGGCATTTAGAGATGTTACCTATCTCTACGATGACAATAATGGGAGTAGAAGATGATATCGTCAATGACTCTTGATATTGTTGAAATTTGACAAACTCCTCTGCATAAATCGTAATTGACTTGTCAAGATTATTAGGAGTAGAAGCTCCTCCACAAGTTAGAAAAGAAGCCTTCTCATTTCCTACTCTAAACCTGACGGATATTCCCCAATCTTTACACTCCATCCTGAATGATTGCAGTATTGTCCTAATCTGAACAAAGGGGCAAGAAGAGTCAAGCGAAGGCTCCTCTCATAAGGTGTGTTATAATGAGGATAGTTTCTTGGAATACAAAAGGGCTAGGAGATTCTTCAAAAAGATTGACTCTTAAAAGATTTCTGAAAAGGATCAATTCGGATCTAGTTTTGATTCAAGAGTCAAAAAAAAAAAAAAAAAAGAGTTTCGAAGGAGCATTTATCAAAAGCCTATGGAGTTCAAAAGATGTAAGGTGGTCCTTTGTGGAAGCCAAAGGAAGATCTGGAGGATGCTCACAATGTGGGATGAAAGCAAAATTTTAGTATTTGACACAATCAAAGCTGAATTCTCCTTAACAGTCAAGTGTCAGACAATAAACAAGAAACAATGTCGGATTACAATGTATATGGCCCCACAGACTACAGAGAAAGGAGAAGATTGTGGGCAAAACTATCTTCCCTTGTTGTAGAGCATGTAGAACCTTGGTGCATTGGTGGAGATTTTAACAACATTCGAAGAAGTTGTGAAAGGTTCCCAATAGAAAGAGCAACAAGAGACATGAAAAACTTCAACAATTTCATTAGAATGAACAGCCTATTGGAAATTCCTCTCTCTAACGGTCGTTTCACTTGGTCTAGAGAAGGAGAAGTTGTCTCGAAATCACTCATTGATAGATTTCTAGTATCAAACAATTGGGAAGGAGCTTTTGAAAACCCAAGGGTTGCCAGGCAAGCAAGAACCATGTCCGACCATTTTCCCCTCCTCTTAGAAGCAGGAGCTCTTGATTGGGGTCCTTCTCCTTTTCGCTTTTGCAACAGTTAGTTGAATATCAAGGAGTGTTGTAGATTGATTGAAAGATCCCTGAGCATGGAGGAACAACATCACTCGGCAGGTTTTGTACTATCCTCAAAACAACCTTAAAAAAAATGATGAAGGAGGAGGAAGGTATTATTAAAGAAATTCAAAGAAGGGATCAATTGGCAGATGAAGAGGACCCTCGTACTAGGGAAGAAAATGTAAGAATAGTAGGAAGAAAGAAACCTCATTCAAAAAAGTAAATTAAATTGGCTAAAGGTGGGTGATGAAAACACTTCCTTCTTTCATAGATTTCTAGCTGCAAGAAAGACGAAAAATCTGATAGCAGAACTGATTAATGACCAAGGTTTACCAACCAGATCCTACCGTGACATTGAAGATCTCATTTTGGGGTTTTACTCCTCTATTTACTCAAAATGTGAAGGATCTCGAGCAGTACCACTTGATCTTGACTGGGCTAGAGTATCAAGAAACCAAAATGAGCAACTTGTACAAGATTCACAGCCCTAGAAATCAGAAAGGCGGTGAAAGGGTTGGGAAAAAGCAAGGCACTAGGCCTAGATGGTTTTACAGCCGAATTCATCCTCAGTTTTTGGAATCAACTAAAGGATAACTTCACAAAACTGTTTGATGAATTTTACTGCAATGGAAAGCTCAACTCTTGTGTTAAAGAGAACTTCATTTGCGTAATTCAAAAAAAGGTAGATGTGGTGAAAGTAAAAGATTTCAGGCCGATCAGTCTTACAACCCTTACATATAAAATAATTGCGAAAGTATTAGCTGAAAGACTCAAAGGGATCATGCCAATAGCTCCTACTCAAAGTGCTTTCATCGAGGGGAGACAGATCCTTGACCCATCCTCATAGCTAATGAAGCCGTCGAAGATTATAGATCCAAAAAGAAGAAAGGCTCAAGTTGGACTTAGAAAAAGCTTTTGATAGAGTGGATTGGACCTTCCTAGAAAAGGTGCTTTATGGAAAATTGGGATAAAAACAATTAATTGAACGTCAAATCCATAAAGCTCTTCAACCAAATGGCTTAGTGTCGGATCATTGAGATAAAAACACTTCCTCTTGGTGCATTTCATTTAGAAGACTATTGAAAGAGGAAGAGATTTCAGATTTTCAAGTTTTGTTAAGCTTAGTTGCACTAGTAGAAGTGAATGATTGCTTCGACAAATGCTCATGGTCATTGGAGTCCAATGGCTATTTCATGGTTAAATCACTAGTTACTCATCTTTGCAAAGCCCCTCCAATCGATAAATGTTTAAGACAAGCACCTTGGAAGTCTAAAAGCCCGAGGCAAGTAAATATAGTCTTATGTTCTCCTTTGACGATGGAGCTATCAGGTTTTGAACTCTAATCTTTAACGCTGCAAATGGGTTCCTTGAATGAGAAGGAATCGTTTGAAATGGTTTTGAAAACTCCACTCTTTCCATATTAAACAAATCGTTGACTTCTTCATCAATCATAACCTGTTGCAGCCTCTGTAAATCAATCGGGTTGGAGAAATTCTTAAAAAGTAGGCTGCCTTTAGTGATTTGGGGAGGGTCAATGACTTCAACGTCTCCAAAATTTTAAAAAATGTTACCTCTAGTAAAATCTTAGATTTCGATTGTGGATGGCATGAAACCACAAAAATTCTTCTTCACTTGTATCTTTGCTTCAAACAATTAACTAGATTAAGTGTTTCTAAGGCAATGTCTTCTAAGCCACCGAAATGAGCACCTATAGCTTCAAATGTTTTGCTACTCCAATAATCCAGTGGGAGGTTTCTTATTT
Source organism: Benincasa hispida (assembly GCF_009727055.1). NCBI lineage: Eukaryota > Viridiplantae > Streptophyta > Magnoliopsida > Cucurbitales > Cucurbitaceae > Benincasa > Benincasa hispida. The sequence continues at coordinate 17,538,129 of NC_052352.1, read as the reverse complement.
TAATCCATCCTCCAAAACCTTTTGTTAACAATGGTCAGCTGTGTTTGAATTTGTTCCAACTTTCAAACTTTAAGTGGAACGAACCAATTTCCTGCTATTTACCCATTTTCTCAACGAATTCCTTGACTGAACCTTGATCTAAATTGATCAATGCATTCTCTGCGAATAACGGATTTATGATTACTTTGGTTTGGAAAAAAAAATTTTCAGCTCTTTAGTGATCTCCTTCCAGTCATTAAAAAAAAAAAAAAAAAACAAACAGCCTTGAGACAGTCCACAAGTTATCAAAATCCTGTTGGTATCCTTCCATATTCTTGTGCACTCAAAATAAGTTTGAGCTCTGTTTTTCGTTCGCCAAAATAGGGGATGTCATCTGCCTCACCAGATTATCGTTGCGAGTGCTCTGTTTTCCAGACTCCGAAACAGAGGTATGAGAATCTTCACCATTTCTGTGTAACTTGATCTTTGTAATTGAAATGAATTCTCCTCAAAAACCTTACTATGCTGCTTGGATAGATTAGAGCTTGAAAATTGATTCCTTTGCCATAACCTGTACTCGTGTTTCATCTGGAAGCTTTGTATGATTTTAAAAAAAGCAAGCCAACCCTGCTGCGAGTGGCCTGATAGCACATGGATGAAGTGTCACCCACCTGTTGCCAACCATACTGTGCATCTCATAATCCATCCTGACTCTACTCTAAATTTCGATATCCTTGTCCTTCCGTGAACATCACTGCCATTCTGAAGGAAGAAATCTTTTTCAGACCTTCGAGGTATTTCCATGATGGCCTCCGTGGACCAGCCCATTTGCAACTTCGTTACTTATTTTCTGTGCTTCGACATCTTCAATTTGGAAGAAGCCATTCTCAACCCGGATGCAATAAAAGAAGTTGAGGATTTTGCAACTTTCCACTTCCATCGCAGCCGTTGAAAGGGAAAAAGAAAGGTGGTCGGAGTGTGCATTGCTCGGAAATGTCGCTGGAGATGGAGGATACCGGAGAAGCTTGAAAACGGGAACAGGGAGGAAGAGGGAGGAGAGATGAGAAGAGTGAACCCCTGTACCAATCTAGAAAACTTTTATATTTTTCAGTCATCAGTCCTATGAAAAGTTGGATGACCTCTATATCTGGAGCGACTCTGCAAAGTGCTTTAGAATTCTGTCTTCTTATTTGTTTCTTTTTCCAGACAGTCTTTCTTTTCCCAAACGAAGGAAAAGTGAATTGTTCTCTACAAAAAACTATAAAAATCATTCAAATTGGGAAAACCTTTCGAAATCTCCATGTATCCATCTCTCTCTCTCTCTCTCTCTCTCTCTCTCTCTCTCATACATCAATGAGATTGTTCCTTGTCCAAAAAATCAATTCAGTGTCAAGTCTAAGGACTGAGATCATACATAGTACTGGTATTATTATTATTATTATTTTGAGTATGTATGTCGTACTAGTAGATGTGAAGAACTAATCAAAATGAAAATATATACTAATAAAGTTCAGTTACTGCATGTGGAACATAATTAATCAAAAGATGGAATATACTATTGTTTAGGAAAATTGGTCTGCTTGCAGCTTATTTATGAATGTGTTGTCCTTTTGCTTTGCACCTTAGAGATGAAAGTTGATTTTATAACGATGATGTGGTGGTGGGAAGGTCTATCTTCTCATATAATTGGCTTTTTATAGCTTTGGTCAATTGAGATTCATGATATTTTAGGTCTTTATCAAATTGGAATCAACTCCTGACTCGATGTTTCGTACGGATGCGGTAAAATATGCACTTATTGGGTTGATGAGAGATCTCCGAGGGATTGCTATGGCCACAAATAGGTAACTTTGTTGAAAGTTTATAATTATCTCAATCAGTGTTTTAAAAAGCCTACCCAGGCGTGTGTCTAGCACTAGCGCAAGACACAGTGCATAAAGGCACACATTAGGCACATGCCTTATGTGAAGCTCTAAGGCATGAAGCCCAGGGACTTGGGGCGTTTTCATAATTTTGATAAAAAAATAATAATTAGGCTCTTCCTTCTCTATTAACTAAAACAATAAAATAAAATTTACTAAGCTTGAATGCAAAATTCCTTGTACCTTGAGCTTTGAAAAATACTGATCTCAATCCATTGACCTATTTATACACTCTCCTTCATATTACAGTCGCAGAACGTATGGGCTTCTATTTGATTGGTTGTACCCTGCACATATGCTTCTCCTCTTGAAAGGCATTTCTCAGTGGACGGACACACCAGAGGTATTTGATAGATAGTTAATTATTCACAGTTAATTTGTTGACACTATCATTTTATAAAGGTGGTTCGCGCATACTTTGATATTAAGAGTCCTTATTTAATAGAAAAAGGTTTGTATGTATGTACGTATTTATTGAAAAAGTATGGTGTACAAAGACATAAAAAGTCTAAATTAAATAATGATAAATAATCTACAATAGCTTAAAAGATATAAAAGCATTATTTAGATTAAAAGAAGAAAATGGTGTTTATATACTTTTTAAAGCATATACAAAAATTAAAAAACCTCACGCCTAGAAAGGGAAAATGTAAATCATATTAAAAGAAAAAAATAAAATCACGCTTAGTTAAAATCAAAAGAAGGAAAATAAAAAAATACTTAGTGAAAATAAAAAAAAAGCTAAATGGAGGAAAAAAATCAGAGAGTTAAGAAAAAGCCTTCTCTTGGAAAAATTGAGATCAAACATAGGCAGTGGATGATATCCATGGGGCTTACACCATTGTGCCGTGATATTATTTTGAAATTACAGTGCAATTACCTATACTAATTTATAAATTGTTAAAAGCTCGGGTTGGGCCCAATGTAGATCCACCATTGTATGCTTTAAAAGATCATCACACTAAATGTCTAAGACCCTATTAAATATTTAGTTTTCCTCATTGATTTTGTTGCGTTTGTGGAAAAGGGAAGACCTTCATGTGATTGTTAACCAATGATATTGGATTTTCTTAAGGGAGTGTTTGGGGCAAGAAGTGGAGTTGTGAACTCCGTGGAGTTATGAAGTTTGAGAAATTGTGAGCTCCTGGGGCCACAGTGTAAGGAGTTAATAAGGTATAAAATTGATAGTTTTTAAAAGTGGACCCACAAACTCCCGAGCGAAACAAGTGACTTCACTCCCCTCCTACTCCCCCAAATCCTTGGGCCAAACAGCCCCCAGCTGGATGGTGCTTTTCTAAATTTGATTCAATATATAGAAGAAATTTAATAAATTTATTTCTTTAATTCAAGGAAAAAAACCTTAATTTTAGAAATTCTAACTACTTCTGTTGATGTCGAAATCCTAGTCGCCACTTTTGCACGACGTGCCTCTCTTTTGATTGGACAGTTCACAATTCTTTGACGGTAAGTGTCCAACCTTCTAGCATTATTCCAATCACTCTCTCAGCTGTTAGCAAGTCTTCAAGCGTTGTTGTCCGTTAGAGACTATTCAAACATATCTGAAAGCTCAACGGGTGGATTTGAGGACTCAGAGTTGCTCAAGCCTTCTACCATTCCAGACTTCTTATCATCGTTGTTGGTGTTGTACGAACATTCTCCTGTCTCTTTCATCTTCCGTTGTTTCCCTAGTTGTCGTCTACTGCCTGTTCACGTTTGTTTGTGGCTGTGCATACGAAATAACGGTTAATTCGCCTTCAATGTGTTCATGGTCATATATAAGGAAATTTGGTAGCTTTGGTTCGGTTCACTTTTTGGTTTGGCTCGAGGTTCGATTGGGCTCAAGGTTCGAAATAGATTTGGTTTAGTTCAAATTTGGTTTGATTTGGCTCAAGGTTCGGTTCAATCAGACCTTTTTTTTTTCTTGAATGAAAACAACACTTTTCATTGATGAAATGAAAATAGACTATTGCTCAAATTACAAAGAGACTAAGTAAATATGAATACTAGGGATTAATAGGTGCACCCGACTATCTCAACTAGGTTGAACACCCATAGCACCCTCATCACAACCCATAACAAAATATAGCAATTACATTAGAGTACTATATGTCATATAGACATAATTACGTTGCTTGGCTCAAAATATTATATTTTTCCTTGGTTTGGACATGTTTCTTTCTAACCCAGTTATTTTTTTCTGATTACTATGATTCAAGTTCCCTTACTATTGAACAAATTCATCGACTCCTGCAATTGCTACAGACCAATTTCTAATGTGGTAATCTTTATGTTTCCTTGCAACAAATGGGTAACCATCCTCAAAGGTCTTTTCTTTCAATAATTCATCTCTATTGAGTATTGATTTCAGACCTTCTTGTACGAGACTGGTTTTTCTCATTCACACTCTTTCTTGTGGAAATGAAAGAAATAGAATTGTTGATGATAGTATCTCTTCTGTTGTACACAAGGAAACCATTAAACTGATTTATACCCTTTTTTCCAGTTTGTTCTGTTCCTAAATTAGTGTATAACATCTTATCTATTTTTTAACATTGTCAAGATTCTAATTATTGTGTCACTTTCTTTGAATCTCATTGTATTTTTAGCATCATGACTCGTGAAAGAAATTTGAGATTTAAAGAAAGTGACACTATGATGAAAATTTTTTCAAAGTTTTCTAAGGTATTAAGATTCTTAGAAAAGTGAGGTTCTTTTATTGGCAAGTTCTTCTTGACCGTGCTAACACGATAGATTGGCTTAAGAGGAAGATGCCCTCACTTGTGGATCCTTTCTTTTGCATTCTTTGTAGGAAAGTAGAGGAGGACCTAAACCTTGTTTTTGGACGTTGTGAGTTTTTCAGCTCGGTTTGGGCTCTTTGTTTTGGACGTTTGGTGTTCTGGGGGCTCGACTGAGAGATGCGGGGGTGCTGCTTGAGGAGTTTCTTCTGAACCCGCCCAATAGGGAGATGAGCTGTTTCCTTTGGCTTGTGGGGGTGTGCGCTATTATTTGGTTGGTGTGGGGTGAGCGGAACAATAGGGTTTTTAGGGGGTGTGGAGAGGGATCCTAGTGAGATTTGGTCCCTTGTGTGTTATCATGTTTCTTTGTGGGCTTCGAATTTGAAGACTTTTTGTAATTATTGTATAGGTGTCATTTTGCATAGCTAGAGGTCCTTTTTATAGAGGATTCTCCTTTTTATGGGCTTTCTTTTTGTTGTCCTTGTATACTTTCATTTTTTTTCTTAATGAAAGTGGTTCTTTTCATTAAAAAAAATAAAAAAGTTTTTTAAAAGATGAGATTACAAACTAATTTAGGAACACGAAGAAAAGATGGTAGAGGAAGAGTATTTGTCAATTTATTATTTCTTTTATCTGCAATAGGAAAAATTAGCATCCACAAATCATGAGTTACCTATTCATATCAAGGAAACACAAGGATTATAAGATAAGAAATTAGTTCATAGCAGATGAGGATTTGATGAATTTGCTCCATGCCTAAGAAAACTCGAGTCCAATAATCACCAAAAAGTATTAGTTTGATTAGAAAGAAGAAATCAAATAAATATATATATATATATGTGTGTGTGTGTGTGTGTGTATGTATATATGTATACCTCTAGAGTAAAAAATATCATACCATACTTCATAAACACTACAGATACTAGGGATGTAATCAGCTTGCTTTGAGTGTCAAACCAAAGCCAAACTACTATAAAAAATATAACTGAATTGATTGAACCGAATAACCAACAATTTAGTTGGTTCGACTGGTGATTCTCTGTTGGTCAACAGCAACGCACATGAATGTTGGGCTAGGCATGTGAGTTACAAATGGATCATTTTGTGCTGCTTGGCTAGATGAAGGGATCATTATATTTAAGTAAATAACTGCATGTATGGGAGTTCAGACTGGTGACCTCTAGGTTTCAAGTGTGTGTTTAACGTCAACCCAACTGAACGCATTAGTTGAAACGTTATTTGAATTTTAATTATATATACTAGCAGTTGGTCTGGTATATTTTCAATTTAGCCTTCACCAAACCCAAACCCGATGACATACATTTGATCTCTTCTTCTTATTTACAAACCAAAACTGCAAAACCGAATAGGTTTCAACCCAAACTGCAGCTTAATGCTTCATCATAGTGTCCACTTTTCAAAGCTTTTAAAGATTTATCCATACAAGACATTAGCCTTAATTGAAAAGCCTTCATCTTTCCTTTGTCGTACTACTTGGAGGGACTTGTCTAGTGTTTCTGTTAGTTGTATTTAGCTTTTATGTCATTGTGTTAGCTTCAGGTTTTATTATATTAATTTGCTGGTCCCAAGCTGTTTTTGGGACTTTGTTCTTGGTTTGTCCTTTTGGGATACGATGAGAATGCTAAGGGGGTGTCAACCTAGTTGAGATATTCAAGTGCACTCGCTAATCCTATTGTTTTGCTTTGTTATTGTCTTTTCATTATATTATCATTCACTTTGTATTGTCTATTCATTATCTTAATGAAGAGGCTTGTTTCCTTTTTCACAAAAAAAAAAAAAAAAGATGACATTGGTTTTCAAATGGGTACAATAAAATTTCCATTTTAATTGTTTATGTTGATATTATTTTCATGGATAATATAGTTATCTTAATAACAAACTTACAAGTGAATTTCAAATCAAAGACTTGGAGCCTTGAAGTATTTTTAGGATGAAGTTTGCAACATCTAAAAAAAAGGTATTGTGTCAATCATGGGAAATATGTTATTGACTTATTTCCAGAAACTTGTATCAAATCAAATTTAAGTCTTCAGTATGAGATTTCATTCATCAGTGAACTAGTTTCTTATACAAAAAAAAAAGGTAAAGGACAAAGACTTGTGGGTGGACTCACTTATTTACTTCACACACGTCTAGACATGGTATTTGTAGTAGCTATGGTAAGTTAATTTATGCACTCACTTGAAGTCACAGGATCCTGAGGTATTTGAAAGGAAGACCAAGTATAGGTACATTAAAAAATATGACCAACTTCAAGTTGAAGTATGATGATGTGCATAGTTTTGCTAATGCTGTTAGGCTGTTCTTTTTAATTCGATGTTTTGTAGTATGCTTGCTGGGAAGCTGTCTTTATTGTATCTTTGTTCATTTTATGTCTTCATCGTAAGAGTTGTGTTTCAGCATTGAATCTTTTACTTTGAGATTAGTTTGTAGGATATGATGAGGGTACTAAGGAGGTGTCAACCTAGTTGAGATGTTCGGGTCCGCCTTCTGATCCATAGGTCTTATGTTAATGCTCCTTGTATAACTCTCTTGTATTTTGAGCATTAGTCTCTTTCAATCATTAATAAAGAGACTGGTTTCCTCTTCAAAAAAAAAAAGTTGAAGTATGATGATGTAGTAGGATTAGAGTAAACTAGGGTATTATGGTCAAATCCTTAATTGAATATGATTGGAATTCGTTTCTATGGTTGATTAGAATTATGATTAGTTTCTTGGTTCATTAGGATTAAGATTAGGATTAGGATTAGGATTAGATTGCTTTCCAATTCTTTATAAATAGAGAAATTATCTTCTTGTATTGGCAACTTTTAATTGATAATAAAGACTTCGATTTGATTCTGGAAGAAAGTTCTCCTCTTATCTCTTAGGCTACCTCAATTTGGTATTAGAGCAGTTGTCTGGGCCAACGTTCATTGCCGCCGATGGAAAACCGGAAAATTCTTGGCGACACAGATCACAGGAGGGGCTTCATGAGCTATACTCTTTGCCGACTATCGCACATCTAATTAGGGGGAACCCTTGAAATTCCAAGAAAGAAACAAGAAACCGAAGATTTTGCAAGATTTTGCAAGAATGGAGTATTACTGACCAAAGATGTCCAAGAAAAAATACAGCAAATGATATAGTCAAGAAAATCAAATTACTTCCAAAAACAGTGCTGGAATTCTGATTCGAGTGATTCCAAAGAAGAATTCCAGCATACTAATTTTGCCCATGCCTAATTTTCTCAAAGAACCTATCATTATCCACATTGGAAATTTGATTCCTTGATGACATTTCTTTCTATGGAAATTTGGGACGGAATAAGAAGATGAAAATATTGACAAAGGGACCAACAATTCAATCAAATCCGTTTTTCAGGAAAAGTCTTCAAGAACCTCCTCAAGGAATTCAAGATCTGCTAGCAAGAAACAACATTATAATCAGCCCAACAGAACTAATGAAAACCAGCACTTGGGAAGAGATTTTGGAGGTCAATTACCGAGATATATGATGGAAGATTTAGAATCTTTAGATGAAGGCTTTGTTGAATATCATAAAAACTTGAATATGGCTCGAAGAAGAAGATTTTATGATGAAAGAACACCCATGAATCATCCCACCACAAATTTGGAGGTCGACAAAAAAAAAACAAAAATATCCAAATAAAAACATCTATCAAGAGGACTTTCGAAAAGGAATGGATGAAATTTGGATTCTTTGGGGGAAAATTCAAGAAAGGCAGAATCATAATCTTCAAGATTTTTCCAGAAACCATCAAGAATAGAGAGATTGTTTTCTTGTATTGGTAACTTTTAATTGATAATAAAGACTTTGATTTGATTCTTAGAGAAAGTTTTCTTTTTTATCTCTTAGGCTACATCATATGATGCATATTAGGTTGAAGTATTATTATTGATAGAACATCCACTTTTGCTTGTTGTTCTGTTCTTGGAGGAAACTTAGTTACATGGAAGAGTAAAAGTCAAAATGATGTAGTAGCCAATGTTGAAGTGCCTAAACCCATGGAATTTGCGAGGATTGATTAACAAGATACTTGAAGTACAATTGTCTCAAAAGATACCTATATAGTATATTGTGACAACAAGGTTGTCGTCGCTTTAACTCACAACTCAGTTTTGCATGATCAGACAAAGCATGTTGAAGTTGTCAAGCTTTTTATAAAGAAGAAGATTGACGTGGGTAACGGATGTCTTCTGACGACAAACAAATGTCTGATAGTTTAATATGCTTACTAATGGTTTTTCAAGACAATTTGATAAATTTATCAATAAGTTTGGTACATCTACAAATGGGCTTGGGAAAGTGTTGGATTTTCTTTATATCCTTGTAATATTATCTATGTATTAGGTGTTTATATCTATTATTCATATTTGAAATATTTTATTGATAGATGGCCTTCCTTTTCTATAAGAAAACCTTGTATATTTGATTCACTATAGAAGAAATTTAGTAACTCCATTTCTTCCTAAAATTCAAGTTTTAGTTCTCTTAAGAAGTTAAAGTTGATGCACCATGTCAGTTGAAAATTACGGGGCAAGATAGTGTTCAGCTCCGTTTCTGGTCTTGAAATTATCGGAATATCTCAACATTTTGATTCTATAGGGAACAAAACTTTTGCATCATATTTTCTGGTCATAAACATTGAATGCATTTCACTGTTCTATTTATGACCATGTCTTCTCTCCTCTTGATTTTACATCAAATGTTTTTATTTAGAATAGAACGTCTGTTGAATTATAGTTGATAATATACAGGTAACGACCCCATTATTAAAATTCATGGCTGAGTTTGTGTTAAACAAGGCACAACGCTTGACTTTTGACTCATCTTCTCCCAATGGCATACTTCTTTTCCGAGAAGTCAGCAAACTAATTGTTGCTTATGGATCAAGGATTTTATCTCTCCCAAACTCAGCTGATATATATGCCTTCAAATACAAGGGAATATGGATTTCATTGACTATTTTAACTAGAGGCAAGTATATAACCATCTTATTACTATAACTTTGTAGACTTTTTTTTTTTTACTATTTGTGTGGGTGGTATATTTTTCTCTCTGTCTTAAATTCAAGTACTGGAAATTATAATTTCATTTTGAAAGATGCTATCAACATTTGTCAGCCACTAATTTTACCTTTGTGAGTGCCTGCATCCATTTTGTCATTTCTGTTATGTCTTGTTAATCTTTGGGTACCTTATGTGGTAGATAGACTTTGCCTGCTACATTTGCCTCTTGTACTAAGTTCACATTTCTAAGTTCACTTGTATTGTTAGGTTATTCATGCAATATAGTACATTGTAAAAGGTTTAACAATATAGTACATTGTAAAAGGTTTTGCTGTTAAATTTTGTTGTGTAGATTGAAATGAAAATCAGATGCTTGTTCTCTAAAAATTTTAGGTACTATCGCAGGAACTTATGTCAACTTCAGATGCTTGTTCGTAAAATCAGATGCTGTTAAATTTTGTTGTATAGATTGAAATGAAAATCGTGTGAAATTCAGATGAGCTATGCGTAGAAGGTTTTGCTGTTAAATTTTGATGTGTAAAATGAAATGAAAATCAGATGCTTGTTGTCAACTTCAGATGCTCGTTCTAAATTGAAAATCAGATGCTTGTTCCTAAAATTTAGTAAGTATTTCTATGAATTGCACAGCTCTTGCTGGAAACTATGTCAACTTCGGGGTTTTTGAACTCTATGGTGACCGAGCACTTTCTGATGCACTGGATATTGCTTTAAAGATGACACTGTCAATTCCTTTGGCTGACATATTGGCATTTCGAAAGGTGTGCGAACTCTTTCCTATAGCTTATGATTTTAGTTTCATATACGTGATCATAAGTTGTGCTTATCATACATGGATCAAATTTTCATATTCTAAAATTGATGCATAATAACTTCATTATCTGTATTATCAAATAATATATTTTTTTCATCGTATATATAAAACTAAAATTATCTATTTTATCACCTAGTTCTTTCTCAGTATTAGCATTAGTAAAAGTACTTTTGAAAAATTAGGTACGTACATTGTATTTTTATATTAAATTTGTTTGTTAAAAACTATAACTGAACTATTTTTTTATATTATTTTTGTTCAATAAAAAGTATAGCTAGATTTTGTATACATACAAGAAAGGTAATAAAGTTTGGAATAAGATGTATACAAGTTTTTTCTGACACTAAAAGAAATATAGTTTCTTTTTGTGAGATTTATTCTTTTTACAAAATAGTGAAAATTGTTTGATGTAAGAAAAATGGGGTTAATTGAGTAATTGGGTAATAGTCTAGGTTAATTCTCTTTTTTACCCCACTTGTATTAAAACTCTATAAATAGGAGTCTTCCCCCACGTATGGAGAACGAATGAATAATACTTTTCTTTCGAGAATTCTCCAAGATGCGTAGTTTACATCATTGTTGTTATTTATTTATTTATTTTTCTCTTTTTCTAAATTTTCCATTTCTATTTATATTTGATATACAAAATCAATTTTAAAGAACTAATTTGAAATGAAAATTATGTTTCCGAAAAAATAGCTTCTGTATATATTTTTAAATAAATAAAATACCATGCACTAAAAGACTACCTATCCCCACCCTTGTCACGCCTCAGGTTAAGAAAGCCCATGTAAGCTTGGGCCCAAACTGGACTTAACATAGGCACTGAGGGGGCTTAAAACCCATTTGCCAACGGAGTAATATTGCTTAACTTTAGAATCAGAAGGAATTTTTACCTAATAATATTAAGATTTTAATATTGAGGAGGGCTCCAGCCTCTCTAGCCCTTAGTAAATCTACCATTGCTCCAAGGTATTGCTTAACTTAATAAAGAGTTAATCATAAGTTGCACTAACTTCTTGTTGCTTAACCTAAATTTAATCGTAGCTTAATTTCCTTTTTTTGGGGGGGATAAGAAACAATTTTATTGATTTATGAAATAATCCAAAGGATGTGTATAAGATCCGGAGTGCAAAAGATGGGTCCAATTTGCAACAAGAAAATTTAGGTTGGGATCTTTTTGGGGTTGTATATCTTTCTGCTAAACAAGAGCATTAAATATAGAAGAATCAAGGATCTTTTGAAGACTTTAAACTGTTTTTGAATATCCGATTTTTTCTCTTAGTGTAGACTAAGAATCTTGGAGAATTCTTGAAGTAGAAGTATTATTCAAGTTGTAATGAAATGATAACAATGCCCTTCAAATAGACCCAAAGGGGGACGGCCTTTTTTTTTTAATGAAAACAACCACTTTCATTGAGGAAAAATGAAGAATACATGGGCATACCAAAAACCAAGTCCACAAAAAAGGGTTCCCCTTTTGCAGGAAGGGACTCCAACTATACAAAATTGTGCCCACTTCCACACAATGTTTTAAAAAACTTGAGGTGGTCTTGAGGCGTTTTCCCACGGGGAGGTGAGACGTAAGCCTTGAGGCGCTATGAGGCGCAAGCCTCGAAATATCCTTCCTTTTTCCAGACTTTTGCTTGGATGTATGCTTGTCACAGAGGTTTTAGAGATGATCAAGGAGTTCTTCCTCAATACACCGTTTGGGGAGAGAGGGTGTTTTCTCTGGTTTGTTAGTGTTTGTGCTATTGTTTGGGTTTTGTGGGGGTGAGAGGAATAGTAGGGTGTTTAAGGAGCTTGAGAGGGAAGCTGGGGAGAGTTGGTATCTTGTTCACTTTCATGTCTCACTGAGCTTCGATTTCGAAGGTTTTTTGTAATTATTCGATTGATATAATCTTGTTTAATTGGAGTCCCTTCTTGGTGTGGGATTCTCCTTTTTTTGTGGGCTGATTTTTTGTTTGCCCGTGTATTCTTTCATTTTTTTCTCAATGAAAATTGATTGTTCTATTAAAAAAAATTAGGTGTAAGCCTCATTATAGATATAATAATAATTATAAAATGTAAAACTTTGTATGCTTACTATTATAGTGCCATAATATAAGAGTTGTATGATTACATCATTATTTTTTTAAAAAAAAATAGAACAAAGAGACATAAAGAAAGAAAACAAAACAAAACATTTTAAAAAATAAGAGGAAAACTGCGAAAATGCATATTTTGTAATTAGAAGTAGAATTAAAAACAATATATGTTGAGAAGTTGTAAAAATATAAAATAGTAGAAACAAAGTTTGAAATAGCTGCAGCACCACAAAAAAGATAAGACTAAGGAGAAGAAGAAAACCAGTTTTTGTCTTTGCTGTGATAATGAACAAAAAAAATCGGCAAAATTACAAAAAAGAGGGGAAACGGTGTTTAAAGAGTAGGGGGAAAAAAAAAAAGCTAGCCTTTTTCTTATGGATTAGAAAGCTAACTTGCATGCCGGCTGCTATTATTTTCTTATCCAACTGAAGATAATTAGAGTCTACACGTGTTGAATGGAATCCCACCACCGCCAACATCCCCTATACAAATTTATTGTTTTAATTCTTTTACCCACTTTTCACTTAGGCTTACACCTTTCACGCCCCAAAGGCAGAAGCACTGAGGCTTACGGTTCTATCTATTATAATTCTATTGTTAGAGTTTTCCATTATTATAAATATTTTGTTATATTTTCTTTTTCTATGCTTTATACACTTGTATATATTCATATCTTTGGTGAATGAATAGAGTCTTCTGATTCTCTCTCAAACCTAAGAGTTTTACATGGTATCAGAGCCCTCTAAACAAACTTAAGGTTTTGTGAACCTTTGGGTTTAAGAATTTAGAGCCCGTTTGTGTTACGTCTAAGGTTTTGTGGAGGGGTGAGTTCACAGTCGCCGTCTTCGGTTCGTTCGCCGCCGTTAGCCGCTGCCACAAAAAAAAAAAAAAAAAAATAGTTTTCGACACCGTCCAATCCGTCGAAAAGCCCAGCCGCCAATCTACAAAACCCCAAAGTCCGGATTCCATCTAACTAGCGCGTGAGGCTCACGCACCACTTTTTCCCTTCTGCCGTCAATCCATGCGCCACCTGTTTTGGTTCGTCTTCTGTGGGTTTCCTCAGTTTTGTCGACTCTCCTTGGTGGTGTGTTTGTTTGGGATATATAGATATACTCACTGCTTGTAAAGACGTCTCTTCGGTAAATTAGGGTTTGATTCTCTTCTGTCCGGTGTATATTTTTTGAGGTAATGGCTGATAAGAAACTAGTAGTCATGTCTGAGATTGTTCCTATGGTGTCAAAAGTAACTGAACACAAGTTGAATGGATCCAACTACTATTCATGGGGATCAAATGTTCGCCACTTTATTAGGAGCATGGAGATGGATGATCACATCACTGAAGAGCCACCAATTGATGCTAATAAAAAGATTTGGTGGCGGGACGATTCAAGAATGCTTCTACAAATCAAGAATTCTATTGACCATGAAATCATTGAACTAGTAAATCACTGTGAATCAGTCAAGGAACTATTGAAATATTTGGATTTCCTTTATTTAGGGAAAGAGAATATTAATAGAGTGTTTGATGTTTGTAAGACTATCAACCTGATCAAGGAGAAAAATCTCTTACAAGCTACTTTATGGAGGTTAAAAATACATGTGCGGAATTCAATGCCTTGATGCCAATCAGCACGGATCCAAAAGTTCTAATGGCTCAACGTGAAAAGTTGTTTACCAGGAGTTTTTTAGTAGGTCTTGCACCTAAATATGAGTTGGCCAAAGATCAAGTGTTGTCAAGCTCAAATATCTCATCGTTGGAAGAAGCTTACACTCGAATACTTCCTATCGAGAAGATACAAGCAGTTACATCATCTGATTCTAGTAGTGCTTTGATTGGGATCATAAATGATTATAAAGGTAATAAGGGGGTTGAATAAAATAGCTCTAAAGATCATCCCAATAATCAAAGATCAAATCCAAGAGGTATTGTTTGCTATTATTGTCATAAACTTGATCATACGAAACGTGAATGCAGAAGATTGATGAATAAGGGTCAGAGGATGCCATCACCCCTTGCACATGTCACCTCTACTCCTGATAATCTTGACAAGTCAATTACGATTTCTTCAGAGGAGTTTGCTAAATTTCAACAGTATCAAGAGTCATTGAGGGCATCATCTTCTACTCCCATTATGACTATCATAGAGACAAGTAACATTTCTAAATGCCTTCTTTCCTCCACATCAAAATGGGTCATTGACTTTGGCACTACAAACCATATGACAGGTAACCCCAGTTTATCTCTAACCTTTGTACATCTACCTCTTCACCTAATGTCACTATAGCTGATGGAACCTCCACTCTTGTTTTAGGATTAGGAACCGTCCATCTTACTGAATCAATTTCTTTGTCATCAATTTTAAAATCACCACATTTCTCGTTTAATTTGATTTCGGTCAGTAAACTCACTCGTGATCTTCATTATTGTGTCTTCTTTTTTCCTTGTTATTGCTTATTTTAGGATCTTACGACGAAGCAGACTATTGGTAAAGGGTGTGAATTTGGAGGTCTTTACATCTTTGAACCACAAACACCTATAGCCATCACATGCTCAAGTGTGTCGTCTCCCTTTGATGAGTATTGTCGTTTGGGTCATCTGTCTATCTCTGTGTTAAGTCTTCGTCCACAACTTCAACATTTGTCTTCTTTAGATTGTAAGTCATGTCAGTTTGCTAAATTTCATCGTTTGAGTTTGTATCCTTGAGTCAATAAATGAGCTAGTGCTCCTTTTGAATTAGTCCATTCTGATGTTTGGGGTCCATGTCCTGTTGAGTCCAAAGGAGGGTTTAGGTATTTTGTTACATTTGTCGATGATTATTCTCGTGTTACATAGTTATATTTAATGAAAAGTCGTTCTGAGTTACTTTCTCATTTTCGTAACTTCCATGCTGAAATTCAAACTCAGTTTAGTGGTGCTCTTAAAATTCTACGAAGTGATAATGCTAAGGAATATTTCTCTCATGCACTCAAATCTTATTTAGATGACCATGACATTCTTCATCAATCTCCTTGAGACAGCCAGAGCTTTGATGTTTCAAATGCATGTTTCAAAGTCCTTTTGGGCTGATGTTGTTTCTACAACTTGTTTCTTAATAAATCGTATGCCCTCTTCCATTCTTAAGAGTGAGATACATTTTCGTACTTTATGCCCCAAGCAACATTTGTTTCCCATTCCACCCAAAATATTTGGTTGTACCTA
Organism: Benincasa hispida; assembly: GCF_009727055.1. Classification (NCBI taxonomy): domain Eukaryota; kingdom Viridiplantae; phylum Streptophyta; class Magnoliopsida; order Cucurbitales; family Cucurbitaceae; genus Benincasa; species Benincasa hispida. The sequence continues at coordinate 17,522,342 of NC_052352.1, read as the reverse complement.
CTGTGTTCGGGATGTTTGGCCTCAGCATACCAAGCTGGATCCAAAGTCCTTAAAATGTATTTTTCTTGGTAATTCCCATGTTCAAAAAGGGTATCGGTGTTATTGTCCTAGTCTAAATAAATATTTCTTCTCTCCTGATGTCACGTTTTTTTAACATACCTCATTTTTTATCTCCGTCTTTCTCTTCGAATAAGAGTCAGGGGGAGCATAAGGAATTAGAGGATGATTTCCTTGTCTACACAGTTATTTCTTCTTCCGATCCTGTTCCTGATTCATCTCCAGCTGTGAGTACCTCTACTCTTCCACCCATCATTAAGGTCTATACTCGACGACAACCTCCTTCAGTTCAATGCCCTGTACCAGAGTCTTCTTGGTCATTGGATCCAGAAACGAGTGATGATCTTCCTATTGCTCTTTGTAAAGGTAAACGTACATATGCTCATTCTATTTCCTCTTTTGTTTCATATAACCATTTGTCGCCTTCCACATGTTCATTTATTGCATCCTTAGAGTCTGTATCCATCCCTAAAACTGTTCATGAGGCTGTTTTTGGTGTGCCGCAATGGTAGAGGAGATGACTGCCTTAGATGATAATTGTACTTGGGATTTAGTTTCTCTCTCAGCAGGAAAGAAGGCTATCGGTTGCAAATGGGTGTTTGCAGTTAAAGTCAATCCTGATGGTTTTGTTGCTCGATTAAAAGCGCGCCTTGTAGCGAAAGGCTACACACAAACTTATGGCGCTATGCACAAACTTATGGCGTTGACTATGCTGATACTTTTTCTCCTATAGCAAAAATGGCATCTGTGAGGTTGTTTATTTCATTAGCTTCAATCAATCATTGGCTTTTACATCAGCTTGATATTAAAAATGCATTTCTTCATGGTGATCTTCAAGAAGAGGTGTATATGGAGCAACCACCAGGGTTTGTTACTCAGGGGGAGAATGGAACGGTGTGTCGTCTTTGTAAATCATTGTATGGATTAAAGCAGAGCCCACGAGCTTGGTTTGGTAAATTTAGTCAGGTGATTAAAGCTTTGAAATGCGGAAGAGCACGTTAGATCATTCGGTCTTTTTTAAGAGATCTGAGGGTGGTGTCATCTTGTTAGTCGTATATGTGGATGATATATTGATTACTGGTGATGATGCTTTAGGTATCCAGTCCCTAAAGACCTTTCTTTATAGTTAATTCCATATAAAAGATTTGGGTATGTTGAAATACTTCTTAGGAATTGAGGTAATAAGAAGTAAGAACGGAATACTATTATCATATTATCACAGAGAAAATATGTACTTGACTTGTTGACTGAAACAGGGTAGCTAGGGGCTAAGCCATGTAGTACCCCAATGATGCCCATCTTATAGCTCACAAAAGATGAAGAATTGCTAAAAGATCCTGAAAGATATAGGAGGTTAGTAGGAAAACTTAAATACCTTACAGTTACTCGACCCGACATAGCCTATTCAGTAAGTATTGTGAGTTAGTACATGTCATGCCCTACAGTTGATCATTGGGCTGCATTGGAACAAATTCTTTGTTATCTGAAGGCTGCTTCCGGGCATGGTTTATTATATAAGGATCATGGACCATGGTCATACTAATATTGAATGTTTCTTAGATGCCGATTGGGCAGGTTCTTAAGAGACAGAAGATCAACCTCAAAGTATTGTGTTTTTGTTGGTGGTAATTTGATTTCTTGGAAGAGTAAGAAGCAAAATGTGGTGTCACGTTCAAGTGCAAAATCAAAATATAGAGCAATGGCACAGTCTGTGTTTGAATTGATTTAGATTGTTGAAATATGTTAAATTAGCCCTAAGGGCATTTTTGTCTTTTTACTATATTTGCTAAATTAGGGTTTCACATTATTCTATTTATATCTAGGGTTGGGTCTATTGTAAAGTGACATAAAAATAATAAGTTCTTTTCTATCGTGGTTTTTCTTCCCTGAATTAGGGTTTTCCACGTAAACTCCTTGTGTTGTCCTCTTTCCCTATTTCAATATAGATATATCAACTTCTTGTTGAGTTGGGATTTGAAATCAGCACACTGACAAAGTTGTGGTGTGATAATCAAGCAGCACTTCATATTGCGTCTAATCCAGTATTTCATGAAAAGACTAAATATATTGAAGTTGATTGCCATTTTGTACGTGAGAAAATTCAAGAAAGGTTGGTATCTACTGGATATGTGAAGACCGGAGAACAATTAGGAGATATCTTCACAAAAGCATTGGATGGAAGATGTATAGATTATCTATGTAACAAGTTGGGCATGATTAACATATGTGCTCCAACTTGAGGGGGAGCGTTATAATTCTATTGTTAGGGTTTTCCATTATTGTAAATATTTTGTTATATTTGCCTTTTCTATGCTTTATACACTTGTATATTCATATCTTTTTTAAAAAAAAATGAAACAAAACCTCTTCATTAAGATAATAAAAGTTGTTACAAGATAATTACGAGGACACAAAAGCAATATAAAAGGATTAGTAAGTGCACTCGAACATCTCAACTAGGTTGACACCTCCTTGACACTCTCATCATATCCTAAATAGAAAGGTAAAGATGACAAAACAATGACACGAAATCCATGCCTAGTACAATGAGCTTACATAAACTTAAATAGACTGGACAAAATAAAATCAACAAAAGAACTAGATATATTCAAAGGTTTTTAAAGTAGGAGGAAATATGAAGGGAAGCTTTGTCATGAAACACTCTTTGGTTCCTTTCGAACTATAACTTTGATAACAAGGCATTGACTGCATTGATCCAAATTAATCTCGGCTTCTTTTTCAGTTTAGGACCAATCAACAGTTGAAGGATATTAGCTTTGAAGTCATTACCGAATACCCAACTAGTATTAAAACAATTAAGCAGATAGAGCCAAGAGTTTTCTGCATACACACATCTGAGGAATAAATGTTGCAGATTTTCAGAGTCTGCCAAACAGCGAGAACAAGCCCGTGGTGAGATATAGTGAGTGGGAAGCTTCTGTTGTAAAATATCTACACAATTTAGCAGCCCATATAGCATTATCCAAATCGTAATGTTTATCCTCCTTGGGCTTTTAGGTTTCCACAATGCCATTTCTAGATGTTTTCATAGATGTTTGACGAGGGATTTTACTGAAAAAGAGCCATTAGATTCTAAGATCCAGCGTCTTTTATCTGAAATCGTAGTTAATGTAGAAGTGAAAAGCTGTCCAATAAGGAGTTCTTCCAACTCTTCTTCCTTTAGTAGTCTTCGGAAGTGGATGGACCATGATTCAAGTGCATCATCCCAAAAATAATGGACAGCTCTGTCAGGCTTTATAGAAATGGTGTAAAGTCTTGGGAAGGAGGTTTTTAGAGGAATAAAATCCAACCAAGGGTCGTTCCAAAAGCAGCCCTTCTACCGTTGCCTATTTTAAATGCTGCCAATGTTTCTACTAAAACTAAGTCCTTGATATATTAATCCAAGGGCTTCGTAAGCTACAGTTAACTTTTCCATTGGTATGCCAACCGAACGTGCTACTACCATGGATACTTTTTATCACTTGGCTCCACAGAGAGTTTTCATCAATGATAAACTTCCACCCCCATTTAGCTAGGAAACTTTGGTTTTTAATTTTCAGACCTCCAATACCGAGTCCACCATCTTCTTGTGCACGAGTGACAAAGTCCCATTTAACTAAGTGATTTAGTTTACCTCCCGAGTGCCCTTCCCATAAAAAGTTTCTCAATAGTCTTTCAATAATCAGGATCACCTTTTCTGGCATCAAGAAAATTGACATGTATAAAGGATGTGGGATAAAAACAAACTTACAAAGAGTAGAACGACCTCCTCTAGAGAGATGATATCTTTTCCATTTGTCCAATTTGCTTTGAATTTTATCAATCACTGGTTGCCAGAAAGCCACTTGTTTTGGGTAGCCACCTAACGGGAGGCTAAGGTACATGAATGGGAGGTGGACAACCATGCAATTCAGTCTGGATGCTTCTGCATTCAGCTTGATATTATCGATATTGATACCATACCACTTAGAGCAGATTTGTCCCAATTTGTCTTCAGCCTTGAACACCACTCGAAGAGCTCAATTGATTTAGCTTAATTGATTTCTTTAAATTTTCTAATATCTCCTCATCATCTTTACAGAATATCAATGTATCATCAACAAATTGCAAAATGGAGATATGAACTCTATCTTTGCCCACTAGGAAGGCTTCGAATTTGTTTTTCTCATGAAGCCTATTCAATAGTGTGCTTAATACCTCACTGACTAATAAGAAGAGAAAAGGTGGAAGTGGGTCGCCTTGTCTTATGCCCCTTGTAGCTTGGATTTTCCACATGATCTCCCGTTTATGAAAATCAAGTATTTTGGGTTAGAAACACAGCCCATCATCCACATTATCCATCTTGAATCAAAGTTCTTTTCAACGAGGAATTTTTCAAGAAAGGCCCAATTAACACGATCGAATGCTTTCTCTAAGTCAAGTTTTAAGATCCACCCTTTTTTCTTCTTTGAACAGTATTCCTCTACCACTTCGTTGGCAGTGAGAATTGGGTCTAGGATTTGTCTTCCTTCAATAAAGGCACTTTGTGTAGTATCAATTATGCTTGGCATTACCTTCTTTAGTCTCTCAGCTAATACTTTTGCAACAATTTTGTATGTCAAAGTAGTTAAACTGATTGGTCTGAAGTCGCGTACTTGGATAACATCTTTTTTCTTTTGAATCAAGCTGATAAAGTTCTCTTTTATACATGAGTTTAGCTTTCCATTTCCATAAAAATCTTCAAATAATTCCAGGAACTTATCTTTGAAAAAATCCCAGAATTTTGAGGAATTCACCTGTGAATCCATCCGGGCCGGGGGCCTTATTTTTACCCAACGAGTTTAAAGCCAATCTGATTTCAACTGTGGTGAACTTGGCTGTCAGCAAGGTATTCTGACTATGGTTGACTTTAGGCCATCGAAAGTTGAGAGGGATAGTTCTTAGGCCAGGGGATTTGGTGTACAAAGAGGAGTAAAAGTCTAATATTAGGCCTTCAATTTCCTTAAAGGAGTGTGTTGCAATTCCTTGATCATTTAGCAGTTCTGAGATAAGATTCCATCTCTTTACATCCAAGAATCGGTGGAAGAATTTGGTATTTTTGTAATGACTCGATCCCCTAGGACTTAAGTTAGGCCGTTACTAAATAAATGCATGCATGGAACTTAAAATGACACTCTGTTATGGTGAAATAAATGCTAATTAAATAAGGTAAGTTCAAAAGACTTTCATTAAATTTAAACATTAAAAACAATAGTAGGGTACCCATAAATCATAAATGATAATAAATAAGTCTGAAAACGATTCTTAATAGTAAGTTTTAAACATCAAAACTGAAAGTTAAGAAAAACATGAAAAGAAATCTAAATCTCATGAGCGGAAGCATAAAACTAATCCCAATGACTCGATCACGAATTCCGCTTGTCCGTCGCCGGTGCATCTCTACCTTTACCTGAAACAACAACATGAGAAAGAATGAGTATAAAATACTCAGTAAGTAACCCCACTACTGGGGTCAGGTTAAGCATCTATGTCTTCTAGATGCCTACCTCTGGTGGAACATATAAACTGTCCTAGTCCTCATGGAACACATACATACATGAAAAACTGAGTTCTATCCTACTGTAGCTAAATATGCCCACTACCTTTGGTGAATCCCAAAGGAAACACAATAACTAGTGAATCCCGAAGGAAACACAAACTGGTGAATCTCGAAGGAGACACAATAACTGGTGAATCCCGAAGGAGACACAATAACTAGTGAATCCCGAAGGAAACACAACTGGTGAATCCCGAAGGAAACACAAACTGGTGAATCCCGAAGGAAACACAATATCTGGTGAATCCCGAAGGAAACACAATATCTGGTNCTGGTGAATCCCGAAGGAAACACAATATCTGGTGAATCTCGAAAGAAACACAATATCTGGTGAATCCCAAAGGAAACACAAATTGGTGAATCCCGAAGGAGACACAATAACTGGTGAATCCCGAAGGAAACACAAACTGGTGAATCCCGAAGGAGACACTAACTGGTGAATCTCGAAGGAAACACAAACTTAGTGGCCATTCTAACTAATCAGTAAAATTACTATCATAGGCTCGACACCATAATTATCACAATATGGTTCTATGACATACATATGTGCCTCAACATCATGGCTCTATAATATACACACATGCCTCAATATCCACAGATCACATACAACCTCATGAAATCAAATATCATCTCATGCTAGCATTCAAGTATCTATGTGCACAAATACATCTTTCAGATCCTCAAGCAAGAACATACATCGGTTATACTAAACTATCAGTTCATCATGCTGTCATTCTACCATAACATTCATCCATCATGCTAGCATACATCCAGTGCCTGGCCCGTGGGCAGTTCCAGTAGTAAGATTACTTACCTCGAAGTCAAATTCAGATATTAATCTAGCTAATGATCTCCAACAAAATAAGTCCTGAATTGAGTCCCCTAATAAAGACATAATACTAAATTTCAGTCTTTGGAACCAGGCCCCAAACATACAAATTTAATCAAACGGTCACCAAATAACTTACCCAAACAAAACTTGATCAACAAACACTCGCAGGATTTCGACTTCAAAATCTCCTCTTAGCAGATTTTAAAACTCAATGGATGACGACTTAGAACCTTCAAAATACTTAAAATTAAACCATTCTTTTAGTCCAATAATCAATAGGTGGCCGACAACCAACAACAAGGATCACAACGCTTACCAAACTACTTGCCGAACGAACTCGAATCCGCTGGACAGCACGTTGCGCACTCTGAAGTACTCCAATCTTGAATCTAAATTCCAAATATAATCGGCATCAACCAAAAAGAAAACCAAAATTTAATGGGCAATTGAAAACCTTTTAAACTCAACCGCGCTTACCCAGAACTTACCGATCTTTATCAATTTTCTGCAAAACGAAAAATGGTCTCTAGCTTAATGGTCAATGCCTCAAAACTTCCAAATCTTGAATCTAAGTTTCACACCAAATAGAGATTACTAATTTAACTCAAAATCAAATGGGTGAATTTCACCTCCCAAATTATAAGGAAAAATAAGTCTTACCCAAGGTTTTTCTCAAGATTTTGGCAAAGATCGGGCAGTAGCGGCTGATGGCGTGTCGGCTCATGGCTACCATAGATAGGCAGCGGGTGTTGCTGTCGGACGGCATAAATTGTTTAGGTTAGCGGCTGGTAGTGAGGGTCTTGCATGAGGAGGGTTTGCGAGAGTGAGAGAGAAGGAGAATTTCTAGTTTTGCAGATTTTATTCAGCAGCGATTACAAACAAACCAGAGCTTCAAACAACGATCCAACCGTTCAAAATGAAATTCTATATGTCTCGAACAGACTGACCAAATTTGAGCACGATCCAACGGTATTTTCATATAATCCTCCGACTCATTTCTTCAAAGTAAGTATTTCCATTGAATCACAAAGATAATTATTGAAGTCAACTCACAATCTATCCATTTGGTCAATTTTCAAGTCTTTTGAATTAATACTATTAGGGGTTCTATCTCAAAACCAATTAGCAGCTAGAGAAATGATCCAACTTTCTTATTAAAATCATGAGGCTCCTTTATTTTTATAATGTGAGATCCTCAACATGTCCCCTCAAGGTTGTGCCTCTTTGGGTTTACCATTCATGGATCGGATCTCAATTTTTTTTTTTTCTGGTCCATTCAGCCGTTTGGCTTCTTGGGATTCGATTTTCAAAATATTTGCCTTGCACTCTTCTTTTATTTTAACGGTTCATTTTTCTTTGCAGCTGACCAGGGCCTATTTTGCTTTTCTGGAGGTTATGTTCAGCAGTCATATTGTTTTTATTCTAAATCTTGACAAAAACACGTTCATGCATCTAGCTGGTTCTCTTGAATCCGGCCTGAAAGGACTGGATACAAATATCTCATCTCAGGTATGGTTATGTATAGTCTTCCTATACTTGTTTCTTTTTTTCTTCTTCTCTTTTTGGTTTATTTTTTATTTTTACTTCTTTTTATAGAAATAAGAAACGAAACATTTCATTGAATTGATGGAAAGAGATTGTGGCTTCAAAATACAACAAATAAAGGATAGAATTCCGGAAGAATAAATGCATGCCAATTTAAACTAATGTCAGAAGTCTTGGAGAGAGACCACCATGAAGAAATATCTTTTTTATTATTCTTTTTTGTCATCTTGAAGCTTCAATCTAGCAGATTCAAAATGAAATTTTGAGTTCTAGGTAAGGATAAGTCGATTTTCTAAAAAAGAAAATAGGCATGTAGTATAAAGGTATACTTGATAAAACTGAGTTACATAATGTTAAACAACCTCCACGAGAAAGATTGAAGTGTTTCCATCTATCCAAGAATTGAGAATGAACTTTATCTTATCCAACAATGAAACTCTCAAATGGCTTTTAGGATGCATATCCTCAATCAATGTACTAAGAAATAAAAATGGTGAAAGTGGTCCTTCTTGACGAATGCTATGAGATTCTAAATTATTCCTCTAGGTCTACTATTTATAAATACGGAAAATTTAGGAATGCATCCATGAAATCGGTTCCACTGAATCCATTTTTCCCTAAAGTTTTCGAGTTTCAGCACTGCTTCCAAAAAATCCCAATCAACATAATCAATTGCTTTCTCAATATCATTAATTCTTCTTTATTACTTTTTTTGTTAACCAATGTTTTACATAGTGTGTACACGTACCTTGAGGTCTTTTAATTTCTGTTGCAGTGTGCGTCAGCTGTTGATAACTTGGCAGCTTTCTATTTCAACAACATCACTATGGGAGAGGCCCCATCTTCACCTGCTGCTATTAATCTCTCTCGCCACATTGTAGATTGTCCCACTTTGTTTCCAGAAGTAAGAAACTTTCTTGCTATCATGCAGAAGAATTTGACTTTCTTGCTATCATGCAAATTTGTTCAAGTCAAGCAGGCATCTTGGTTCTGGTTTCTGTAGTATTTGATATCAAGCTAACCGATAGGGTGTCATTACAGTGAGGAAATAACTGAAATGGATCAAACCTAGTAGCTTTCAGTTTTTAGAACAGTAATTTATTATAATCTCTCAGAAATATCTCAACATCAGATCCACATCAATATATCTTTTCTTATATCGAAAATTATTATTAACTCATCAAGATGAGCCCATTTGGGAGGGGAGAATTCATTAGATATATCTCAAGTGACGGCTTTTGATTGTGTTTAGTTTATCTAACCTGTTTGTGCGTTTGTTTCATATGTAATCTGTAATCATTCTTCTGAGAAACAAGAATATGTTTATCACGTTTGCAGATTTTAAAGACCCTTTTTGAGATCCTTTTATTTGAGGATTGTGGTAACCAATGGAGTCTTAGCAGACCAATGCTGAGCTTGATACTCATAAGTGAACAGGTATAATGGTTTATACTCTTTCCATTTATTAAATCTTAAAAGTTAGTGAGCAGGTACAATGGTTTATACACCTTCCCTTGCTTTTTGTCTCTCATTTGAACAATTAAATGTCGGTGCATCCACAATGATGCATAGAAGCTTATAATGGATGATTTATTTCTAACATGTTATTTTAATTAGAATTATGATAAAGAATTACACCGCCTTTTATTCCAGAAGTTCGCTTGATTCCCTAATTCCCCCTGACCCTCAGTCTGTAACCACCAAAAAAATTATTTTAAGAAATGCGAACTACAACCTTTACATTTTTTTCATATCTTCATTGTCTTTTCGTCCTTTTTGATTATCTTCCCTATTGTGTATCTTCTTAAAATATCGTATTTCTTTTACAAGCCTTCGAAAATCTTTTATCTATTTTCTTGCATTCAAACAAAATTTATATTGGGGACTTATTATATTTGTTAGAAACATCAAAATCATTGAGTGAACAAAAGCTGTAACAACTTAGAGGTGGGGTAGAGAGAAATGGGGAATTTTTGCAGTTATTATTATTGTTGTTATTAATATTATTATTGTGGGTATGCGGATGGATACCTAGAATTTGACCTCTAATGTTATCCTTCTTTGCAGATGTTTACCGATTTGAAGACCCAGATCATGGCTTCTCAGGCAAGTTGTCATTTCTCTTTTTAAATTGAAGTGCAATTGACTGGTGTTGATTGATGTTGAAGGAAAGTACCATTAAACTTAGATGTTAGGAGAGTGTGGATAGAAAATAAATGAATGAAAAATAAAGGTATTATGAATATTCGTCGTATTTCATAGATTTGGTTTCTGATACATATTTGGTGATCTTTTCTTTCTTTCTGAAGAATGTGCAAGGTAACTTTAATTCCAGCTCTCCTGTATGTGGGTGAGAAGGAAAAAAGTTAAAAACTAAAATTGAAACTGACCTTTCTAATGATCATTTGTTGTGTCAAAATGCAGGCCGCGGATCAACACCCTCGCCTTTCCATCTGTTTCGAAAAACTAATGGCAGATGTAACGCGAAGTTTGGATTCAAAGAACAGGGACAAGTTCACTCAAAACCTGACTGTGTTTAGGCATGAATTTCGTGTTAAATAGTTTTGATTCCATGTGATGAGATTTGACGATGAATTACGCTCATGACATTCATTCACTTGGGGGTAGGGAAAGATGATAAGAAAACAAAAAGAAAAGTATAGAGATGAAAAAGAAGAACAAGTTCTGTCGGCTGATTGGCATATACCCTGAATCAAATGATCAGAGCGCTTTTTCATAGTAGTAACGTCGATATTGGTAGAAGACCCAGAAGCGAAGCAGATTACTTAGAACTGCACAGGTCTCCATAGTGAGAAAAGGTATGTTTTGTGTCCCCCAATTATGATTCGTCTTTTATGTTTGTGCTTAATAAGGTTGGTATTGGAACAATTAGAGAGCTGAAATGGTAGTAAGGTCTGGATATCTGAAAAGGGTGGTTTGGTATTTTGTTCTGTTAAGTAGATGCTTATATTAGATCAATTCTTTTTAGACGACAACAGTTTTTCAGGTGTCTTAGGGGGTGATGTAATGTACAATAATGTCTACATATTCTTTATACCTTGTTGATAATAGAAGAAAAGCAGATTTGTTTTGTTTTTTCTTCTCTTTTTCTTTTCCCTTTTGTGAGAATGTTCCTTGATTGCTAATTTTAGCTGTTTTAGTTGTTTCATCATATAAAGACTGCATGAGTGGTTCCACAGTGCTTGAAGAATTATATATATATATATTGACAATATGCGGGAAAGGAGGAATCAAACCTATGACTTCGAGATTGATAACCACTATGCTTATTTTAATAGAATTATGCATATTTTACTTGGTTATCAAGTATGGTTGGTATATGAATACTTCAAAATTTATCTCAAAGAAATCATTTGTTTTCTTTTTAGCAAAGTAGTTAAAATATACAAACATGGGTAGCATCTTATTTGATGGGTTTAAATACTACTTTGGACTTTTTAGTTTTGGTTTTTGTTCATTTTAGTTCTTATACTTTCAACTTTGATTCATTTTGATCCTTATTACTTTAAAAATATTCATTTTGGTCCTTGACTTTCAACTTTGGTTTTTTGGTCTTTGAACTTTCAATAAAGTGACCATTTTTATCATTTAAAAGTGAAAATGAAGGCCAAAATGACAACTTTTTAAAAGTAAGGACCACAATAAATTAAAGTTAAAAGTATCCAGACTAAAATGAACATTGGTAAATTACATGGATCAAAATGAATCAAAGTTGAAAATATAGGTATCAAAATAAATAATTTGAAAGTATATGAACCAAAACAAAAAATACAGAGATTGAAGTAGTTTTTAAACTAATAAGATGGATACTTTGATAATATCATTACGAAATTATTTGTTTATCCATGGTTTCAAATTTAATCTTATTTTTCCTAGACTTTTAATTCTTTAAAAAAAAAAAAAAAATCAAAACAAAATTTATTGTTGGTGTTATTATTATTTGGCTCCAAAATTGTGAAGGTAGGGGTTCAATTTGCAATCCCTGTTATTATCATTCAGGGCTATACTCGAATTACCTCAACTAGCTTTCACTTGTATGACTATTTGTAAATAAATAAAATTAATAGAACTTAGTAATCGAGACTGTATTTAAATTTTCATGTACAAGTTTGAACTATGTAGATTAGAATGTCACCTCTAAATTATTGAAGTCACCTGAAATTCTTTCCTTTATCCTCTACCAAAAGGACCTTTAATTTCAAATTGCGGTCTTTTTTGTTTATTATAAGTTGAAGCTTCTTTTGAGTTTGAAAATGAAAGAGTACGTTGAGGTAAATTAGGTCCCGTTTGATAAAGGTCTCGTTTCATGTTCTTATTTTTTTTTTTTCTTGTTTCTTTTTTTTTTATTTTTTAGAACTAAAAACAGGAATATGTTTTTTATAACTATTTTTGTTTTTTTTAAAAAAAAAGAAACATAGAAATTTGTTTGATAACTATTTCTTGTTTCTTGTTTCTTTTTTTTTTATAGTTTAAATATAATTTAATTGAGGAAACTTTTCACAGATAGAAAAAATTCATGGGTTAGGTTGAGGGTGTTTTTTGGACCAATTCAAAAATTCAGGTTGGTTGGGTCGGCAATCTAAAAGATCTAAGTAAAGTCTTCAACCCAACCCAATCCTAAAAGGTTGGGTTGGGTTGTTGGGTTATAATTTATTTTTATTTTTAATTAAAAATATATAAAATAGACTAATAACTAAAATCTCATAAAATTCAAATGTTAAATACCAAATATTTATGATATTTATTATAAACTTTAGACAGACAAATATCATAACAGGTTTAAAAGAAAAAATATTAAAAATTCACACATTAATCAACACAAATTTATTGAACTTTAAACAAAGATAAATATATATAGGTATATATGTATATATTTTATTCATATATATAAAATTCAGGTCTAGTTTGGTCAATCCAAATTTTATTTTAGTCAACTCACAACCCAACCCAACCCAACAAAATAGAAAAAGTTTAACTCAACCCAATTCAAGAACAAAACTAATCCAATCCAACCCTTACATTTTGGGTTGGGGATCATTGATAGGCTTGTATCAATTTCAATCACTATAGTATCAATGATAGACTTCGATCAATTTTTATCACTAATAGATATTGAAAGACTTCTATTCGCCTTTATCAATTATAGACTTCTATCAGTTTCTATCATTAATAGACATTGATGGACTTCTACCAGCGTCTATCGGTAATAAACTTGTATTAGTTTCTATCACTGATAGTATCAATGATAGACTTCTATTAGCCTCTATCAATAATAAACTTCCATCAGCGTTTATCAGTGATAGACATTGATAACAATATTTATCACAACTATCTAAAAGCAACAAAAACTCAAATCTAGGATCCAACCTCATGGGGTGAATCAATTTTAATACCAAAACTTAATGGGTGTTTAAAAAAACCCAACAAAGTTAACCAAAAAGACCCAAATCTTACCCCTAATGGCCAAAAATCCGATGAACTTTAGCGCTAGCAGCGACAAGACAGTGGTGACGAGGGTTGGGTTGCATGGATCTAAGAGTTAGAGGAAGAGAGAGTGAATCAGGTAGAGAGAGAAAAATCGAATCACCGTTGATGACGTACGACCAAATCTGCGATGTAAACCCAAATGACAGTGGATCAATTGGATATGAGTGTGGTGCCTGCTAGACATTACAGTGTAGGTTGGAGAGAGAGATCTGTTGGGTTTTATGTCCTAAAACTCTTTGTAAATAATAAAACTTATTCTGAAAATTCAATAAAATTGTTATTGAATATATTGTTTTTAGAAATCCAATAAACTAAAGTCCCTTGACTATTATATGAGTACTTGAACTTTATGTAGAGATATACAAGTGGATCAGATTCGAGTAAATAATTAAGATGATCTATAATATATGAATAAGGTTGGGTACCTTATTTTGGTAACACTATTGGATGCGGCTTACTCTTTAGTTGTTACAAAGAGTTGTAAAGTGTTACAAATGAAGGGATCCTAATTCGTTCATATTGGGACATGAGGAATGGGGGCGTCCTGTACAAATGAGTTTTGTGCAAGTTTGGACCACGAAACCAGTCACTCTTACTTTATAACGTTGTTTATTGTTTAAGACTGACTATTTCAAAGCAATGACCTAGGTAACTGAACCTTAATCCTGAGCTAAATATGAACTCTTGTTTGTTCGAGATTATCCTTTGATCTGTAAACTGTGAGAAACTGCCTCTGCTCAATAAGCTTACCATTTTGGGGATAAGACCGAATGAATAGCTGGGAACATAGGATACAAGAGGGAATTCACTCCTACCTGATTAGGGGTAGTAGAGAGGTTATTCCCTTCAAGTGCTGATTATAGGTCTTGAACAAGAGGTCTCACCCTCTCATTGGCCTGAGAGGGATTCGATTTGTTGATTGGATCACAAATCAACAGTTCATTAGGGGATCAGTGGGACTTAAGGAACAAGAGGTAATTTCGAGGGTAAAACAGATATTCGACCCAACCGTTATTACAAGCAACCTGTGAAGGGTTAACTTACTAATCATGGTTATATCGAGTGGACATAATATATCTGGAGTTCGGTTATGTAGGCTTTAGTGGATCACCCATTAGTTAACGAATGGGGGTTAGATCGGTCTAATGAGTTTAGCCGATTAATCTCGGATTGTTGGAGTCCATGATCTGTTGGTCTGCGAGGTCTCTCTACTAGCTCGTAAATGGATTAACTCTAGAATAGCGTGATAAGTTAATTTGAAGTGTTCAAATTAGAATTAATTGAAATTGGCGAAATAATATTTAAATATTATTTAAATATTTGAAGATAGAATTGTGTAAAAATTAATTTAATATTTGATGTTAAATTAATTAGAATTATTTAAATTGTTTAAATAATTATCTATTAATTTTATTAAAGAAAATTAATTTATGAAATTAATTTTGTAAAAGTAATAATATTTTCAGTTTTATTAAATAAAATTTATTTATGAAATCAATTTTGATAAAATTGAAAAAGAAAAGAAAAACACAAAGTTGGAAAATTTATTTTCTATTTTCTTCTTCCTACTACACAAACAAACCACCTTAAACTCTTCATTAACTCCAAGCAGCATCTCATACAGCAAATCTCTTTGCATAAATGTCTGCAATATATTGAAGAGATTGGAATGTTTTGAAGGGAATGCAACCGAACAATTTTTCTGAAAAATTCGTGAGAGTTCTTCTGCTGGGTTTCTACTGTGAGCTTCTCCAAATTCCCTTAATTCCAACTTATTTTGAGTCTCACTACTCAATCTTAAGCACCGGAAAGATCTTGGGGTGGTCTACTACAAGATTTGCAGCTGGTTTAAAGCTTAAAGGAAGTTTTTCAAAGGTATGTCATGAAATCCTTTATTTCTATTGAAACATGTTTTTTTTCTGTCAAAATTAATGAATTAAAGTGCTTATGGATGCTGGTGTCTTCCGTTGCGCATTGGTACCTTCCAGCAAGATCAAGATCGGATTGAAGAAGAAAGTGTGTGGGTTAGAGGAGGACCGAAAATGGAGAAGGAGAAAAATGGAGAAAGGGAAGATGATTAAATTTTGCTATTTTGTGTAAATTGTTCTCCTATTTTGCTATTTTTGAAAATCCCCCTTTAATTAAATAAAATAAAAAATATATAACATGCTTCTCCAATATATATATATATATATATATATATTATATATATATATATATATATATATATATATATATATATTATATATATATATATTATTTAACATGCATTAAAATATTTAAAAATTGATTTCAAAAATTTTACATTATCAAATATAAATAAATTCTATTTTTAAATGTTGCTCAATTTGATTTGTAATGCTATTTCTCACTTGATTTATTATCTTGAATGATGTCAACTCAAATCTAATTCAATTATATTATTATCAGTGAAGCTAAGGGAATATTTTAATTAACATATTTATATATTGTGAGATCCTAATTGATTTCAAATTTACTAAAAAAAAAATCAAAAATTAAAATAATATAAATATGATGTTGCAAAATTTAAAATTCAAAAGATATTCAAATATATAATTTGAAATTTTAAATTTGAAATAATATATTAATATAAGTATTAGAGATTTAAAATTAAAATAATATATAAATCTAAATCTTGAAAATTTTGAACAAATAATTAAAGTAACATATTAATATAAATAAATTAATAAAGAAAAATAGAATAATAAAATATAAAAATATAGCAAAATTAATGCAGAAAATAAAGGAGAAAAATAAAGTTTGTCTTACCTGAAATTCAAACAGTCGGCGAAGCCTTAACATGTCCTCAAACACGCCTATTGTAACGGTCATGCTTGTCCAGGGCCTGTTGCCCATGGCCGCATGCCCAATCCAACCCCCTTCTAGCTTACTTTCATATCCTCTATTGTATTAGTTTAGTTAGCTTGCTTTATTTACATTTTCGTTGTAAGTGACCACTCGCCCTTTTGCATATGCAAGGGCGTCAGTTGGCTTTTTGTTCAGAATGCACTATATGGGATAAGACTAACCATCATTTCCTCATACCCGGAGTAGTACTCTATAAAGCCGTTGTTGTTGCTTATTGCTTTCTAGTCTACTACAATCTTTCTTTCTTTATTCACACTCACAAATCTTCTTACGAAAACCTTTTCTCTAAACCCGTTTTCTAAAAACCGTTTTCCCTAAAACGGGGGTGGAGGTTGTAAGAGGCACTCGGTGTGCCATCGGCAGTCCGTAATCGAGTTGGCTGACTTGTTCGTGAGCGGAACAAGTGCCGCACAATCGCTAAGAGAAGCTTCCGAAAGAGCGATTGTGACAGTTGGTATCAGAGCCAGGTTGGCTTATAGAGGGAAGATCAGTGATCATGTCGGCGACGAAGAACCTGAACAAGTCCCATGTGGATAGATTGGTAGAGATGGAAGAACAAATGCTCTACCTGAGAGAGGTCCCAGATAATGTTTGTTTTCTTGAGACTCGGCTACAAGAAGTTGCCGAGAAAGCTGATGGAATTGATGCGTGGTAGAGCCGCCTAGACGGATTACCCGTCAGAGAATTGATGATGAGGGTAGAGACCATCGAGACCAAGACAGTACGGTCCGGCAGCTTTGAACGAGGCGATAGCTCCTCGGGCTCTGTTGCCCACATAGAGGAGCGTGTCGAAGAGCTGGACAGCTCCCAAAAAGCAATACTTCAGATGGTAACCGATTATTCTGAAGACTTTCGATCGGTCCTGGATGTCGTCAGAGCCGAGATAGCGGATGTGAGTGCTAGGGTGAATCTCACCATCCGAGCGGTAGGGAACCAAGCCCCACCTGGGGGAGCAATGGCAGTGAGCCGAATAAAAATCCCAGAACCGAAACCCTTCTGTGGGGTCGAGAAGCGAAAGCCCTGGAAAATTTTATCTTCGACCTTGAGCAATACTTCAAGGCGACGAACACAGTGACTGAAGAGTCGAAAGTCACAATAGCAACGATGCATCTAGTTGAAGATGCGAAACTATGGTGGAGATCACGATTTACAGACATACAGGAAAGACGCTGCACTATTGATACTTGGGATAGATTGAAACAAGAACTTCGTTCGCAGTTTCTCCCTGAAAATGTCGAGATCTTGGCTCGACGAAAACTCCGAGAGCTAAAGCAAACAGGTAACATCAGGGACTATGTAAAACAGTTTGTAGGACTCATGTTGGACATACGAGATATGTCTGAAAAAGACAAGGTCTTTGCTTTGTGGAAGGGCTGAAACCGTGGGCAAAATCAAAACTATATGAACAGAGAGTACAGGATCTCCCCTCTTCTTATGCGGCAGCTGAACGGCTGTACGACCTTAGCACTGACTCACAAGATGTGAGGAAACAATCAACTTCCTCCAATGGGGGAAACAGAAACAACCGTTCCAGTCCTCCCAGACCTGGGGAGGAGACAAGAACACAGGGGGGACCGCAAATCATCCCAACCGAGATCAGGAAACAACTGGCAGGGGCCGCCACAACAGCATAACAATTACAATCGCCCCCTATCTTGTTTCATATGTAGAGGGCCACACAGGGCGGGCGAATGTCCAAATCGAACTGCGTTTAATGCTTTTCAAGCCACATTGGCCTCTACCTCCGAAGACAAGGCTGAACTGAAGAGACGATAACCGAGCCAGCGGCAGAAATTGAGAATCCCAGGATGGGGGCATTGAAATTCCTATCTGCACTTCAGAAGAATATGGGAAAGGCGACGAGCCACTAGAGAAAGGTCTCATGTATGTAGACGCTTGGGTCAACCAAAGATCGGGCAAAACCACTATGGTTGACTCTGGGGCTACCCATAACTTCATGGCTGAAAGGGAAGCTCGCCGCCTGAACTGAATTGGGAAAGAGATGCAGGGAAGATGAAAGCTGTGAATTCCGCAGCCCTACCA
This sequence comes from Benincasa hispida, assembly GCF_009727055.1. Classification (NCBI taxonomy): domain Eukaryota; kingdom Viridiplantae; phylum Streptophyta; class Magnoliopsida; order Cucurbitales; family Cucurbitaceae; genus Benincasa; species Benincasa hispida. Next base: position 17,503,893 of record NC_052352.1, on the reverse strand, counting down.
ATTAGCGGATAGCGAAGAGAACTCCGTGAAGTTAGGAGACTGGAAGGGCTTCGTTGACTTCGTAATTGTCAAGATGGATGATTTCGACGTGGTACTGGGGATGGAATTTCTGCTTGAACATAAAGTCATACCAATGCCCCTCGCCAAATGCTTAGTCATTACCGGATCTACACCGACCGTAGTCCAAGCCAATATCAAGCAGCCAAATGGGGTGAGAATGATTTCAGCCCTCCAATTGAAGAGGGGCCTGGCCCACGACGAACCCACGTTCATGGCCATCCCGATAGAATCAGTTGAGTCCACTGAAGAGGAGATCCCCAAGACGTTCTATTTGTCTTGGAAGAGTATCGAGACGTCATGCCGAAAAGCCTGCCCAAGTCCTTGCCCCACGAAGGGGGATTGACCATGAGATTGAGTTGTTGCCAGGGGCAAAGCCGCCTGCCAAGAATGCATATCGGATGGCCCCGCCAGAATTGGCTGAGCTTCGGAAACAGGTAGACGAGTTGTTAGAGGCAGGATTTATTAGACTGGCAAAGGCTCCTTATGGAGCCCCAGTACTGTTCCAGAAGAAGAAGGATGGGAGCCTCCGGTTGTGCATCGACTATCGGGCCTTGAATAAGCTCACCGTCCGCAAAAATATCCCCTTCCTATCATCACTGACTTATTTGATCAGTTTCACGGTGCTAATATTTCTCGAAGCTGGACCTACGGTCTGGATATTATCAGGTTCGATTGCTGAAGGAGACGAACCTAAGACGACCTGTGTCACGAGATATGGAGCCTTCGAATTCCTCGTGATGCCTTTTGCCTCACCATGCCCCAGCAACGTTCTGTACCTAATGAACCAAGTGTTTCACGAATACCTCGACAAATTCGTCGTAGTGTATCTTTGATGACATTGTGGTCTATAGTGCCTCGCTAGAGGACCATCGGCATCACCTCCAACTAGTCTTTGAAAAGCTGAGGAGAAATCAGTTGTATGTAAAGAGAGAGAATGCTCCTTTGCCCAAGAGCGCATAAATTTCCTCGCCACCGTGATTGAGTTGGTCGGATTGGTATGGAAGAGGCAAGGTGGCCGCAATTAGAGACTGGAGGGTACCGTCATCCGTGACCGAATTACGATCCTTCCTCGGACTAGCCAACTACTATAGGCGGTTCGTAGAAGGATTCTCGAGAAGAACAGGGCCATTAACCGAACTGTTGAAGAAGGATAGCCAATGGAGCTGGACTCCTGAATGTCAAGCCGCCTTTGAGGCCTTGAAGAAAGTGATGATTGAGGGGGCGGTCCTCGGAATTGCCGACGTGACCAAGCCATTGGAAGTAGAGACTGATGCTTCTGACTTCGCGTTGGCGGTGTTCTCCTCCAAGACGGACACCCCATCGCGTATGAGAGTAGAAAACTAAATGATGCCGAACGGAGGTATGCCGCCTCCGAGAAAGAGATGTTAGCAGTAGTTCACTGCTTGAGGGCCTGGAGACAGTATCTCTTGGGGGCCAAGTTCGTGGTCAAGACCGACACACAACTCCATTTGCCACTTCTTCAACCAACCGAAGTTGTCGTCGAAACAGGCACCGGTGGCAGAATGTCTAGCGGAGTTCGACTTTCAATTCGAACATAGACCGGGGAAAAGCAACCAACGGCTGATGCTCTTAGCCGAAAGAGCGAACATGCGGCCCTGTGCATGTTCGCCCGCCTACAAGCAAGTACGTTGAGTGCAACAGTACGAGAAACTGTCAAAACTCATTTGACAAATGACACAGCGGCGCAGGCCATCTTACAGTTGGCCAGAGAGGGGAAGACACGCCAGTTCTGGTGGAAGATGATCTACTATACATCAAAGGCAATCGCCTTTACATCCCCAGATCCGGGGAGTTACGAAGGTCGCTGATGAAGGAGTGTCACGACACACCGTGGGCAGGACATAATGGTTGGCAGAGGACTTATGCCCTTCTGAAGCAAGGCTACTATTGGCCAAGTCTTCGAGACGATGTCATGCAATTTTACCAAGACTTGCCTGTTTCTGCCAACAAGATAAGGTTGAAAGGACGAAATTAGCGGGTTTGCTGGAACCCCTACCTGTGCCCTCTAGACCATGGGAGAATGTGTCTCTCGACTTCATCACCCATTTGCCCAAGGTGGGAGAGTTTGAATCGATCCTTGTTATCATCGACCGGTTCTCGAAATATGCCACGTTCGTCCCAACGCGAAATGTGCACAGCCGTGATGACTGCTCAGCTTGTTCTTCAAACACATCGTGAAATTATGGGTGTCCCCATGAGCATTGTTAGCGATCGGGACGAAAGATTCACTGGGACATTCTAGACAGAATTGTTCAGAATATTTGGGATCATCACTGAATATCTCCTCTAGCTATCATCCCCAAACTGACGGTCAGACGGAACGCTTCAACAGTATGCTCGAGGAATATCTGCGTCACTTTATCGACGCTAGGCAGAAAACTGGATCCAGTTGTTAGATGTGGCTCAGTTCAGCTTCAATAGCCAACAGAGTTCCGCGACTGGAAAAACGCCCTTCGAAGTGGTGTGCGGCAGACAGCCACTCATGCCACACTTGGTGGACCACCCTTATGCAGGCAAAAGTCCTCAGGCACATAACTTCACTAAAGAGTGGAGCAAAAACCTCTGAGATCGCTCGCGCCTACCTAGAAAGAGCATCGAAGAGATGAAGAAGTGGGCTGATAAGAAGCGGAGGGCCCTTGAGTTTCAAGCTGAGGACAAGGTCCTGATCAAGCTACGACCGAACAGTTTCGTTTCCGAGGCCAGAGAGACCAACGGCTAGTAAGGAAATATGAAGGTCCAGTGGAGGTAATTGAGAAGTCGGGAGAACCTCATACAGGGTTCCGTTACCCTCATGGATGAAGATTCATCCTGTCATCCATGTGAGTATCCTGAAGCCCTATCATCCCGATCCGAGGAATGAACAGCGAAACATGCTAAGGCGCCCACCGGTCACGATGAAGAGTTCTGCTGAGAAAGAAGTTGCACAAATCCTGGATAAACGTACGCGCCGTATTGGAAGACCCAGACGAGAACTGACAGAGTTCTTAGTGAAATGGAAGGGTCTCCCCGACGAAGAGATTAGTTGGGAGCGGGCCGAAGACTTGAAGAATGCAGCTCCAGCCATTTGCAGGTTTTGAACAAGGTCGGTTGACGGGGACGTCAACCAATTAAGTGGGGGAGAATGTAACGGTCATGCTTGTCCAGGGCCTGTTGCCCATGGCCGCATGCCCAATCCAACCCCCTTCTAACTTACTTTCATATCCTCTATTGTATAGTTTAGTTAGCTTGCTTTATTTACATTTTCGTTGTAAGTGACCACTCGCCCTTTTTGCATATGCAAGGGCGCCAGTTGGCTTTTTGTTCAGAATCACTATATGGGATAAGACTAACCATCATTTCCTCATACCCGGGGTAGTACTCTATAAAGCCGTTGTGTTTGCTTATTGCTTTCTAGTCTACTACAATCTTTCTTTCTTTATTCACACTCACAAATCTTCTTACGAAAACCTTTTCTCTAAACCCGTTTTCTAAAACCGTTTTCCCTAAAACGGGGGTGGAGGTTGCAAGAGGCACTCGGTGTGCCATCGGCAGTCCGTAATCGAGTTGGCTGACTTGTTCGTGAGCGGGAACAAGTGCCGCACAATCGCTAAGAGAAGCTTCCGAAAGAGCGATTGTGACACCTATCAACCAAGTTGGCCAAGTCCAACCATTTGACCAAATTGAAACGGAATATTAAAATAGAAACAGAAAACGGAATCTATTTTATGTAGTTTTTTAAATTTGGCTCCATTTTTAGAAATGTTTCTCAAATTTTAAAATATAAAAGGAAAATTATTATCAAACAAGTTAATTTCTTAAAAATTAGAAATAGAAACAAAAAACAAAAAACAGGAACATTATTAAACAGACACTTAGTACCCGATTAGTGAAATTTAGACGCTGACAAAATTAAGCATAATAGTACAATAGGTGTAATGTAATGTTAATATCTATTATCAATTTGGATTATAATATCACTATTTGAAGTTTTATATAGTTTAAATTACAATATTGTTTACTCTAAATTATTGGATAAATCGAATTTAAAAAGGTAGAAGCAACAAATTAAATTTTAGAAATAATATGAGAGGACTATTTAAAAAGCAATTGCGCATACGAAAAGTTAATACAAAATAATAACAAATCTAGCCTAATTTAAAAATACTTGCATATGTAACATATTTTGAAGTCCTAATTGTCAGGGATCGATCTATCATTACTTAACATATATCAGCGATAGAAATTATTAATAATTAAGGTTTATCATAGATAAACTCATCTAATAGATCTATCAATGACCAAGGTTTATCAACAATAAACTTATTACTGGTTGGGATCTATTATAGGTGTTTAGCATAGGTTGTGTGCATATTTGTTTACCATTATGTTTATGATATTTTATAGGTTAAAATATTATTTTGGTCCAGTGATTTAGGATCCATTTCATTTTAACCTCTCTATTTTCAATTGTTCCATTTTAGTTTTTGTATTTTCATTAAATTTTAAATTTAGCTCTTCAAAGTTAATTTTTTTATTGAAATTGGTTGATTTATAATACTAACCTCCATGCAAGAGAGATGCTTGTGAATATACAATTTTTTTTAAAAAAATGTCAATAAAGACCAAAGACTAAATGTTTTTTTTAAATCAATAAACTAACAACAAAGACTAAAACTGACATTTGAAATTACAAAAATTAAAATGAAAAAAGATTCAAAGTACAAACTAAAATGATATCGTAACCATCATAATATCGATAAAATATAGGATTTCATTTGAATAACTACAAAAGACTAAAACTAGATATTTGAAAGTACAAAAATTAAAATGAAAAAAGGCTCAAAGTACAAACTAAAATGATATCGTAACCAAAATGTGTATAAGTGATGTTTACTTCATTTACTATTGGGAGATTGGGCTAAATTGTAAATTTGGATGTAGGATTTCATTTTTTTAGTTTAGATAGAAAAGTTGTGGGATCTTTAAAATTGCATGCTCGTTTATCTAAATTCTAAACTGGCTACAGAAATACACGTTTAATTAACTTAGGCTCCTAGAATTATTCAAGAAGTTCAATTAATGTTTCTAAGTGTCAACTAGGATAGATTTAACTTGATCACAAATAAGAAGAGAAAGTAATACCCAGATCCATCTGTATCACATGCTAAGTTGTGCCCAAGTCCAATTGAGATGATAGTATGTAAGCACAAAAACGGTGAGAATTTTAAGTTTGTCATTATTTTTTTACATCATTTGTTTTACTATTCTTCTTAACTTTCTAGCATACCTTAGTTTCATATGTACTTTCCAAAGCTCAACACAAGCATAATGTTTATCTCAATTACCCTTGGTCGCAAACTTTGAGGTCTTTATTGAAAAAAGAAAAAAAGAAAACAAAAAGGAATTTTAAGAACCCTTCATTGAAAAAACAATTCAAATTTGGTATATAATCAATTATATACAACACTCAAATTATTTTGTACTAAGGCTACATTTATCATGGGAAAAATTTTAATAAATCAATGATAATATAAAAAAGGTCTCATTTGATTACTTTTGGTGTTGTTTACTTATGTTTTGTATATGTACTAAGATTTGGAACCCACTTCCATACACTGTTACTATTATTGTTTCTGTCACAATATCAAAATTATAAATTGTCCTATTTACTTTAATCATTTATTTGTAATAGTAACAATAGATGAGATAAATTCATTATTCAAAATAAATATGATAAAAAATAATCTAATTACTTTTGTCATGGTGACCCATTTTACAATAATTAATCAATGAAATCTTATTATGATTACACCAATTGTATTACGAATTGATAAATCCAACATAAGTGGATAAATCCCAAATGAGGGCTAAGCCCACCGCAAATTTTCTGATAAATCCTAGTTGAAATGTTTGTTCCTGATAAAGCAGAAGCACTCTAATAATGGAACACTCTTTCTATAAATTATAATCCATAAATTCATCAGGCGTTACAAAATCATTCGTTTATGTTACACCATGGCTCATGGAATGGAATGAAAATTATAAATGAAACCAAGAGAGAACTCGTCAGCCCATGTTTTCAATAGAACAAACATGGGAACTAACAATAACTCAGACCCTAAAACGAAAATATCACACTCAAAATTTGGTCGCCTCCATGGCAATAAATTTACCGCTGTGCTGTAGGATTTCACTCGAGAGCAGCCCAGTTGTGTTTTTTAAACCGGTCGAGTCTGATCTCACTTGTGAAACAAGCAGGTCCGTAGGAAGAGATCTTAAACATGAACATTCTTCAAATCAGGCAGCTCCACTACTTAGCTGGAGAGTCATTTTTATGTTCATCGCTGCCAACTCTGCAGCCAAGTACTTAAAGACGTAAGGCATTGCCACTGTCTCCATACCTTTACTTGTTTTGCAAGCATGACACGTAACCCTTTTATGAGCCTTCCCCGGGGGAAGCCCACCAATTTCACGCACGGCACGCTTCTGGGGCTGGACGATAGATGATGTAAGAATGCTACCGCAAAGTGAACATACATCAGCAATGTGATGATCAGAACATGTATGAAGCCTATCATGTAATAAGTACGATGCTCCATGTGCTAGCATGGAGTCGCGCTCCATTTCACCAAAACGTATACCACCACCTTTTTTTCTACCTTTGATGGGTTGCCGAGTTACTTGATCCACAGTTCCAGTGGAACGAACCTGATCATAGCAACACAAAAATGAATCGATGGTCTATGTAAACATCAGAAATGCTCAAACTCCTAACAAGATAAAAGTCTCAAGCGCCTACATTGACACAAACAGATCTTGTTGCATGTGTTGAATGTGAAAATAGATAATGATATGCTATTGAGACTTTGGATCTCCAGAGGGTATAAATTCCATATTACAACACTGTTCGGGAGTGATTTTGAAATTGTTAAAATCACTTTTGTCGTGTTGAAACCCAAAACACGTCTTTAATCACTTAAAATTAATAATAATTAATTTTACATTCTTTAATCACTTAATAATTAATTTTGCACTTTTAAATATCATTTTGATATCATCAAAATTGGTTTTGAATGACTAAAAGCGTGTTTTGGAGTGATTTTGAAAATGACAAAAAGGGAATTTAATCATTTCACAACCATTCCCAAACATTGCATAGTAGATCACAACAAATTAATACAATATTTTGTTAAATTTCACCCTACTTCTAATAACTAGATAAATGATAGTATGTAGTGTAGAAGATGCCAAGAATACGGTTAATAAAAAATTAAAAAAAAAAAAAAGTAATTGCAGTGGAATTCTAGGCCACGTAACTCTCTATTTAGAAATGTATTGACCATTTTAGATATTATGGTTTAATCACAAAACATTTTTATGCGTCAGCATCTAGACCAATTCTGACCCAAGTCGTTGCACTGCCTTAATCGCTACCAAGGATGCATGAAATGGAATAATATTAGATTAGAACAAATATCTATCTTAAGAATAAAATGACGCCAGTGTAACCCAACAAGCCAGTAGTAATTCATTCTTCACAAAGCCAATAATGCTAAGACCTCGAAGCTAATGTGAAAAAAATAATTTAGTAATCGTAAATTTAAAAAAAATGTTTAAAAAATGTTTAAAAGAAATGTTACCTGATATTTGTCAGAAACCATGTGCCGAAGACGCTGATAATATACAGGTCCGATAAAAATTTCACATGTTAGCTCTGTTCCATAAACCCCACTGTACAATACTTCAAGACCATGGTAATTAAATCCCCTTTTAATTAACGTGGAGCCAAGTTCATCAACAAGTGTCTCGGCGTTTGACTCTTCATCTCCAACGTTAGTCTTCTTAACAGAACTCCTAAACGGTGTCGCATTAACAAATTCTCCATTTAAACATCCTCCCTGTCACAAGTGATTGAACTGTAACTACAAGAAAATGGTTTAACAGGCATGCCAAAAGAAGCAAAGAAACACTGCAGAAATCATAATTTCTTTTCTTCCCAACAGAACACCGATTGTTCGTTTTCAACCGTAACCCCCCAACTACACATTTTATATTATTAAATTAACTGAGGGGGCTGTTGATATGGGAACCCCAGCTATTAGGCTGTTCCTTCTGGTTTCTCAATATATTTTCAGGTTTCTTATGAATAAATAAAAAGTTAACTACTCCGTTTCTGGATATTGTTACCTTAGCAGCGACAGACTCCATCAACATTGCAATTGTCATTCTCGAAGGAAAAGCATGGGGATTGATAATCAAATCCGGGCGCATTCCTGTAGCTCCACAAAATGGCATATCAACATCTGGCCATAGCTGGGAGCAAACACCTTTCTGCCCATGTCTACTACTAAATTTATCTCCAATCACTGGATTCCGGGGATGTCGGAAGCGTATATTCACCTGCTCAAATAGAGAAAAGGACGGAGAGCAAAGAGACTTCATCAGACTACTTTTTCATGAAAACAAAACCTGAATTGATTAAAAACGAAGGAAAACAATAAATTTAATACAACCCCAACGGGGTAAGGATTACAGAAAAGGCATCGAGTATCCAAAATAAGACCTGCTTTGCTAATGATCATTGAATCTTTATTTGTAGAAAATACATTTTTTTAAAAACGTGGGAACAAAAAGGGAGGATAAAATATCTACCTATAAAGGTGTTTTTTTCTCGAGATATTGACGTTTCGAAGGAGTGATAGAAGAGATAAGATTGTCAAAAGCTTTGGTCCGACAAGCCTATATAGAGGCCAAGAAAAGTAATTCTATTTACAATCTCAAGTTCAAAAATGCATCTTTTCTATATATATGGAATATACCAGGTTCTCACAGACCACAATTCCCGTAACATGGCCCAAACAAACATAGTCCACAAATCATGAGTTTGCCATGAAGCTCATGGCACAGTAATACTTTATTCAAATCATGAACTGATCAAGTTATCAATATCAGCCACGAATGTTAATAAAAATATATATATAGATTTAAAAACAAGAACAGTTGGAACTTCCTTGCTTTGATAATTGATGAAAGTAAAAGAAGAAAGGAAGATAGTAGCACACACTTGTTTATATGAAAAACCCTAGAACAGGGAGAAAAAACCACGATACAGAACACTTTTATTAATTTGATAATACTGAATACAGGAGAGGCTACTCATAAAAATAGACTATAGAAAACCATAGAACAAGGATAAATTACTAAAATGCCCTTAGGGCTAAACCCTCCTATTTTCAACTCTCCCCCTCAAGTTGGGACATAGATGTCAATAAGACCCAATTTGCTAACACAAAAATCAAAGCTTTGTCGAAGTAACCCTTTTATGAGAACATCTACAACTTGTTGACGGGAAGGAAGGTATGGAATACAAATGTTGCCATTGTCCCGTCTTTCTTTGATGAAGTGTCTATCAATTTCCACGTGTTTTGTCCTGTCATGTTGAACAGGATTATTCGCGATGCTTATTGCTGCTTATTGTCACAATAGAGTTTCATCGAGAGATCACTATCTCGATAGAGATCCGACAGGACTTTCTTCAACCAGATTTCTTCACATATTCCTAGACTCATGACCCTGTACTCTGCTTCAACGTTGCTTCTGGCAACCACTCCTTGTTTCTTATTCTTCCAAGTAACGAGATTACCTCGTACAAAAGTGCAGTACCCAGATGTTGATTTTCTATCAACAACAAAACTTGTCCAGTCAGAATCGTGGTACACTTAATGCACCATTTGTCAGATTTCCTGAACATCAAACCCTTACCAGGTATAGTTTTCAAATATCTCAAGATGTGCTCCACAGCCTTCATATGTTCTTCATAAGGTGCTTGCATAAATTAACTAACTACACTGACTACGTAGGATATGCCCGGTCTAGTATTGGATAGGTAAATTAATTTCCCAACAAGACGCTGATATCTTTCTTTATTGACCAAAACTCTATTATCCAAATCACTAATTTAGCATTTAATTCCACAGGAGTATCAACATGCTTACATCTAGTCATACCCGTCTCTTTAAGTAAGTCAAGCATGTATTTCCATTGAGAAACTGAAATCCCTTCTTTTGACCAAGCTACTTTTATTCTGAGAAAATACCTCAATTTCCCAAAGTCTTTAATTTCGGACTCCTCAGCCATTTTCTCTTTAAGCCTGATAATTTATGTGGCATCATCACCAGACAGGACAATGTCATCCACATAAACAATGAGAACCACAATCTTTCCCGATACTGACCTTTTTGTGAACAGAGTGTGATCTGAGTGCCCATGATTGTACCCTTAAAGACTTCACGAAGGTAGTGAATCTGTCGAACCAAGCTCTCGAAGATTGTTTCAATCCATACAGGGACTTTTCTAGTCTACAGATTCGATGATTAAACTGACTCTCAAAACCCAGGGGATGACTGATGTAAACTTCTTCTAACTCACCAATAAGAAAAACATTTTTCACATCAAGTTGATAGAAAGGTCAGTCTTGGTTCACAGCCACTAAAAAAAGGACCCGAACGGTTTTTAGCTTTGCAACTAGAGAGTTTCTGACTAGTCTATTCCGAAGGTCTGAGCAAAGCCTTTGGCAACCAAACTAGCCTTGTACCTATCAATCGTTCCATCAGACTTGTACTTTATGGTGAACACCCACTTGCATTCAACTGTCTTGTGTCCTTTAGGAAGCGCGATCCCAAGTGTTGTTTTTCTCAAGGGCTCCCATTTTCTCCATAACCGTAGCTTGCCATCAGAATTCCATTGTCATATGTATACTGCTTGGTATCGTTATTGTATCCAGGCTCATAGTAAAAGCCTTGAACTCGAGGGACAAATTACTGTAAGACAAATAACTGTGCATAGGGTACTTCGTGCAAGATCTAGTACCTATTCTCAAGGCAATAACACGATCGAGGAAGGCATCATGACTTTTTATCTCATCTGACCCTTCACCACATTCAATATTCTGCTTAAGAGTTTCCTTTTCTGAGGAATCTTTCACACATTCATCCTTCCTTGTAAAGTTGTAATATTATCACTTTCTCGAGTTGTTTCCTTAAAATTGTTATTTCTAACCACATCTCCATCGCACAATGTGTCCTTGGTACAATTGTCGGTATTGTCAAATATTTCTTCATTCTCACCCATATTACACATATCATTCTCAAAACAAACATCAATATCATTAGAGGTAGGGATATAAGTACCTAGAGCTAATGTTGGTCTGACTTATGGAACGGAGTCGGAGAAGCAACAGGTGGCACTTTTTCCTTCCTGATATTCGTCCTATAATATGTTATCCACGGGACTTATTTGGTAGGGAGGACAGTCTCAGGTTCAGGTAGTAAATCTAATGAAATTGGTGATGTGGACCAATTATCTCTTCACTAGAACTCTCCCCTTGAGGATGACTAATGGGAAAGAAGGGTTGATCCTCGAGAAAAATAACATCCATCAAAACGAAATACTTTCATGAAGATGGGCAGTAACATTTATACCCATGTTGATGGAGGGGATGCCCAATATAAATACATTTCTGAGCACGGGGAGTAAATTTGGTGTGATTAGGACCATGGGCATAGACAAAGGCAACAACCCAAACACCCAAAGAGGGACATTAGGAATAAGGCGGGTGGTTTGGTACGACTCTTTGAACATTCAAGCGGGGTGCGAAATTTTAGGACACGGAAAGGCATGCGATTAATCAAATGGGCTGCAGTAAGGACAACATCCCCCCATAAGTAGGATGGAAGGGAGGTAAACAACATGAGGGAACGAGCAACTTCAACCAGGTAGCAATTTTTTCGTTCAGCCACCCCATTTTGTTGAGGAGTGTATGCACAGGAACTTTGATAAACAATTCCCTTAGATGCGAAAAATTCCCGAAAAGGATTGTTGAAGAACTCACACCTGTTATCACTCCGAAGGATGGCAATTTTCGTGTTGAATTAGGTTTTCCCAGTGGTATAAAACTATTGGAACACCGATGATACCTCTGACTTATCAATAAGGAGGAAGACCCAGGTAAGTCGAGTGTGATCATCAATAAAGGTCAAGAACCAGCGTTTTCCAGTAGAGGTGGTGATGGGTGAAGGACCTCAAACATCACTATGGATAAGAGTGAAAGGTTTAGACGGCTTTTAAGGATGAGAGTAAAACGAGACACGATGTTGTTCAACCCGAACACATACATCACAAGTCAAAGAAGGGACATCAACATTATGAAACAAATGAGGAAATAAATATTTCATATATTGAAAACTGGGATGCCCAAAGCGAAAATGCCATATCATGTAGTCTTTTTCAAAAGTAGAATAACAAGAGGAAATCAAACTAGTCCTATCACAATTCCTAGACGAAGCATCTGCATTAAGGAAATAGAGCCCCCTATCATGCCAGGCAGCGTCAATCGTCGTCCCCAAGCTCAGGTCTTGAAATAACACAACATTAGGTGAAAAAACGACTTGACAACCCAAATCTCTGGTAATCTTACTAATAGACAATAAGTTATAAGAAATTTTTGGAACATGTAACACGTCTTGTAAAGTTAAGCCCTCAAACGAGGAGAGATGTCCCTTCCCTACAATAGGAGCAAATGACCCATCTGCAATCCTGATTCTTTCATTACCAGCACTTGGACAATACGAAATAAATTGATCAGATGAATCGATTAAGTGAAGTGATCCGTAGATCCCGAATCTAAAAATCATGACTTATTACCATTTACACTAATAAGACCAAAAGATTGAATCGTACCCGACTGGGCAATGGCACTTACACCAATAGCACCAAAATCATTTTGATTATTCACCTAAGCTTGGAGCTGAGAACCACCATTTGTTGACTCACTTATAAGAGCTCGTCCAAAACTTGACTTATCATGTGACTGACATCGTCTACCATTTGGTGGTCTACCATGCAACTTCCAACACTAAACTTTAGTATGCCAAGGCTTCTTGCAATGTTCATACACTGGAGGAGACTTTATTGTTCTGTTTGTCACTATCTAGTCCGGATGACTTAACGTTAAACACAGTAGAATCTGTTGGAGAGATCAAAAGATTATTCATGGCACTGGATTTGTCTTCCTCAAGACGAACCTCAAAACGGACTTCCATGAAAGAGGGTATTGGTCGCTGTTCTAATATCTGACTACGTATCACATCGAATTTAGAATTCAAGCCTGCAAGAAAATCATAAACCTGATCTGTTTCCTCAATTTTTTAGTACTATACCCCACCACAAGCCAGACAATCTCACAACACAGGTCCATCTCCTGCCAAAGTAGAGACAGCTTGTTGAAATATGATGTCACATCCATCGTTCCCTGTTTACATTCATGGACTTGTTTACATAAAGTATAAAGTAGAAAAGCATTTTGTATCTTGGAATATAACTTCTGAACTGCATCCCAGATATCCTGAGCAGTCGCAGCATACAGCAGGGGTTTGCCTATTTGGGGTTCCATGCTATTCACCAACACAGATCGAAGTAACGACTCCACTTTCTTCCAGATATGTTCTTGAGGATCACTAGGCCTAGGTTTCGGTATCTCACCCGTTAAATACCCAAATTTATGGCGTCCTTCCAGGCCATCTTTGATAGATTGATTGAGACCACGAGAAATAGTTCTGACCATTCAATTTCTCTCCAATAATAAAACCTACAAAATTTCTCATTGATCCAGACAATAAATTTGCTGTGGGTAAAGCAGGGAAAGAAGTTACCGGATTTTCTGAATACATTGGTAAGTAGGAAGAGAGATTTGAGTGGACTGAAATTGACTAGATATTCATGGTTGTCCCAAGGGCTGCCCCGAGTGCTACTATATGTTGTTGAAGTTGGGTGAATTGTTGTTGGACCTCTGTTGGGGATAGATTTGTGTGGTCCGTTGTGCCCTGAGCCCCTGAAACAGAGTGCATATGGTTGGTGGTGGTAGGCTAGACAGGTTGCTGTCCGAGATAGTGCAACGACAACTCCCCAACTTCAAACCCACTCACCATCAGGACAAATTGCTGGCTGAAGCTACTGGGAACCGAACTCGGCTGGAACCGAAGGCTGAAGAGGAATCAGCATGTCACGGATGCGACGGTTGGGTTGCAATTGCGGTTGGGCTTGGTCGAGAGCTCAAATCGGATGGGTTGCGCTGATGGGGTTCGACTGGGTCGTGGCGCGAAACCCAGTCGCGTCAATCTGCTGGGTCGCGGCGCGGTCAACTGGCTGCTGGTCGGCCCGATCGAACGTCCGGCTAGCTGGGCTTCACTTGATTGGTGGGCTTCAGTAGGGTCGACTGACTTGAGGAGTTGAGGGAAAATCGTTTGAAAATACCGTTCCACGGCAATCTACACAACAACAACTATATCGATGGTTGTGGAGCCATTGTTGTCGGCTGATGGCGATTGTGACTATCATTGGTTTTCTTCAATAGTGGCTAGGGTTTCATCTTCACACTCTGATACCATGATGAAAGTAAAAGAAGGAAGTAGCACACACTTGTTTACGTGGAAAACACTAGAATAGGGAGAAAAAACCACGATACGGAATACTTTTATTAATTCAATAAGGAGAGGTTGCTCATATAAATAGACTAGTAGGAAACTCTAGGGCAAGGATAAATTACTAAAATGCCCTTAGTGCTAAACCCTCCTATTTTCAGCAATAATAATACTCACATGGGGAAAATTGTTAAATTTATATATTATTGAATAAATCAGGATAATTCAGAGTAATTCATGATGCATAATGACCTTTTATATAGGAAAATAAATAGACAGTAAAGAAACCACTAAAGGAAAAATACATAAATAAAAACATCAAAAAGGAAAACAATAATTAACCATAAACCCTAATTTTCCTTTAACACAAATGAGGCTCCCAAGTTGAGTTAACCATAATCCACAATAACAATTTATGTGCTGTTACAATTCAGATAATAACGCAAGAGATCCCTATTTACCTTTTGAGGGTGCTTCTTATTCTTCACATCAACAGACACATAATCAACAATAACAGCTTCTGAACCTTTAAGTTTCATGGTTCTGGTTGTGCCTGCAACCTCATCATAAATGCTACAATAGGGCTCATCTGGGTGTATCATCTGAATCTCATCAAATTTAGTTAGCTTTTTAACACATGCAAACAAAAAAAAAAAAAAAAAGACAGCAACACAGAAAATAAGGCTTAACCTGACCAACATAAGGGAGCCCATCTGAATCTATGATAGATCGCACAGATGTATCAATATTACTCCTCCTAAAGATCTTCTGACTTCGACTTGATCTATTGCCCTGATCAGACAAGTCAATAGTTTCTGTCTGCCAAATTATCAGAGTGCATGAACAAAGGATTTAGTTTCAGCAAGAATGTGTTGTAACAATTTGATAAATATCAGTCAAAGGGGAAAAAACATGGAATGTGCACCTCGTATTTGTCAATCAACTCCATCATTAAACGGAAAGAATCCATAACCATTTGTTAGCGTTGGAAATTTTATCATGTGTTTGTACATATTAGTCATCAATATTTGGTATGCATAGTTATTATTCTTTCCAGATATGTAAAAATGTCACTCCTCTGTAAAAGACAACCTAAGTTACACAGTTTGATATATCAAAATATTCTTTATCATCTCAAATTTGAGATGGTATCCAGAGAAAAGGTACTAAACCCTGGAAACCTTTTAAGCATTGTTTTATCAAAGGAGTTGAGAAGTAGGACTAGGAGTTAGGAAGTATGAGTTGTGAACTTCACTTCTTGTTTGTCCCAAGGAGTTTGTGGGTCTCTAACTACTAAAAATCATCAATTTTATACCTTATCAACTCCTTGTTATGCAAGAAGAATAGGGGTTAATTGGATATGATGAAAAAGGTGGAAGAAAAGAACACAATGTTTTACATGGAAAACCCTAGAACAGGGAGAAAAAACCACAATACTAGACTACTTTTTATTATTTTCTGATGATCTGAATACAAGAACAACTGCTCAAATAAATAGACAAGTAGAAAATCCTAGGGCAAGGCTAAATTACAAAACTGCCCCTAGGGTTAAACACTTATTTTCAACACTCCCCCCCTCAAGTTGGAGCGTAGATATCAATAAGATCCAACTTGCTAATACAATAATCAAAGTCGGGTCTAAGCAACCCTTTTGTGAGAACATCCGCGACTTACTGATTTGAAGGAATGTAAGGGATGCATATGCCGCCACTGTCCAATCTTTCCTTGATGAAGTGTCTATCAATCTCCACATGTTTTTTCCTGTCATGCTGAACAGGATTATTTGCGACGCTTATTGTTGCTTTATTGTCATAGAAAAGTTTCATCGAGAGATCACTATCTTGATGGAGATCTGACAAGACTTTCTTCAACCCGGTCTCTTCACATATCCCTAGACTCATTGCCCTGTACTTAGCTTCAACGCTGCTTCTGGCTACCACTCCTTGTCTCTTGCTCCTCCAAGTAACCAGATTACCCTAGACAAAAGTGCAGTACCCAGACATCGATTTTCTGTCAACAACAAAACCTGTCCAGTCAGAATCGGTGTAAGGTTCAATGTACCGTTTATCAAACTTTCTAAACATCAAGCCCTTACCATGATCTTCAAATATCTCAAGATGCGTTCAACGGCCGTCATATGTTCCTTATAAGGAGCTTGCATGAATTGACTAATAACACTAACTGCATAGGATATATCAGGTCTAGTATGGGATAAGTAAATCAATTTCCTAACGAGACGCTAATATCTCTCTTTATTGACTGGAATTCTGTTATCCACATTACTAAGCTTCGCATTGAATTCCACAAGAGTGTCAACGAGCTTACACCCAGTCATACCTATCTATTTAAGTAAGTCAAGTGTGTATTTCCTTTGAGAAACTGAAATACCCACTTTTGACTGAGCAATTTCCATTCCAAGGAAATACCTAAATTTTCCAAGTTCTTTAATCTCAAACTCCTTGGACATTTTCTCTTTAAGTCTTATAATCTTTGTGGCATCATCACCGGATAGAACAATGTCATCAACATAAATAATGAGGACCGCAATTTTCCCTGATACAGACTTCTTTGTGAACAAAGTGTGGTCTGAGTGTCTTTGATTATACCCTTGAGATTTCACAAAGGTAGTGAATCTGTTAAATCAAGTCCTCGGAGAATGTTTCAACCCATACAGGACTTCCTTAGTCTACAGTCTTGGTTCTTAAACTGACTTTCAAAACCAGGAGAGGACTCATGTAGACTTCCTCTTCTAACTCACCGTTAAGAAATGCATTTTTTACATCAAGTTGATGAAGAGGCCAATCTTTGTTCACAACCATAAACAAAAGAACCCGGACGGTATTAAGCTTGGCCACCGGAGAGAAAGTTCCTGAGTAGTCCTATTCCAAAGGTCTGGATAAAGCTTTTGGCAACCAGTCTAGCCTTGTATCTATCAATCGTTCCATCAGACTAGTATTTTATGATGAACACTCATTTGCATCCAACTGTCTTGTGTCCTTTAAGGAGTGAGACTTGATCCCAAGTGTTGTTCTTCTCAAGAGCCCTCATTTCCTCTATAACTGCAGCTTTCCACTCAGGAATCTCCATTGCCACATGTATACTACTTGGCATCATTACTGTATCCAGACTTGTGGTAAGAGCCTTGAATTCGAGTGACAAGTTACTATAAGACATGTAAGTATGCATAGGATACTTCGTATAGGATCTAATACCTTTCCTCAGGGCAATAGGAAGATCAAGAGAGGCATCATGACATTTTATCTCGTCTGACCCTTCACCACATTCAATATTCTGCTCCAGAGCTTTATCTTCCAAGGGATCTCTCACACATTCATCCTCCCTTGTAACACTCTCACTCTCTTGGAGTCGTTTCCTCAACACTGTTATTTTCAATTGCATATGCATTGCACATGGCGTCCTTGGCACAACTGTCGACAATTTCTTCCTTTTTACCCACACTACACGTATCATTCTCAGAACAAGCACCAATATCATTAGAGACAGAAATAAAAGTACCTGGAGCTGACGTTGGGTCAAACTTATGGACCGGAGTCGGAGAAGCAACAGGTGACACTATTTCCTTCCTGAGATTCTTCCTATAGTATGTTATCCACGAGACTTGATTGGTGGGGAGAACCGTGTCATTACTACTTAAGGTAAGGTCAAGTTCAGGCGACAACTCTAATGGAATTAGAGATGTGGACCAATTAGTCTCTTCACTAGAACTCTCCCCCTGAAGATGACTAATAGGAAAAAAAGGTTGATCCTCGAGAAAGGTAACATCCATGGAAACGAAATACTTTCAAGAAGGTGGGTTGTAACATTTATACGCACGTTGATGGAGAGAATACCGAACAAACACACATTTCTGAGCACGAGGGGTAAACTTTGTGCAATTAGGACTGTGGGCATGAACAAAGACAACACACCCAAACATCCGGAGAGGCACATCAGGGATAAGACGGGTGGTTTGATACGACTCATTGAAACAATCAAGAGGGATGTGAAATTTTAGGACACGAGAAGGCATGCGATTAATCAGATGGGCTGCAGTAAGGATAGCATCCCCCATAAATAGGACGGAAGGGAAGTGGACAACATGAGGGAACGAGCAACTTCAACCTAATGGTGATTCTTTCCTTCAATCACTCCATTTTGCTGAGGAGTGTAGGCACAGGAACTTTGGTGGACAACTCCTTTAGATGCTAGAAAATCCTGAAAAGAATTGTTGAAGAACTCACGCCCGTTATCACTCTGTAAAATGGCAATTTTCGTGTTGAACTGGATCTCCACAGTGGTATAAAACTATTGGAACACAAACGATACCTCGGACTTATCTGTAAGAAGGAAGACCCAAGTAAGCCGAGTGTGATCATCAATAAAGGTCACGAACCAACGTTTGCCAGTAGAGGTGGTGATGGGTGAAGTACCCCAAACATCACTATGGATAAGGGTGAAAGGTCTGGATGGCTTGTAAAGTTGAGAGTAAACAAGACACGATGTTATTTGGCCCAAATACACATATCACAAGTCAAAGAAGAAATATCAACATTACAAAATAGATGAGGGAATAAATATTTCATGTATTGAAAACTAGGATGCCCAAGACGAAAATGCCATAACGTAAAGTCTTTTTCAAAAGTAGAATAACAAGAAGAAACGAAACTAGCCCTATAACAATCCCTAGAGGAAGCATCGGCAGTCAGGAAATAGAGCCCCCTATTGTGCCGGGCAGTGCCAATCGACATCCCCAAGTTCAGATCCTGCAATAAAACAGAATCAGGTGAGAAAACAGCTTGACAACCCAGATCTCTTATAATCTTACTGATAGACAATAAGTTATAAGAAATTATTGGAACATGTAGCACATCCCGTAACATTAAACCCTCGAACGGTGAAAGATAGCCCTTTCCTGCAATCGGAGCAAACGACCCATCTGCAATTCTGGCCATTTAGCTTTTCTCCAATAATAAACCATGCAGAATTTCCCATTGAACCAGACAAGAAAATTGTTATGGGTAAAGCAGGGAAAGAATTTACTGGATTCTCAAATACATCGGTATATTGGCAGAAAGATCTGGGTGAACTGGTTGCGGGTTTGCACCAAAAACTGCCCCGAAAGCTACAATCTGCTGTTGAAGATGAACAAACTGTCGTTTGACCTCATTTGGGGAAAAACTTACAGGACCTATATTGCCCTGATTCCCTGAAGCGGGTTACTATCCAAGAAACAGAGAAGAAGACTCCAAGCTCGAAGACCATTAGCTGATTGGTGCTGGCGCCACCGATTGAACCCACCGCGATCGCTGCTACTTGGCGTGGCTGGGAGGCTGTTCACCCAGGCGTTGCACGATCGATCAGATCCATGTTGGTCAAATGGAGGAATAGTAGCTGGGTTTATTTGGGAACCGACTCTGATGTGGGAATCCAGCTGCGTTGGTCGAAGGAAGTCAACGGCATGGTGGTCGGCTTGATCGGCTTCGACTGCGGTTGCACCTAATGAAAAGGATAGCGGCTAGTGCGAGCGCAGATGGACAGTGGTTGGATTGAAGCCAACGACAGTGGGGATGTTCGGCTACGACTGGATCGAGTGTGTTTGGTGGGTCTCGGTTGGGCGGCTCCGTCTGGGCTAGTTCCTGTTCCAGTCGTGAATGACACCGACTGGAGAAGGTGTGGTAATGCGATCTGGAAATACCGTCCAACTGCCTGTATCGCGACGGCAACAGCAACGTTGGTGGCGCCACTGATTCCTGTGGAGGTTGTCGATGGAGACTGTGGTTGATTCTCATCAATGACGATTAGGGTTTAGTCGTCATGCTCTGATACCATGATGAAAAAGGTGGAAGAAAAGAACACAAGTTTTACATGGAAAACCCTAAAACAAGGAGAAAAAACCACGATACTAGACTACTTTTTATTATTTTCTGATGATCCGAATACAAGAACGACTGCTCAAATAAATAGACAAGTAGGAAACCCTAGGGCAAGGCTAAATTACAAAACTACCCCTAGGGCTAAAACACTTATTTTCAATAGGATAATTAAGTAATATTCTAGGTTAATCCCTTTTTACCCCCATTTGTAGTAAAACTCTATAAATAGGAACTTTCCCCTCTTGTATGACATACGTTATTCATTCTAATAAAAGATCAACAATCTTGATTCTTGGAGAGAATTCTCTTTTTATTTCCTTTAGGCTACATCAATTGGCATCAGAGCGACCGCCTGGGCCAAGATTGACTCCGCCAGTGGAAGACTGAAAAACTCTTGGCGACGTTGATCACAAGAGAGAGCTTCGTAAGTTGTGCTCATTGCCAAACAACACACATTTAATTAGGGGGAACCCTTGAAATTCCAAGAAAGAAAGAAGAAACCAAACATTTTTCAAAATTTTGCAAGAATGGACCATTAACGACCAAAGGTGTCCAAGAAAAAATACAACAATTGGTATGGGCAAGAAAATCAAATTTACTTCAAAAAAGAATGCTGGAATTCTGACTAAGTGATTCCGAAGAAAAATTTCAACATACTAATTTTGCCCATGCTCGATTTTCTTAAAGAACCTATCATTATCCACATTGGAAATTTGATTCTAGTGATTCTAGTGATTTTGATGATGTAACAAGGGCAATTTGGGATGGAATAAGAAGAAGACAATATAGGAAAACGGCCCAAAGATCCAATCAAACCCATTTTTCAAGATATCAACGTAAAGATTGGGAGTTAGATGAATTAAAGAATCATCAAGAATGGATTTTTACAGCCCAAGAAAAACGTTCAAAACTCAAAATTACTCTATTGGTTATGAAACACAATCAAGAAAGGTTGATTCAAAAGAATCAATAGATGAGTCCTATACCTAACATGAGATTAAAACATATTCAAGAATCCAATAAAATGACTACTTAGATCCTGTAGCATTGGAGGAAATAAAGAAAACAAAAAAAGAAAACCAAAGTGCTTTGGGGAAAGTGACTCAACATATTGATCAACTATCAATTCATTTGCAAGAGTTCAAGAACGGATTGATTTTATATACCAAAGAAAAAACAAAAGAATCACGGTTGGAAAATTTTCAAATAGAAAATCTTGAAGATAAAATTGAAGAAAAACAAGAACGTGAAGATGTTGATTTGGAAATAGTTTCAAATGAAGAAGAAAAATCCAACGAAGAAAGTGAAAAAGAAGTATCAAACACCAAGTAAAAATCAAACAAGAACGACACACTGATTGCGGTGGAAATGGATAGCCAAACTGTCAAAGAACTTGAAGTAAATGATAAAGAAGACGTGATTCTTAAACGATTTTCCTTGGAAGGTGGTTTTGTAATGATTGGTCCTTTGAATACGATTTTGAATGCGCTTGAAGGAAACATATTTTTTGGGTTTATGACCGATGGAGAAGTTCATTTTTTGGTGGCAATATTAGATTGTCTTGAATTTATACCTTTGATCATAATATTTTTGTTCAAAATATAAAAGGTTGGTTTGGTCATACTCCGTTCAGCAAGTTTATTTCATTCCTTGTTTGCTTCATAATTTTTTTCTTTTAAAAACTCGAGGGCGAGTTTGCTTTTTGGAGGGGTAGAATGATGTAAGAAGAATAGGGGTTAATTGGATAATTAGGTAATATTCTAGGTTAATTCCCTTTTTACCCCCATTTGATGTAAAACTCTATAAATAGGAACTTTCCCCTCATGTATGACATAGTGAGACAAAAGCTCAAGGTACAAAAGTATTAGACAATGAGCAAGAGACCTAAGGATCAGCAAGCACACCCGGACGTCTCAACTAAGTTGACACCCGCATAGCGCCCCATCATATCCAAAGTACATACATACATACACAAGAAGGACAAGAGAAACAGTTGAAACACAGCCAAAACAATGCAAACTGCTTAGCTAGACCAAACAAATTGTCGGTACAGGAAAGAACAACATAGTGAGAAGAATTCATTCTAATAAAAGATCAACAATCTTGATTCTTGGAGAAAATTCTCCTTTTATCTTCTTCAGGCTACATCACCTTACACTGTTAGGCCCCATAAGTTCACAACTCCCTAAAATTCATCACTCCTTGGAGCTCACTATTTCACTACTTGCCCCAAACACCCCTTTAGAAACCATACCTGCTGCCAACATTTCTAAACCGTAGCCATCAACAGTACTACCAAACCCTAATGGTCATTGTCATTGTCGAAACCCTACATCCGATTTTGAGAAGGAATTTGAATGGAGTGGAATTTGCTAATTAAAGAAATCCATATATAGTTTCCAGCAATCTTCAAGAGCTTGGTTTGAACAGATTATAAAAGTTATGTCTAGCCATGGATATCTTCAAAGTCAAGAAGATCATACTATATCTTATAAACAATCAAAAAATAAAAAGATCTAAATTTTGATTGTCTAAATAGACGATATTATTCTCCCAAGTAATGATGAAGGAGGTGTAGTTGAACTCAAGAAAAAACTTGCTAGAGAATTTAAGATCAAGGATTTGAGAACATTAAGATATTCCTTGGGGATGGAATTCACAAGATCAAAGAATTGAATATTTGTAATCTTAGGTAGGTGGCTGCCGTAGGATTTGAACTATTACCCCTAAAGAACCAAGTCCCTTCTTCTCGAAGCCCCATCATGAGCACATTTGAAAAGGAGTGAGGGAATGATTAACCAAAAGAAAAGAGCCAATCAAGTGGGAAAGCCCTTGGCCATTAATCCGACAAAACCAGATAGAGGAAGCCATGTATAACATGTAACTTTACAATAAACGATCGAGATGTATGAACGTTCAGGGGATGTTAGACTATCTAGTGCCAATGAAAGGTTTGCTTTCCAAGACATTACCCAGTAGTGTCAAACGATTATTAGGGCAGAAGAAGGATTGCAGTAGAATTTTTGTTGAAGTTTAACTTTCATAACTTCGCAGTTTTTAGTTTCACATTCCTGATAACTTTTCTAGTTGTTTAGGAAGTTAAGATCAGCAGGCAAGATTGAGTTACACTAGACTTAAGAAAGAAACCAATATAGCTTTTTCAATGAAATAACTTAGCTCTATTTCACTATTAGATTACTTGCATGCATTAGAGATGGTGGTATCTGGAAAAGGATGAGGATATACGAAAGAATGAAAAAGTTGAGTAATTGTATAGTAGTGAGAGTTATGAAGACCACACTTTTACATTTACCATAAAGAGAAGCACACCATAAACAAACCTGATATATTTGTCCATGGTACATTCCACGCTCCACAGAGGACTTGTTCAGAATCATTGCATCCTCCATGTCATAACTACGTACATCATGAATAAAATAGATTGATTAGGACTACAAAAAACATAAATCAATCCCATCTGAAAACTTTATCCTACAATCTTTGTTTCTTACCCAGTATATGCCAACACTGCCACTATTGCATTCGTGCCAGTTGGATATTCATCTATGTTGTATTTCATATATGTACTCGTACGAACAATAGGGGTTTGAGGAGTCTACAAACATTTCAAAGTAAGTCTGCACATTATTGCAAGCAAACAACCGAAAGCTTCAAACATGGAATGGAAGACAAATTGATAACCGAACGCACGAACACATCAAGTGTATTGCACATTTTGGCTCAAGTCACAAATTTACATCAAAACAAGAATCGAGTTATATCAACATCTTCTACATTGTCATCAGCATGGCAGATAGTGAAAGAATATAATGGATGTTAATCACACCTTTGATCAACAAAACAAGTGATCCAAGACACTCGACACCAGGTAATAAGATTTCAATTTCAGTTCCAATTATGTTGAAGTCATTTTTTTTTTTGAGAAATATTATTTTGAAGTCTTCGAGTCCAGCAATTCCAAAAGCTTACATTTTGTTTGGATCTGTTTAATATTAGCCTCACTTTAACAATTTCGCATCAAAGTTAAGGCAAAGTTTGGAGATCAGAGGGATTTTTCAGAATAAATCAAACCTCAGATCTCTCTGTTAGTCTCTGTTTAGTGTTAGACCTTTGGTCAAACTTGCAGCATCTATATGGAATTCTCTTTTAGGGTTTAGAGTGTTTCCTTGACATCTAAATGTTGTAGGGTCAGGCGACTTATCTTGTGAGATTAATCAAGGTGCCCATAAGCTAGTCAGGACACTCACATATTAGGAAAAAAAAACCTGGGAGATGTTTAGTACTCCCTTCCCTTGGTTTGCATGCCAATATATTTTTCTCTTTTTTTTTTTCCCTCATATGTGGAGTTTGTATATTTTGAGTATTAGTCTCATTTTATTTTCATCTTATCGATAAAAAATCTCATTACTTGTTAAAAATAAATTAAAATAAATCGAGCAAGCATATACTATCAATATGTCAATTAAAATCACTATCCAATAACCATTGCTGGATGGAAAACAGAGAGACTTGGGTGCTCTTGCTCAAATGAGAAATCGTATAACAAAAATAAAGAAGATGGCAACAAACTTGAAGATGGTATAGCTTTTGATCTGCGCGGTACCGAATAGCTTGCAGGGAGAATGCCATTGTTTGTTTTGCCATCTACAGTCGGGAGAACAAATTCAAAAGAAAAGTTAGGAGAACAAATTCAAAATAAACATCATTTTAAAAATGAAATAAAGTAAAAGCACCTTTTGGGACATATTTGCGTGTATTTTCTTAAAATAATTATCATTTTAAAATTTTCCTATTATTTTTTAATTTTATGAACTGCTTAGAAATACATCTTTTATTATTGAACTTTTATTTTAAACGATTACTTTCTACTTTTTAAATATAGAGAACTATTTTGAAACACAACTTCCATAATATCCATGAGGAGGAAACCTGGCATTGGTACATATTACGTGGGCTCTGATTGTGATCAGACCAGGGGGTAAGATTAGCAACCACACTAAGCATCCCAGTTGGATGGATTTCTTCATGTGTCGCAGGAAACTCATCTTTCCTCCCACCATCACCCCCATCAGGACATCGTATTTCCATAAATACCTGTTTAAAAAAATAATGAGTCAATTTTTTTAGCTTGCTGACATCCAGAAAACAAGTTCCATACAAATCTAACATTAAAGCCAAAAAGGGAACTTTTTTTAATAGGTCTGAACTGTCTTATAACCTGTTCAAATGGGCCAATGAGTTCAATATTTTGATTGTCCTCAGAAGAGATTGAAAGATTTTTAACTGGTCGAATAAATCTAGAAGGAGATGTGAAAAGGTATAAACCAGGATATGCTCCACTTATACTCAAAGGTACATATCCAACTTCCAGATCTTCAGGAATCTGAAACATGACATTCAAACAATAAGAATGAGAAAATAGGGAAGAAAAAAAAGACATGAAATAGCAGAAAAATGGACAACTACAAACCACGTGGGAAGATAAAACTTTTAATCGTCGTAAATGAGCAACAATTTTCTCTACTTCACTGGATGATATATAACCAACGATGCGACCATCTAAAAGAACATTAAGAACGTCAGGGGGACCCATTTGAACAAGCTTCGGTAGGGATGGTATCATTCCAACTGCAATTAGAACACTCAGAATAGACGTCCTTATTTTGAAGAAGTCCCTAACTTTTCCTTGAGAATTGAAGTATGATGTAATTCCTGAAATAGAAAAACATAGAATCCAAGGGAAAAATTTTCATCCCCTACGTGCAAATATAAAGACTAGCCATTACACTACTAAATAGCAGCGTGGAAGAACTTATCCGTGCAGCCAACACAAAATTTTATAATGACAATATAAGTACCAAAATGATTAACAAATTTAGCGAGAGCATTACTAATTATTATAATTTGTCAGTTAAGGCATATAACCCACATGTGATTTTCCATGATTATAACATTTCCCTTAACTTGTCTTTAATTACTGTCATACTGTGTAAGTCAATGTTTTGCCATTGTCTATTCTTGTTATTGAGTCTAGTCAATTAACACATCCCTTGTGGGAGTGAAGTTGGCCCTAGGTAGTAGACTCAAAACTCAGTTTAAGATGTATGTCCTGTAATTCCTCATCCCAATAAACCCAAGATAGACGAGTATGGTCGTCAATAAAGATAATAAACCATCTCTTCGCCCTATGAGTTATGATTTTAGAAGAACTCCACGCATCATTATAGATTAAATAAAAAGGTTTGGAAGCTTTATATGGTATTAGTAAATATGTAGAACAATGATTTTTTGCTAAAATGCAATTTTTTTTAAAAGGAAACACAATTTTTCATTGATGTAATGAAAAGAGTCTATTGCTAAAATTACAACGAAACAAAAAGTAAAGACAATAAGAAAAACCAAATCAAAGTCAACAATCCGACCCAAGACCAAAGCTAAACAAAGAAGACAAAAACACTTCAATTTAAACATAAATCTTGAAAACGTGACTTTCACAATGCAAAATAGAACACTCAATTCTCTTAAATAAATTTAAAATAAATACTTGAGATATTAACTAAAGGCTCCCAAAGAAGCAACTTGACTAACTAATTGACAAGTTGGGTATGGAAAACGTCTTTAAACTAGCTTGAGGGGGTATTGGAATTTCGACTATCAGTGTGTAAATATTAATTGTCAATATTTAGTCTTTGTTGTCATTATTCTTTCCATACATGTAACAGGTCTCTCTTCTATATAAAAAGACCTAAGTAGTACAATTAAATATATCTTATATTTTCATCATCTCAAATTAAGACCACCAATTGAAGGTAAGGTATACACATGGAGCACCAAATGCATAAATCTGTAGTTTTTTATTCTTTTTTTTTTCCTTTTTTTTAATAGGATACAGTAACCATTCATGGATATTTAAAAAAATGTACAGACATCGCCCCAAAAGATAGGTTGTTTGTAAAGGATATTTTCAACAGCTGTTATATAAATATGTGGTATTTCACAAGGATATTTAAAAAATTAGATCCCTAAAGATATTCAGAAGGGTTCTACGTATAAAATGTACAAATACTGCCCCAAGATCCTAACAAGTAATTTTACTGTGAAAAGAGAAAACTCCTGCACAGCAAATTCTTGTACACGTGTCACAGCTACAGATATGTACAACAATTCACATATGGACACATCAGATGAACAGTAAACTTACTGCAAGTGCTGGTTAAATGATTCAGCAAGCCACATGGTTCCCCATCAGGAGTGTGTACTGGACAAAGAAAACCCCAAGACCTACGCAATAATTCCACATTACCAAAGCCAAGCGCAATCATGATACCACAAACTTACTAAACGGCATAAAGCAACATACTCAGGTAGCAATTTCCGCACTGTTGTAGTGCGAAGTCCAGCAAAGGAAGCTCCACGATGAACAGCACGAAAATGAGACACAAAGCGCAAGAAATTAAGTCGTTCGGCCTGAACTGTAAAGCCTGCTCTCTAATGAAGTCAAACATTCATATTTTAGCACAAAAATAGAATATAAAATATATAAAATGTTTTTTATTTTTGGGAAAAAGGATACCACACTCATTAAGAAAATGAAAAGGACTAATGCTCCAAAACACAAGATACATGGAGAAAAAGAGACCTTAAAGCCATAAAGGTAACAGGCACAGCATAAGTAAGCATAAAGTAAAGTAAACAAAATACTAAGTGAATATCTATTAAAAAGGAACAATGAAACCCTCCCGACTACTATTATTATTATCTTCTATGGAAAATCCTCTCAAACTTTTAGGAAGAGAACACCAAGAGGACTTCAATGCATAAAATATAAAAGAACTCTTTATAGGTACAGGAAACGAACCTTTAGATTTGAAATATGAAACAAATTGTGCTGATGATTCAGAATAATTATAGTTAAAGGAAAGCGACCTTTTGGCCAAATGAAATAAGAACCTCAATACCAATACCATTAGTCTAATAAGTCTTTTGGTGCAACCCCGAATTGATGTAAGAAGAATAGGGATTAATTGGGTAATAAGTTAATATTCTAGGTTAATTCTCTTTTTGCTCCCACTTATAATAAAACTCTATAAATAGGAACCTTCCCTCTTGTATCAAACACATTATTCATTCTAATAAAAGATAATCAATCTTGATTCTTGGAGAGAATTCTCCGTTTATCTCCTTTAGGCTACATCAATTTGGTATCAAAGAGATCGCCTAGGCCAAGCTTGATTGCCACAGGTGGAAGACCGAGAAACTCTTGGCAACGCCAATCGCAAGAGGGAGCTTCGTGAGTTGTGCTCGTTGCCAAACAACACACATCTAATTAGAAGGAACCCTTGAAATTCTAAGAATGAAAGAAGAAACTAAAGATTTTTCAAGATTTTGCAAGAATGGAATGCTCCTGACCAAGGAAGGCGGCCAAGAAAAAATACAACAATTGGTATGGCAAGAAAATTAAATTTACTTCCAAAAATAAAAAATGCTGGAATTCTAACTCAAGTGGTTCAAAAGAAAATTTCCAACATACTAATTTTGCCCATGCTTAATTTTCTCAAATAACCTATCATTATTCACTTTGGAAATTTGATTCTAGTGATTCTAGTGACTCTGATGATGTTTCTAAGGCAGTTTTGGACAGAATAAGAAGACAAAAATATCGAAAAAGGGCCCAACGATTCAATCAAACCCATTTTTTCCAAAAATCAACATAAAGATTGGGAGTTAGATGAATTAAAGATTCATTAAGAATCATCAAGAATGGATTTTTACAGCCCAAGAAGAACAAGACTCAAAATTATTCTTTTGGTTATGAAACACGACCAAGAAAAGTTGATTCAAGAAAATCAATGGATGTGTTCTATACCCACTACGAGATTGAAACATATCCAAGAATCCAACAAAATGACTACTTTGATCCCGCAGCATTGAAGGAAATAAAGAAAACAACAAAAGAAATCCAACATTCATTGGGAAAAATAACTCAACATATTGATCATTTATCAATTCATTTGCAAGAGTTAAAGAACGGATTGATTTCATATACGGAAGAAAAAACAAAGGAATCACAGTTGGAAACTTTTCAAATAGAAAATCTTGAAGATAAAATTAGGAAAAATCTTTTCAAGACCCATGTAGTTAACGGAGGTGATTGGGACAAAAATCATGCGAACAAAGTAGAAGAAAAAGAAGAAAAAGAAAAATTTGAAGATATTAATTCGCAAATTGTCTCAAGTGAAGAAGAAAAATCCAACGAAGAAGGTGGAAAAAAGCTATCGAACACCGAACAAGAATTGAGCAAGAACGACGACACATTGATTGCGTTGGAAATGGATCACCAAACTATGGAAGAACTTGAAACAAATGACAAAGAAGACATGATTCTTGAATGATTTTCTTTGGAAGGCGGTTTTTTTAATAATTGGTCCTTTGAATAAGGTTTTGAATGAACTTGAAAGAAACATCTTTTTTGGGTTTATGGCCGACGGAGAAGTTCATCTTTTGGTGGCAATATTGGCTTTTTTGTCTCGAATTTATCCCTTTGATCATAATATTTTTGTTCAAAATGTAGGAGGTTGGTTTGGTCACACTCCGTTGAACAAGTTTATTTCATTCCTTGTTTGCTTCATAATTTTTTTCTTTTTAAAACTCGATGACGAGTTTTTTTTTTTAGGGGTAGAATGATGTAAGAAGAATTGGGGTTAATTGGATAATCAGGTAATATTCTAGGTCAATTCCCTTTTTTGCCCCCACTTGCAACAAAACTCTATAAATAGAAACCTTCCCCTCTTGTATCAAACACATTATTCATTCTAATAAAAGATCAACAATCTTGATTCTTGGAGAGAATTCTCCTTTTATCTCCTTTAGGCTACATCACCAATGTTACTATTCATTAATATTTCCAAAAAAAAAAATGGTATTTCTGATACTCTTCATCCAATTAACTGTAGATATCAAGTAATGACCTGAATTACGCACGTGTTGGTTAACCTTAAAAATATATTGGCATGGTTTTCATCTCTTTGCAGCCAAAAACTAATGGAGAAATACAACCCAAACAAAATAACTAAACTCAAGCTGTAAAGCATGTATGTCATTACCAAAATTCTGAATTCAAATTTATTTTGAACAAAGAATAGTTACAAAATAAATTTGAATTTGAAGCGTAAAAGTGTAAATAATAAATCTGGATCAAGAACTCAATAAAACATTCAGAAAATACCAAACACCATATCACATGTTGTATAACCAGTACATTCTTACCTGCTGCAGATCTAGGCCTGTTTGTGTAACGAGTCTTCCAGTTTTCAACATATTTTCAACAGCTAAACTAATCTGTTTCGATGGATTCTTGTCCATGACCTTCTTGACATGAGCTACTGATGATATAAACGAGTTGAAACTTTCAGAAACGAAAAGAGTAAGTACTACTGACATTGAATTTGAAGATAATTACTTCTGATTAAATGTCAAACTAATGTTTAAAAATTAAATATAAAATTGAAGCTCTTTTTTAAACAAAAAAAGAAGATTTCATTTACAAAAGAAAATATAGAATTAAAGTTTTGAACTTTTTCTTCTGTTTTTTTAAGAAGAAACGATGGTGTACAAAGAAGGTTTAAACTCTGATTGAAATACAAAACCAACGGTAAGTAAAGGTCCTCTTAGTTAGCTAAAGAGGATGCCCCTTATGTCTGTAAATTTCAAGGCACGGTATTTCACATTCCGATAGAAATAGAGATAGCTGCATTCTTGATAAAGATTAAATTATAGTATTCAAGGACAGATTAACACTAAAGAAGTTGATGGAAGTAATGATAACAATCAATGTAAGAATGCATCAAGAGCCGGTAAGTCAACGAAAGTTAATCTGACAAATAAAAATCAACCTAAAGCGTTCAAGAAAACTTACAGCTGCAGAATTCAAAATTTTTGTTGGGATTACTAATTTCATCTTGAAGAAGCTTTTTCACCTTTTGCAACCAATCTTCTAGTTTCTCCTAGAATTCACATCAAACAACAGTTTTCACTGACAAATAAACCTTATATTATATTACATACATACATATATACATACATTCATACACACACACGGGAACTAACAAATAAACTTTATCACAGGAAAAAGGTTATTAAGGTCCAGTTATATTTTTCTAATAGAAATGGAATTTGTATTAACAGAGTCAAGCTATTATTAACACAGTATAGAAATGACTCAAATAACTGAATCTATCAAATTATTTGTAGAGTCTGCATAGTATTGACACAACGTTTCTTGATAACTCCAACCTCCTTGCAAAGAGAAGATCACACACTTACCTATTGATTGAAAAAAAGCATGGCTTTTGAATAGCTTAATTTCAACTATTATCGTTTAGAAAAATCTTAGTAAATAGCATAATAAAATATTATATTTCTACAGAAAAGTATTTCTTTAATATTCAATAAAAGTAGCATCGGTGTTGTATGTGTTCCATCAATTTGGCATGTGATACACCTTTAATTGGGTTGGGCGAGTTACTTGTTTTCTATTTTTGTATAAAAAGTCGCAAAAAGTCTGCTCTGCAGGAGAGGATCTGCTACTTCGCGGCTACTTTTTAAAAGATGAATGACATTACCTCTCTTTTCCAGTTGCATCCTTTCCAGACAAGGCAAGTACTTTGGCTCAATTATATTACAAGTTTCCTTTTATCCCTTTCTTTCCCTTTTTTTTCCATCGTTAGAGAGGAACCACAATTTTTTGTTAGGAAACGATAGAAATTTTTTATCATTCAAGGATGCCCTTTTCTTACGGCTACTTAATGTAGGCTTGGTAATATTTTTTTCATATATCTTTAAATAATATTTTGGCCAACTGGAGAAGCTTTTTGAAACCTCGTTGCCTTTGGGTAGCAGATTACATTACATGGCAATTTGTCATCGGATAGGAAGGCTATGAAGTACAAACTCAATTCATAGAGTATACAACAAAACAAAAATAAACTCTGAAAAAAAAATGTAAGATGATTACAGTGCAAAATGTAGAAGACTGTTATGGACATTAAACAGAATTACACCCTCCAAAAGAAAAAGCTTGAGACTGACTGAAATTCAACCAAAATAAATTATGACATACTGGATATATCTCAATGAAAGTGTACGTTGCCACTGTAGAAGACTGAAAAGTTTTTCACATCAAGTACCTAATGAAATAAAAGTTCCAGGTACCTTGAGATAAATAGTAATCAGTTGACCAGGTAGCAGAACGTCCTGGTTTTGCAAGGAATCAGGGTTGTCAGGTACAGACGTCTGATCTACAAGGGAGAAGAGTTTCTGCGCCATAAAACTTGTCAAGGGGGGGAAGCCACGAAGGGAAAAAAATTGTCAGCAACATACACAATAGAAAATCATAAAATGAATGTGCAAAAGAAAAGGACAACCAGTCCATTAAAATAAATCCAACTCTTTAGGACTCTTGTGGAATAAAATAAAAAAGATTAAAAAAAAGTATCGGAAGCTCACATAAGCAGATTGAACTTGTCGTAATTGTTGTCGAGGTGAACAAATATGTAGCGTTTGAGAACCGCATCTGCAATCTGTAAAGAAAGACATAGAGCAATGACTAAATATAATGCTTTATGAAGTGAACCTGCAGAAAAATGGTTTACATATCAACCAAAGAATATGTTATGAGTAAAAGTGTACTATAACTCACAGTAGAATATTTTTCTTTTCCCAGCCCCTCCATGACTGGCTGGAAGTGTTGTCCTAAATTTATAGTAAATTGAATTAGTATACATGGATAACTGTCACAACCATAGAAATTACCATTTAAATTATACTGAGGCAATCACCTATATGCTCTAGACATTGACGATGATCAAACAGTGCCAGGTCCCGAACTTCATCGAGAATAATCTTTGCCCTTTCACCAACAAGCTCAGTTCCAACAGCACCCTTACCTTTTCCATGTTTATCACTATAACAGCTTGTCAGACTTGCATATATTTCATGGTCGGTTGTGTCAATTAGGGCCTGACAAAACAAAGTAAATATGGAATTTATTGTCCTATTCATGATACTGAGATGTGAAAGAGATATGGGATCAAAAGAAAAAACAACAATACATATGCTGTTTTTCTCCAAGAGACAATATCTCAATGTTAAAATGAATTATACAAAAGCAAGAGGAGGGAAAGAGCTTCCCAAGCCAAGAGGATTACAAAAAGTTTTTCAACTAAGCAAACAGAATATTAAGCACATCTCAAAGCTTCTTTATGGTGCTCTCTTCACAATGTTCTTGATGACTTCTCTCGACCGACCGACGACCAATTATCTCCCTATACTTACTCCTAAAACTTCCAACATTAGGAGTTCTAACTTACACACCGGCCAGAATGAAGCCACATGGATTGTCTTTTACTTCAATGAAAGCATCAAATCAATTAATAAGATTTATAGTTTGTGTTTACAGTCTTTTTCCTTTTTATTTTGTATTGCATTTGTATTCTTTTGTGTATCTAAGTTTAGTTTCTGAACTTTGTAGTTCACTTCCCGCCTATTAATTTTGTATATTATTGAATAAATCAGATTATATAATCAACCTTTTACAAGGTGAATAAATAGACATCAAGAAACCACTAAAGGAAAATACAAAAATGAAAAGTACCCAAAAAGGAAAATAATAATGGAAGATGATAATTAGTAATAAACCCTAATTTCCTTTTAACATCCTCCCTCAAACTCAAGGTGGTAGATTGGCAAACAACTTGAGTTTGTAAAGATAAATTCTGAAACAAATCAGCAGATCTGGAATGGAAACAAAAACGCACAAAGAACAAAAACGCGAAGTAGGCTGGAAACATAAACCCACAAAGAACGAAAACAAATTTCTGGGATGGAAACAAAGATCCTCTATGAGAGAGATCGATAACAAAACCTATGAAGAACTTATGGACTGAAAACAAAGATCCTCATAGAGCGATCTACAACAAAACCCTCGAACAAATGATTTGAAAATGGAACATAAATCTACAAACGCAAAGTGAACCAAAGCAATCAAACAGACCAACTCAAATGAACCAAACGAATTTAATTGAACTGAACTAAGTCAGCCAAACCAAGTCACTAAACAAAATTCTGAACCGAACTGATTGAACCGAACCAATTGCTAATCCAAAAAATGAGTTGGGCAAGATGTTGGATTGATCCACACCAAACCATGGCTGAATTGAACCGGAAAGAGAGAACCGGACCAGGGAAAAAAATAAACAACCCATTCAGTACAATCGTGAGCAATACGACTTCAACGGCAGAACTCCAAACTCACAAACTGGATCTTAGCTCAGATTGAGACTAGAGTGATGCGAGATGGGCTAGGAAACGTTGGATCAAGGTTGGGCGACGTCGGATCGGGTTTGGACTGAGTGCTTCCACGCGAATGGATGGTCGAATTGGTCAAACTTCCATAGATCTGGGCGGTAAGCTGAACTTTGGGCAAGGCAATGCGGCGAAGAACACAAGTGACGAACGGATCTACGCTTTATGAACAAAGAACTTAGACCCGCAAACAGACACGGATCCAATCTACTCTTGGACGAACGAATATGTATGCCCGATGTTGACGGCGTGCAGCAAATCTAGACAACAACAGCAACAACAATGGAGGCAAACGCAAAATAGACCCACGAACGGCTACAGATGATGGCCGACAGAACTATGACGGCGCGAATAGAAAACCCTAGTAGGGCAGAGGGAAAGCAAGTAGAAAGCCCTTGTGGTAACGGGCAACGAGCCTACCTTCGTCGACAGCCGATCAACAGAGGCAGAGATTGCACAAGACTATGGCAGCTAGAATTCATTGAAACAAAATCCTAAAGCTCTGATACCATGTTACTTTTGTATATTATTGAATAAATCAGATTACATAATCAAGTAAATAAATAGACATCAAGAAACCACTAAGAAAAATCCATAAATGGAAAATATCCAAAAAGAAAAATAATAATGGAAAATAATAATTAGTAATAAACCCTAATTTCCTTTTAACACCGCCAAAATATTGACTCACCTTACAATTGAACAAAATATCATAAGGAATGAGTATAATCCTAAAGCTCTGGAACCATGTTAATTTTGTATATTACTAAATAAATCAAATTACATAATCAACCTTTTACAAGGTGAATAAATAGACATCAAAAAATCACTAAAGGAAAATACATAAATGGAAAATACCCAAAAAGGAAAATAAGAATGGAAAATAATAGTTAGTAATACCCTAATTTCTTTTTACTACCGCCAAAATATTACACACCTTACAATCGAACAAAATATCAAAAGTAATGAGTGCAATTATTCAACCTTTAGTACAACCCCTATGGGAAGCAAGTACTCCTTTCCCTGAACCCTGAAAAATGCGTTAAAATAAAGTGCATTTAGCATCAAAAATCTTGGGGAAATTTTAAATACATATATATCTCTGTAAAGCCCTGCCTACAACCATTACCAAAATCCAAGTCTGGCACTTCCGTTCCTAAGATAATATAATTTGACTGTTACTGAAGATTGATCTTCTCTTACACACCTGGATTTGAGAATCAAAAAATAAACCTTGAGTTATAACTTAAGATTGAATAGATCCCACAAATCCACGAAAACAAAGAAGATAAAGGTGTTCATATTATTCAAAAGAAATTAAGCAATTTATAGGAGGAGAAAACATTAACTAGAAAAGCTTCAACAAAAGGTAAAACCACGTATTCATCTTGTAATTTCGATCTTACAAGAGATGCAAAAGAAAACATGACCTTCAATTGGCTTCTTTAGAAAAGTCAATGGTCCTAAGGCCTCAAGATTTTAATTAATAGCACTTTTCTTCAATGCAAGACATATATTTATTGATCAAGATCGGTTTAGTTGCTCATCTTACAATGTGGGATCGGTTTAATTTCATTGAAATTTGTTTAAGTGGTGAGTGATGGCCTTACTTTATCGAGATCGGTTCTGTAGGTTATACTTGTACATTTGAGTCCTTTATGTTTTGCGGTTTTTATTCTAACTGAATAAATAATTAATATAAATACATTTAAATTTAAAAATAAAAATTATAATAATTTTAAAAAAATAACTGTTCTACTGAAAGAAACTTAAACCTTTCCAGAACATGAAACTAAGCATAGGGGAAATTCAAAGGATACCAATTTTGTCAACCAATAAAATTGAACAGGAGGAAAAGAGCTACCACCCTAAGCTCACAGGATATTGAAAATGAATAAAAATATATCAACATCTATTATGAAATTTCAATTTTGAACTCTGAAATTACAAATTAATAATAATTTCAAAATAAAATTTATTTATTTATCAAATATAAATAAAATAATTATTATGGGGAGGAGGAAAAAACTCCTCCAATTATATGCATAAAATAGAAAGAAAATAGAGATTAAAAGGAGTAAAAGATTACACCAAGAGCAAGTCAAAAACCAGATTGTATTATAACATGTATTCCCATGTATTTGCATTTTCTCCTTTATGTAGCTTGTATCTTTTGAGTATTGGTCTCTTTTCATTTGTTCAATGAAAAGTTTTGTATCTTGTTCAAAAAAAGACATGAAAGAAAACAATAAAAGAATTGTTACTTAAAGAACAAACTTGTTTGAATTTGAAAAATGAAGAAAAAGAACCTTATAACCACTGCTTTATCAGTATAACCTTCCCGTCGATCAGAAAATGAATTCCTCACCATACTCATTGGCTGCAAAAAGAGTTATGACACTAAACAAACGATATAGCAAATAATCTTTTTAAATGATTGATCGCTCAACTCCCTTTTTTTTCTTTTTCTCTTTCCTTTTTCTTAAGAAACAGTCATTGTATAGAAACCAAAAACAAGGCAACCCAAGGGTTGGGGAAGAGGAAACCCCCACCCAACAACCTACAAAGCAACGCCTTCCAATCACTAATAATCATGGAGAAGCTGTAGTTACAAAAACAAATAAATAAATAAATCTAATGGTTGTAAACAAAAAAGAGGTTGTACATTGTTTTATAGAAACCACTAATTTCATTAAAAAAGAATGAACAAATGCAAGGGCATACAGAGTACCAAGCGACAAAAAACCCCTAAAGAAAGAGTTCCAACTAAATAAGATGTTGCCTAGAGAATAATTACAAGAAGTGTTCAAAATTGAAGTACAAAGAGAAACATGAAACCCTAAACAAAAGCCCAAAAAAGAGGTATTAAATAGTAAAGACCAGCCCATTGTTTTTCTTTCTCATCTACCCATTGTGCAATGCATTTTTTCTAAATTTTTTTTTATGCATATGTATTATTGGTTGATTCAGTCAGTTTGAGTTTCTCTGGGCTCACCAATCAACGGATGCCGATTACATATACATTAAACCAACCAACTGAAGATCGGCTAAGTTTTCCAATCTTCCTTGCTCACTCCTATTTTGAGATTCTTGTACACATAAGATTCAAAGGCAAGGTAAAGTATTATGGAACTGTGTGGTCAAAGTTTTGCTAGGCTTACTTGGAGGAGAAGAATCGAACGACTTTTTATAATAAGATTGACAAATTCTTTTGTAATGGTGTACAACATACCTCTTCATCATAGTATTCCTGAACCACAACAAACTTTTTAATAACAATAACCTTTATACATCATTTGCCATTTGGAGGGCTTTCCTTCATTTTTCTTGGGTGGGGTTCCCTTTATCCTTGGCCCCTAGGTTCTTCCTGTTTTATTTAATTATATTTTAATGGCCCTTACTAAAAATAAAATAAAATGTCAATGAAAACTTCTGTCCTTGTACATACACATACATATACTAAAAGAAATCCAAATGACATTAAATAGAAAAAATGATCGCATGCTAAACAACCATAACCCTCGAATCTCTGTGAAAGAGGTCTATGATAAAAAGTTAGCTCACTTACGTAGTTTCGTTTGGGTGCTATCAGCAGTCGAACAACTCTCTCCAGTCCATTCATAATGAAATAACTACAACATTACTGAAATAATTAGGATAAGCCACTTCAAAAATACTTTGGAAGAATCAGCTGCCCCATTAAAAGAATGTGATGCTTTTTATTACAACACCAAAGGCATCGGAAATAAAAAATATTCAACATGCCACACACAAACAGAAAACTAAACGAGAAAACAACCAATAAAGATGGGTGACATGATAACAAAGAAGTGAAGAAAGTGTAGATTT
Source organism: Benincasa hispida (assembly GCF_009727055.1). NCBI lineage: Eukaryota > Viridiplantae > Streptophyta > Magnoliopsida > Cucurbitales > Cucurbitaceae > Benincasa > Benincasa hispida. Next base: position 17,465,252 of record NC_052352.1, on the reverse strand, counting down.
CTTAGACATTTTTATGAGTTATTTGAAATGTTATTCACGGAAATAATGGGGAACCTCCACAAGTTTCTGCCATTTAGACTTTAATGAAGTTCAGTTTCTCTCCCATTAAAAAAGATAGATTAAAAATAAAATAAAATAAGTCTCACTGCTTCATTCAACACTAGTGAGGAACTTCAAAGAAAACTTTCTTTTCCCAGTCTTATGCCTTCAGTCAAAGCGGAACTAATGTAATAGGATTAGGGTAAGTTACGATATCTTAGTTAAATCCTTAATTGATTAAAATTAGGATTAGTTTCTAAGGTTCGTTAGGATTAGGATTAGTTCGCTTTCCAATTCTCTTTAAATAGAGAAATTGTCTTCTTGTATAGACAACTTTTAATTCATGATAAAGACTGATTCTTGGAGAAATTTCTCCTTTTATCTCTAGGCTAAACCAATTTGGGATCGGAGCAAACAACTTGGCCAATATTGGTTGTCATCAGCGAAAGACCGAGAAACTCTTGGCTACACAAATTACAAGAGAGTTTTGTGAGCTATGCTCATTGCCAAACAACACACGCCTAATTAGAGGAAACCTTTGAATTCAAGAGGCAAGGAGAAATTTGAAGAATCATCCAATAATAGATTTCTGATAAGGACAACGAACCTCCATGTATCTCCACAATGAAATGATATTGTCCACTTTAGGTATAAACCCTAATGACTTTGCTTTTAGTGTCACTCCAAAAGGCCTCATACCAATGGAGATAATTGTCCTACTTATATACTCATGATCACTTCCTTCCCTAACCAATGTGGGATTTTATTCGCACTTCTAACAATCCTCCCCTTGAACAAAGTACCACTTTAAGCCTCCCCTCGAATAAATCTGTTTCACTCCTAACCATGAGAGCTTGCTCTAAATCCCAAGGCACCTCCAGTTCATCTTGGGTCACTTGCTCACCCGAGCAAGAGCACGGATCACACTTGCTCTTTATCACCTAGCTAGAACACGAACAAGACTCACCAAATTTTTTTGTTCGGGATCTGAAGATCAAATCCACACAGTTGGGCCTAGACCAAGGCTCTGATACCAAATCTGGTGTGTCACACAGAGAAATCAATTCTCAACTTCTGAAAGAATACTTCAATTAATTCATTAAAGGTAGGGGAGTTCAGTTTAAATATTGAATCCTTTGACAGCCTAGTGAAAGATAGTTACCAACGGTAACATTCTAACGATTTTCTAACTAAAGATTACAACATAAAGAATTTAAAGATTTTGGAAATTACAAGCTTAAATACTAAAGAATTGAATACAAGGCCGCTTAAAAACAAAAGAGAAGCTCTCGATACTCCTACATTACGTCAACATAATCAAACTAGAACAATACACCACGGGAGAAAAGAAACTTGACCTGGAAAAATAAAAGCACATCGGTTTAAACAAAGGTCTTGAATGGAGAAATCTTCAAAAGGCATGGATATAGTGAACCAAGATGAAGCATTGAACCGACCTACTTCAAAATGATCCACCCACCCCATTTGCCTGGTTTGAAACACCTTTTTATTTCTTTTAAACCACTCAACAAGCAACGCCTTAACCGCATTAGCCTAAATCAACGAAGAAAACTTACGAAACTTAAGAAGATTCAAGACTTATGAAGGAGTGATGAGCAAACACGTTGAGATCCAAGACTCAAGTGTGAAGGACGTTGTGGAGGCAAAGAAGAAAAATCAAATGAAAAGAAAACTCAAACTCAAAGTTGCACAGCCTATGTATTGAGAAAACTGCAAGCAAGAAACAAGATGGGATGATGGCACCTAAAACTCTATTTGTAATACTTGGCGGAGCGAAAGAAGTTGAGATCCAAGGTAGTTTTTTTTGTTGCTTGTGAATAGAGAGGCGAGAAGGAAGAATATCCAACCATATTCGCCCCAATACTCATCCAATCTGGCCCAGCTTGTTTCATTATTTTTTCGACCCGCAATCTAGAAATTCCAACTCAAATTCCTTCATTCTGGTCCCATGACCCGTGTAATCTGACCCAACTTTAACTCTCTTCATTTCTTTTCCTTAATCCAACAAAGCCCAGTTACAAACAACCAAGCTCATTCTTTAAATACAATTAACTCAACCAATTTTCTATTTTGAACATATGAGAGTTTCTTTTGTTCAAGTCGGCCATTACAACGTATTTTGATGTTGAGAATGTTTACTTATTGTTTTTTTATATTCATTTTCTCTATAAACTCAGGACGAGTTTTTTTTCCAAGGATACAATAATGTAATAAGATTAGAGTAAGTTAGGTTATCTTGGCCAAATCCTTAATTGATTAGGATTAGGATTAGTTTCCTTGGTTTATCAAGATTATGATTAATTTCTCAAATTAATTAGGATTTGGATCTTTTTCAATTCTTTATAAATAGAGAAGTTGTCATTTTGTATAGACAACTTTTGATTCATAATGAAGACTTTGATTCGATTCTTAGAGAAAGATCTTCTTTTATCTCTTAGGCTACATCAAGAACTTGAGAATCACTATTAGGTTTATCCTAACCCTCTCTGACCCAAACCTAGTTGCCATCATTAGACCTAATCTTAGTCGCACCGCCACCGATCCTATTTTTCATCATCCAATTTCCATGGATTTTTCACCTCCACCCATTGTCCTCATTCAAGTTCTCAACTTTCAGCAGCCATCCTCATTCGCAAAACCAATTTTCCCTCCCATATGGATTAGTTTCTGCAGTCCTCTATCGTCGACACTTCCACCATCAACACCACCTTCTTCCTTAGTCATTGTCTTCACTGTCAGTCATTTTGCTCTGTTGGCAGTTTTCAATATTTTTAGGATTTCCTTTCTCCTACCCATTTACTTCACTTGTTGTTGGCCATTTGCTACCATTGCCACATTCTTTTTACCTTTAATCAAGATCGTTGTTTTGCTGCTTTGGTTGGGTTTCTTTATCTTTAAGTCGGTGTGCTTTGGTTCGCTATTTAGGTTAGTTTTTGTGAGGTTCATTTCTTTTACTAGTTGTGTGTTATTTGTCAAAGTCACTTTGTCATGGAGGATTGAATATGAAAAGTCTTTTCCTTCCCCTTACCCATTTGGAATGTTCTTCCTTGCAATTTCTATTTATCCTTTTCAGTATTATTCTTTCCTTATGTCCATTTTTACCGTTATGTGTCTTTACCATATTTGACAAACATTGTTGTATATATAAGGGAGACTCCCCCTTGTAAAATGTATTGAGATAACTCCAAGTGCGCGCCTAAGGCGAGAGGCGATGCGACCGGAGGCCTGTGCACCTCGTGTGTTGCAGGGCGTGCATATTCACTGAAGCACTCACCTTGTCGCACCTTGCGCCTTGGCCAAGGCATGCGCCTGAGTGATATTCAGAATCCTTTCTTCTTTTTTTTTAATTATACCAGTATAATTTTATAACCTAAGCCCATGCAAAAAAGGTCCACCAAATCCATGCAACCTAATATTAAAATACACAACCGTCTATACCATGATAAAGCAAAAATCATTATAGGAAAACGTCATAGTCTCTTCCTATTCTCCACGTTTGGGTTAGTCTTTTTTTGTTCCAAGTTTGAAGCTCTCCTTGTCGTAACATTCTGAAACACTTCCAAAAAAATAGGAAGAACTTTTCTACAACTTTTCCCATTTAACTTCTTCGACTGCAATTTTGAGGGGTAGAAAAAGCAATCACAAAGGTTAGTTTTTTTTTTCCTCCCCATTATAATTATTCTCTTCGGCAGATTCTGAGGTGGTTTTATTTAAAAAAAACAAAAACAAAACAAAACAAAGGCTTTTTAGTTTTTTTTTCCCATTGTACTTGTTCAACTTGTTTTTTAAAAAGATTAGTTTTTTCTTCAACCAAAAAGGTTGGATTTTTAATTTTAGTTCAGTATGCTACTTGTTGTTTTGCATATTCAACTTGTTTTTGAAAAATATTAGTTTTTTTTTCCATGGTACTTGTTCCCTACGGACTCTGTGGGTTTAGTTTTTCAGCATAAGTGATGGTCTCTTCCTATTCTCCACGTTTCTGTTTTTCAGCATACTAGTTTTTTCATATTCAACTTGATTTTTAAAAAGATTAGTTTCTTTTTTTCGGACTTTCAGTATACTGTTTCTTCAACAAAAGAGGTTGGTTTTTTTTTTATTTTTGTTCAGTATACTACTTGTTGTTTTGCATATTCAGTATACTTTTTTTTCAACCAAAAAGCCTCATATGTTGCATATTCGACTTGTTTTTTAAAAAGATTAGTTTTTGAAAAGACTAGTTTTTTTTTCCAGTATGCTTTTTAAGTTTTTATTCAATTCTGAGTGGAAACATTTCTAAAATAGGCTTCTTTTTCTTTTTCAAGTTTTTTGGTTTATTTTCATTGTTTATAATAGGATGGAAGAAGGAGAGCAAAAACGGAAACATCCGGATTGGCAATATGTCATATTAGAAAACGAAAAAGATACGAACAGTTGTGAATGTATGTTTTGCAGAAAAATCACAAAGGGAGGCATTTGTCGGGCAACACAACATTAAAGCATGTTTGAAGTGCCCAACCAATGTAAGAAAGGAATTGAAGGAATACCAAATGAAGATAAAAGCAAAGAGGGAGGAAAGCAATGCCCTCCGCTTAATGAAATGGAAGTTGGTGGATGTGGATCAAGTACCAGAACATCTAAAAAATGAGCAATTCAATCACAATCACAAGCAAATCCACCACAAACTAAGGGAGCTATAGATAAATTTGTGTATCCAAATCCAGCCAAGGTCGTTGATGATCGAAATAGATTAAAGAAGCTGAAGCAATCAACCATCACCGAAAAAGACAACAAAGAAGGGAGAGATGCTACAGTTCAATTTATCATGCGTTAGATTTATCAAGCAGGTATTCCCTTGAATACAATTCGGTTGAAAAGTTTTCAAGTAATGATTAAAGCCATAGGACAATTTGGACTTAGGTTAATACCTCCTTCTTATCATGAGGCTAGAGTGGCATGCTTAAAAAAGGAAGTAAAACATACAAAAAAATTTAACGAGTAACCATGAGGTTGAATGGAAAAGAAATGGATGTTCTTTAATGTCCGATGGGTGGTCTGATAGAAGAGATAGAACCCTGATAAATTTTTTAGTGCATTCTGCTGCAGGGTCATTGTTTTTGGAATGGATTGATGCACATCTTCATGCATCAAAACTGGAGAAAAAGTATTTGAGCTCTTGGCTAGCATGGTGGAAAAGGTAGGAGAAGAGAATATTGTCCAAGTTGTAACTGATAATACCTCGAATCATGTCCTAGCTAGCAAATATTTGGAAACAAAGCGGCCACATTATATTAGACACCATGTGCTGCCCACGGTTTAGATTTGATATTAGAGGACACTGGGAAGATTGATAAGATCAAAAGATGTTTTAAAAGGACTGTAGCACTGAGTGGTTTTATTATAATCATTTGTACGTACTTAACATGATGAGAGATTTTACCAATCAACAAGAATTGGTGAGACCGGCGGTTACACATTTTGCAACATCATTTTTTACCCTAGCAAGTATCCACAGGAATAAAGCGAACTTGAGAAAGATGTTTATTTCTAAGAAACGGACGACTTACAAATGGGCAAAAGATCCAAAAGGAAAGAGAGCAGCTAACACCGTTTTGATGCCATCATTTTGGAACTTAGTGATCTACACTTTAAAGGCATCCAGACCATTAGTTCAAGTACTTAGACTTGTCGATGGTGATAAACCTGCAATGGGATATATCTATGAGGCCATGGATAGGGCAAAAGAGGCCATTAAAAGTGGGTTTAATGATAATGAGATTGATACCATCTACTAGTGAGTGATTTTCTTAAAGTTGTGCAAAGATTGATACCATCTACTAGTGATCAAAACCGATGCACAGTGGAACTAGAGTTATATTTTGAAGCTAAAAGCATGTTCGGCATTGACTTAGCAATCAACACAAGGAAAGTTAAGACGCCAGGTAAGGACATTCCCTACTACATTAATAGTATATATAAGTATGTTATTTCTAAATCATGTTAAATGTGTGAACAACATCATGGTGGGCTCTTTATGGTGGTAATACTCCAGTTTTGCAAAAGTTAGTCATGAGAGTCCTTAATCTAACGTGCAGCGCTTCTAGGTGTGAGCGCAACTGGAGTGTTTTTGAACATGTAAGTGATCATTTTGTTTTATACATTATTAATTTAAAATTGAAAATAAAATTCTAATTCCATATTGGTTAATAATTTGTAGATTCATACAAAAAAGAAGAATAGGTTGGAACAGAAGCGCTTAAATGATCTCATTTATATATAATATAATCAAGCACTTAAAGAGCACTTTGATTTAAAGGATCAACTTGATCCAATCTCCTTAGATCATATAGATGAGAGTAATGAATGGTTGGTCGGAACATTGGATGAAAAAAATAATGTAGCTGAAGTTGACAATGAGCTAGTTTTTTATGACGACGACCTCACATGGGGAGATGTAGCTTGTGCTAGTGACGTTAGAAAACCCATCACGTACACTAGATCAAAAGGAATGCCTACGGGTTTTCTTATTGATGATAGTGACGATATTGATGATAGTGACGATATCGACCGTGACCTTGATACGGAGCTGGAGCTTCTAACTATGATGAATGCGCTAACTATGGATATGATGCCGGAAATAGACCGACTGCCTTTGCCTCCGCTTCTAGAGTCCAAAAGCAAACACCAACTATACATGTGTTTAGTGATGAAGATGGGGACGACGATGAAAATGAATTAGACATTGAGGACGATGGCCAAGGGGGAGCAATGGATGAAACCTTAGATTTAGATGGGGTTGATGTTGAATTTGACATTTGATCATGTCTTGAACTTTTACTTTTAGAGTTTTGTTCATTTTTATTTATTATATTACTATTTATTAATCTTTGAGGCTTTGGCATTTGTATATAAACTTGTTCTTCTTCTACAAATATCATATATTTATTTATTTATTCATTGCGCTTCGCTTCGTTTGGGCATCGCCTTTTTGTCACCTCTCACCTTGAAGCAACAAGGGACTTGTCACCTTGAGGTACGCCTTGCGCTTTGAAAACACTGAGAAGAATATTGAGAAAATTCATAATTTCAACATGGTATCAGAGCCATCTCTCTGAATCATTTTCATAGGTTTCACATCTGAAACCCTAGCAAAGAAAAACAGAACATTGAAATTTCAAACTTACCAATTTATTTGAAGTTGTGCGTCAGAAAAACCACCATCCACAACTTGGAGCTTCACGTCCGAAGCGAATCCATACTCCATCGTTCACAACAGCCGAATCTCGTTCTTTGAGTATCGATCTAGTCCGAAGCAACCCCAGTCAAAACGCGTTCTTTGATCGAGTATCATGTTGTCGTGGGTTTGTTCGATCTAATTCGTGTGTGTTGTCGAGTATAGAGTATCATTAAGGGGTTTGGTTTTGTTATCGTGTTATCGAGTATCATTTTCAAGTATCGTGTTGTCGTGCTTGAAGCCATAGATCGGCGTGTGTAGGTCGCCGTTCTTCGTGGGTTTGTGTTGTGGTGATTAATCATGGGAGAATTTCATCAACTGAGTCAATTCAAAATTCAACGAGGTCTGAGAAGCTTTTTTTTTAGAATTCGGGTTGGACAACCGGGTCTGGGAAGTTTCTTTAAGAATTCGGGTCTGGGAGTGTGTTTTTTCCTTTTTCCCTATTTCTTAATTTTTGTATTGCAAATTATCAATTTTTATAGCATCAGTAAATTCTAACAATATAGAAGTGACCATACTCCCAATTACTAATCACAAATTAAATGGAAGAAATTATCTCCATTGGTCACAATTTGTTATGATGTTTATATATGGAAAAGGAAAGAAAGATTATCTCTCAAGCAAAACTCCCATCCCAGACCCACTGATAAAAAATACAAGACATGGAAAGCAGAAAATAATATGGTTATCTCATGGCTAATCAACTCCATGACGACAGAGATCCGTGAAGGATTTCCACTCTTCTCAACTGCAAGCGAAATCTGAGAAGCAGCTCGTGAAACTTATTCCGACCAAAAAAATACAACGGAGTCATTTGAAATTGAAGGCAAAATTCACGAGCTACGACAAGGGGATATGCAAGTCACTCACTATTTCACTCAATTGTCTCGTCTTTGGCAGCAACAACTTGATGTATTTGAAAGCCACAAATGGGAATGCACTATAGATGGAGCCACATTCAAGAAGATAGTTGAGAAGAAACGAGTGTTCAAATTTCTCCTTGGCCTTAATAAAGAACTAGATGAGGTACGTGGTAGAATCTTAGCCATTAAACCATTACCTAACAACACAGAAGTTTTTGCAGAAGTAAGAAGAGAAGAAAGTAGGAAGAAACTAATATTAGGAGTGACTGCAAGCTCTGAATCCGAAGGATCGACTTTAATTGCTCAAAACCTTGGTAATGAGGTACATATAAATACTCATGATAACCGTTACAATCAAAATCAGAACTACACAGGAACTGAGAATCGGCAACGAAAACCAAGACCATGGTGTGAACACTGTAAAAAACTAGAACACACTAAAGAAGTGTGTTGGGATATTTATGGTAAACCTCCAGATTGGAAGCCAAACAAAGGTGCTGGAGACAGACGTGGACAGGCCTACCAAGCAAGTACAACATCTGAAGGTAACTTCAACTCTGAACATAATGTGTTTACTAAGGAGCAGTTGGACCTTCTCCAAAAACTATTTGGTCAATCGAAATCTACTTAAAAAAACATAAGAAACCAATGTAGCAACAGTGGCACAATCAGGTAACTTCCTTTGGGCTCTTAATGCAACCTAAGAAAATTGTAGTACTTGGATTATTGATTCTAGAGCATCAGATCACATGACAGGTGATATCTCACTTTTAACTAACTATACACACTGTAACATTCAAATTACTGTAAAGATTGTTGTTGGCACCTATTCTAAAGTAATGGGAACTGGCAATGTCTTTGTATCTAAAGATCTTGTGTTAGAAAATGTGTTGCATGTCCCAAATCTTAGATGCAATCTCCTTTCCATAAGAAAACTAACTCTTATGAAAAATTGGAGTGCAACTTTCTACTCAAATAATTGCATATTTCAGGATTTGAATTCGGGGGAAGATGATTGGCAATGCTAAGGAAACCTCGAGTCTCTACATACTAAATGTTCTTAAGCCTCAAGTCAAGGAGATAGGTCTTAGCAAATCTACTTTTGTTATTTCTAAAGACAATTATGATAGTAAATCTACTTTTGTTGCTTCTAAAGACAATTATGATAGTATATCTACTTCTGTTGCTTCAAAAGACAATTATGATAGTACGATAATGCTATGGCATAATCGTTTAGAACATCCCAATTTTTTATATTTGAAATGAATTTTTCCAGATAATTTTAATAAAAGTTCTCAGGTTTTTCAATGTGAGACTTGTGAAATGGCAAAGTTGGCTCAATCCTCATATCCGATAAGAGCACATATAAACCCTCTTATCCTTTTTCTATGATGCATAGTGATGTTTAGGGACAGTGAAGTTACTTACCCACCCATTTCTGATGCCTCTTCTTTGTAAGAGATCAACTTCGTGGGATCAAGACCTCTCAAGTGACAAAGCTTTGACTGAGTAAAATGCAGAAAGTAGATCAATGGCTAGGCAAAACAAGGGAAACAAAGGTAACCCAAGTTTTAAGAAATTCATGCACATGCTGATGCACTTATTGCAGCTTTCCACCTATTTCTACTTAAATTCAGATTCCAATGGACCTAAGCAACTATGGGAGAGTTCCTTCAACATGAAGGAAAATAATTAAGTATAATATTCTCTTGCTTTATATGAAGGAGTGAAAATGATATTCATATTGCCAAGAGGGAAACAACTTAAAGGGCAATGAGTAGAGAGAACCCCACCCCAAAAAAGCTTTTCAATTTCTAAATATAATAATTTAACAAAAGAAAAGAACAATGATAGCGTCATTTAGTAACATTAATTATAGAGATGACATAAACAAATGAAACCAAAGCATGGAGCACAAACCTTCAACATTATTGGGAAGTGCCCAAAATTAAACTTCTCTCTTATGACAGCTTTTTCATCATATTGAAAACAAACATCTGCCATGAACTTTCCGGTATATGAAATTTTAGCTTGCCTACACTGTTTGAGGTGAAAAAGGATGAAACAAGATCATCCATAAGTTCATTAGAATTGCGTGTAGAGTAACCAAAAGGAAAAGGAAGAGGATAAATTTTTAATTCAAATCATACTTCATAAGGAAGCAGAGCTTCCCGAATTGTTCTCAAATTGCGCTCCTTCTGTGGCGGGTATAACTCGGGCTTGCCCAACCAAAGTGAAATGATAGTCAAGAAAAACATAATATATAATCATAATTATTAGGAAATAAAACCCAAAAGTTTCACAACATAAACTATAGGTCGAATAATTCTTAAATAAGTAAGTTTGATGGGAAGAACACGCCAAGAAACTGCATGATGAATTCGACAAAATTCCTTTCTGTTTCTGTTTTTTTTTTTCAACTCAATTTTTCATATCCCCCCACCCACCCACCCAAAGAACCGCATCTGTTGCACAAGGATTTCGTAGGAATCTTGCAACTGCCTCTTCCAAAAAAAAATAAATACATGAATCTCCCATTCCTTTCCTTCTTCAAATCTCTTTTTTTTTTAGTACGCCCTTTCCTTCTTCAAATCTTAAAGAATGATCAACCATGATTTATACTGTAAATCGGGTCTCTTGGAAGCTCAATTGAAATTCTCGTATAATTCCAGATAGTTGCCTTCAATTCAATACATGTTTCTGATAAATCTAGGTTCTCTTTGCAGTTTGCACATTGAATGAAACCACCACAGCTTACTCCAAATTGCTCTAAAGATCTTCTTTCTCCATAACATCAATGGTCGGCCTCTCAACTTAATCCTCCCCATATGAAGGAATCCCTTTCGGCTTTCCATGGTTTCAAACCGACTGTTCTTCAAATTTAGATCCTTATCCAAGATAAACTCAACGCTTGTAATGTACTCTAAAGAAGGATGCCCAATTTTCTTCTTTCTCCCAATTGATTTTTTATGTGTAAGAAATATGTAGAGAACCACTCTCACCTCTATGTGTAAGAAATATATTTCTGCTATGCTACGACTACCAAAATCCATGATTGCACTGATTCATAAGCTCCAATGTCACAACTTGCAAAGAGAGTAACAAATGAGAGAGATTCGACAGAGAGCTCCATCTACATCTCCATCATTTAAGAAGTCAATAATTAATATAAACCGGACAACATAATCAGATGGGTGATGACATTCGTCAAATCCATCAGTTTAAAGAGATAAAACAAACGTAACCAGCAAGGGGAAAAGGCAATAAACATTCGGAATAAATCAAACCCCAGCAAAAAATAATAATAATAAACTGAACGAATCACATTCAAAAAATAACAGGAGAGAAAAAAGTAAGCCATAAAGATTCATAAGTAGGATATTTCTAAGCTTTTTGTTGGTGAAGGAGTCGTAGATTTCGACGGGTTTGATGCTGTTCATAAGTGTCTCCAATCCCGCATCAACAAAGTGATCAAACGATTCTATATGATGTCTGAACAGCTCGCGCAACGCCTCATAGTCTTCGTTCTCGTTAAATTTCACCACCATCTTCTTCGCCGTCTTCCTTTGTCCGCCTCAGAGTGTCTTTCCTCCGTCGGAGTTAGCGACTGGTTAAGACAACGTTTGTTCGCGCAGGCGCAGGGTTTTGGGGTTGTGGGGGGGTTTTGGAGAGCCCGCCAACGAGGTATTTATAGAAGGGGACATTCAATTTTTCTTTTTTCTAAGGGCCGGGAAAAATCAAAATATTTATAAATATATCCGGATGATATTTTGTTATTATTACTAAATATTTTTAACAATTTTGTCATTTAATTTTTTTTAATATTTTGTTTTTTATTTTCTTTTCTAGAAGATTTTATTTTCTTTTTTAATTTTTAATTTCTATATTTTTCTTCATTCCTGTTGAGTCTTGTTAATTATTCACTGTTTTTAAGAAGTGTATTATGTATAGATTCACTTTTCTTAGTAGAAAAAATTACGTCTACCCGTGTTTCACTTCCTAATCAATTTTTGTGATAGGAGAATTGGAATAAATTTTGAATATTCAAACGTTAGATTGATTTTATTATAAAACAAATATTAAATTAACTTTTAGTTATTAATGACATATTTTAAAATAATCTGAAACTAATAAAAATTGAATATATCCAAAAATCACTTTTGAATCTATCATTTGTTAACTTATAAATATACGGTATTTTTAGTACAATAAAGATATAGTGAGAGGCTTGAATCTTCGACCATGAGCAAATCAATAAATGTTTTTGAAGATTCGATGTTTAAAAAAATGAGCATATAACAATTATTGTTGAGGTATGTTCACGTTGATATATCATCTGTAACCATTAAAATAAGTTTAAATGATTTTTTTCTATTTTTGTCTTTATTTTTAATTTTATTATTATTTGATTATTAATGAGTGGTTTTGAAATTTATTACATGGGCAATTTGTAGTTTTGGAGGTTTGAAACTAATATTTGTTTAGTCAAAAAGTTGCAAATATACATGCACTTCATCCTAACAAGTGATGACTGGGTTATGTGTTGATGCGAATGAGATGACATGTGGACAGGTTACCTTCAAAATTAATTATATGTTAAAAAAATAAAAAGAAAATATTTAAGAGGTTCTTGGAGCATCGCCGAGTTGATTATAATGGTCAATTGTTATTATAATTTGTGGGGTTGTATGATGATCCATGGAGTTGAATAATATGTGTTTTGGATGCAGGCTATTTTAGTTTCTATTCAAATAGTTTGTGTTTGGGTGCATATTATTTTAGTATGGGTCCAAGTAGTTTGTGTTTGGAGTGCATATGATTTTAGTATGGGTTATGAGAGTCTGTGTTTGGGTGTAAATTTTTTTCGTATGAGTTATGATTTATGTGTTTGTGTTGCTGATTTATTTCACATGGAGATTTTTATGAAGTACTGGTACCTTAAATATCATATTTTGTAAATAGAAATACAAATGTTTGTTCCACTAAATTTTAAAAATGTGTTAGATATTAAGTTATGTTATTCTCATCCATTTGGACATTTTGGAATGTATTGATATTGTTGAACATGTATGAGATACACAAGATTAGACTAAAAAATCATATCATGAATTAAGTAAGAAAGCTCCACATTTGAAGGTGTATAAAAATAACCAAATCTCGAACTCCATAATACTACACAAAAACATATATCTCTTGGAGTGATAGTTGCCAAGTATAGACAACCATTACGAGGACGCACAAAAATTGTCGTCAACGTAGATACATGATTCCAAAACACAATAAAGGTAGGTTATCATTCAAACACGATTCAAGGAGAAGGGTTGATCAAGTACATTTTTTGCGGAAGAGCTTGCAATACTAGAATAAGTTGTTATATTATACGAGTTGAATCAAAATGAACCAGTCATTATTAAAGATCTATTGGGATATTTCTTATTTTATTATATGGTTCGATTTTATAAATGCTTTTTCCACATATATACATTTTTTTCTTGCTTTAGACTTTAATGTGACCCATGAAAAGTTATATATTAGGGTATATTTGGAATAACTAGAAAAAAAAATGTTTTTCGAAAAGTCATTTTAATTCAAACAATTTTTATAAAATACTGTTTAAAATAAAAACACTCACATGTTTCATTACATTTTCTCAAGTTAAAAATGTTTTTATGGACGAGTTTGTTTGGTTTGTTATACTTAAAATATTTTTATTAATGTCATATTAGATAAAAGAAGGCTATTAATTAAACAATATGAACTAGTCATTGGAGTTAGTCATAAAGGTGGTCATTGGAAGTGATCATTGGAGTCAACCGTCAAAGCTAGTCGCATGGAGGTGGTCATTGTCAGAATGGGCTTCGAATGTGGTATTTGTTGGAGTTGGTTGGAGACAGTGGAGTTGTTGGGAACACTGAAGGGAGGAGTTAGTATGTGTTTTAGGTGTATAGTTGTAAGATTGATTTTTTTTTTCTTTTTTATAGTTGTGAAAAGTAGATTAAAAAGGTAAAATGAAATTACCCGACAAATGTGAAAAGTAAACAAAGAAAATAGAATTATGAAAATTGATAAATGTGCAAGGTCAATGCTATTTACTACTTGTGTTGGGTTGTATATACCAACTTAATAAGTTTGTTAAATTTATTCCTTCGATTTGACTCGTTCATCTTGGCTCACATTTGTTTTGGACCTTAGTTTTTTATGAGCATGCCATCAGCACATGCAATTGTTTATGCTCAACCATTTTAGTTATATATTTTAGCTAACGGCTTAATGGTGAGTGATGACTTGAAATCGGTCATATGTTATGTATGCATGATGATGTGCTACAAGCTCGTGTTATCACAAACTTGTAACGCTAAATGTAATCGTATGTTGTGTTAATGCTCATGCACATTTTATGTGATACTACTTCTAGATATATGCGTTGTTAATCATATGCTTGTAGTATGCTATGGAGTAATACGTTGTCACAAGTTTCCTTGCACTAAAACCAAGTATAATTCCAACGTAAGTTTCTCAGAGTAATCCGAGGTCGAACACAGAGATTGTTTTCGTTAATGTGTTACTTTTGTGATACATGCGACCAGTTTTTACAATTAATGAGAATTGAGTTTGTACATGAATTTAAAGTTGCGGTAAAGTAAAGTTACGTTAATAAACTAAATTGCGACGAAGATAAACATAAGCTAATGTGATACATGATACAAGATACATGGTAATATGATGCTGAGTTCGAGACTGACTGTGAAGTTTCTACAAGGATCGTGGTATGCGATGACAAGTCTTTATGGATGAATCAGAAGGAGAAAGAATAATTAGTACAAACGTCGCAAGTTTGTTAATTGCGTTAAAGACGTAACTAAGGTTCCTCTTTCCCTTGGCGTGCACCTCTCGGTGATTGGCCCGTTCCCATATCTCTATGGTGAAACAGGAATGAACGTGGTGAACGCAAGGTTGCTTCCATCTCTGGAAGTACTTCTCGCTTTAATTAACGCATTCTTCCAACCCTCTCTCGATAGGCGGAATAGCATCTTCACTTCTGCTCTCACAGGTGAAGATGTCGTCTAGTATGCCTTAACTAAACTTAATTATTTCCTTAATCCAATTAATTTACTTGCTTAATTCTTGCTAATTACCCATGGGATTAAGAAAACGTCATGGAGAAAATGAATTATGGATGAACGAAAATAGACAGAGAAATGATAATGGAAATGATCATAACATTCAATACTAAGATTAAGCGTCTGATACATGGTGTGAATGATAGACTAAGGAGATGAATACAAGTGATGATGAAGAGATAGAAATAAATACAGAAGAGTGTCAACATCTTGACATAAATCTGGACGGTGGTTTTACTTGTCAGTGTGTGGAATAGATGAACAGAAGAGCTTCCCTCTCAGGCTTGTTCGTCTGGTAGAGGTGACCTTGGTACAGAGCTTCGACGGCTGGAATCAGAAAGGATTATTTTCTCGGAGACTCACCTCTTGGTCCTTGTCTCTTAATTCTTCCCAGATTCTACTCAGATTAGTCGCTCAACCAGTCTCTCTCTCAGCATCAGTATTACACACTTTTTCTCTGTATTCAACATATCACTTCATAGATGGAAATTGCCATAAGCTATTATAATTGAAGCTTTGCTCTTTTGCATTGTGATCCCTACTTTATTGTTAGCCAGCTCCTAAAATGGTGAGTGAATATTCCTTCTGTTACACAATCATATCCGTCAGTAATGCACTAACGTCAAGCTGTTACAGCGTCAGATCTTCCGCTAATTGTGTTGCTCTTTACATCTTTGATCGTTTGCCCGCATAGGTGTATATTTTTTTTATTACCGCATGCGGTTGAAGTTGCGGTTTGATTGCAAAACCTTGATCGATTATCGCAATGCACCCGTCATTGCGTATAATCCGCTTCTTCTTATTAAGTGACGGGTGCAAATGCGATTGTAAGATATGTTGTTCCGTTTATCTTTGAGCGCTGTAACGAATGCAAGACTTGATTTCCTGCAGAAACATAACTTAAAACATCTTTTCTAAACTTGCAAGTGGTATCAAGTGGGTGGTATTGATGACAATTTATAATTCTCACATTTCTTTAGTCAATTTCTATACTATCTACACAACTTTTCTTTCTTTTGGTAGCAATATCTTAAATAAAACAGTATAAATAACTTGTATTTCTACAAGTTATCGCACCCCCAAATTTTAGATATATGTTTGTCCTCAAGCATATTTCTACTAAAGCATCTTGCCTCAAATTCCTATTCCTAATTTGCATCGATTGGTTGCTCGAATGTTCCACCTAGCAACATCACTTAACAATGCAATTTCCTTCTAATCCTTCTTGAATAATTTCATAACAAAACTTTACTTTATTTTCTATACAACAAATTTCTAACTCAAAAAATGCTTTTTCTAGTTTTTAAATAAGAATGTTTACCTCTTTTTTGCAAAATAAACATGAATGTGTGCTGAGTGCGTGTGTTCAAATTCTGTGTCATTCTTTAGAGACTGTTGATCATGATTACACATTTCGTTTTGGCTTGTCCCCACAAGGTGTCATGCGACATCCAATTACGGTCGTGTGCCAATCTCACTTTAACTCTTGAATCTTCAGCTAAAGTATAACTTTTGCTGATCAGTTAGGAGTTGTCTCTA
Organism: Benincasa hispida; assembly: GCF_009727055.1. Lineage (NCBI taxonomy): Eukaryota > Viridiplantae > Streptophyta > Magnoliopsida > Cucurbitales > Cucurbitaceae > Benincasa > Benincasa hispida. The sequence goes on along the minus strand of NC_052352.1, from coordinate 17,448,459 downwards.
TATTCTCTTTATAATAATATTTTCTTCCTTTTTCTCATTTTTTCTCTTTTTTTTCATATTGCCGTCGTTCTTGGAAACCCACCTTCATTTTGGTTGCTCCCCACTGGGTGTCGCATGGCGAACATCCAACTACGAGCAAAATTTCTTTCACGACTTAACTCGTATCAGGTTGAGATTGTTTTGGAATTTCCCTTGCGCTACATTGGAGTCTTGTATGAAAATATAATATATATTAATATATATATATATAATATATAATAAATTAATAATAATAATAATAATAATTAAAATAATGGAAATGAATGCATTTAATGACCGCATCTACTTGATCGCATCTGCTCAGACCTTCCCCATCCCCAAATTTAGAGATGCGCAAGGTCTTCATTGCATTGTTTGGACAGAATTGACAAACACTTAGACAAAATTTTGAAAAGAAGGTTTGAGCATAATTTTGAAGGATAAAAGGCAAAATAATGCTATAACCACAAATTAACTAAGTGTTAGTCAGAAAATACAAAGTGTGGGAAATGCTACTAAGTATATGCATATTAGTCATCATGGCAGCGCAATAAATAACGCAAAATAAAAGATCAAGAATATTGTAAATAATGACAAATGATGATAAAGAGGAGGCTAAGGCATAGGGAAAGAAATGCTACTCAGTTGTATTAAAAATTAACTAAGTATACAAGGAATTACAATTAACGCAATAATTTTTTTATTTTTTTTATTTTTTATATACAACGAATCAAAGAATTAGCTTCTATATAAAGAAAAACAATGAATGAAGTAAAAATAAAAGAATAACCGCAATAAAAAAATTGTAAAGTTATTGAGGAGAAGGAGGTTCCAGTGGAGGATTCTGATGAGGTACGCGAGGAGCTTCTTCGAAATCCAGACGTTGTTGCAAATGTGGAGGCACCATGGGACCATGAAGATAGGTCGTCAAGAAGTTGAAATATTCATGGTTGCGCTCCGCTACTTGCCTTTGGTTCAGGTGGATCGTATAGATGTTACGTTGAATATTGATCATCATCTGCCTTATCATAGCAGCATTGCGTTGCAAGTCTTCGACTCGCTCGTTTACCTCATTTATTCTATGGCAGAAAAAATCTTATTATTGAGAGAGAATGGACCGCATATCTGCTAGTTCAGCAGCTAAAGAGGCGATGGTGGGTTGTGCCTGCGATGTTTCGCCATCATTGTTTTAGGGTTGGCAAAAGTGCCTTCACCCAAATCGTATGGTTCATCGACATGCAGCGGTGGAAGGGAAAGTTGCGGTGATGATGAAGGTGAGGATGAAGCTACTGGATATGCGGTTGGAGAATCAGGGGCAAGGAGAAGGTTAGTGAAATGTTCGGGAAATGAGGGAGAAGGTTTTGCAGGAGGGCTTGGAGGGCGAATTATTAAAGGCAAAGGGACCAAAGTTTCTTGATCTTGCGTTGATGCCCCTTGGACTTTTTCCTTTCCTTTGTCATCCTTGCGCTGTTTCTTTGGCTTTGGCTACTGCGACGCATTTAAGTCGATCATGGGCCTTTTTGGTGGAAGTTCGGGGAAATGTGGGGAATCTTTGAGAAGCATTCTCAAAATTTTGACGTTGATGATACCATGTACTTCCGACATTGGTTCCTCTTCAATACCCACACCTAGTGAGAGGCATAGGCTTGAGACTGTCCAAGGAAAGAAATATTAGCCTCTTATGTGTCCTACGAAACCTCGAATTTGTCTTGCGATCAACTGGCCCACGTTTATTAGAATGCCGCGTGCGATGCAGTATACGGGCATGACTCTATCCCTCAAAATTGTTTTGTCATGGGAAGTCAGGATGAGTCGCCATTTCACCAAATATACCCAAAGTCACGCCTCTGGAAGCAATGTCTTGGACGCCAGGGATCTGATGCCTTCTAAGGAAACCGACCACTGAGTGCCCGGTTGTGTTAATATTCTCAGCGCATCTTCCATCTACTCTTCTGTGGGATCATCAATGATTTTATTACCCGATGCATATGGGATGTCCTTCATTTGATATAATTCATTGATGTCCTTTGCGCTGAAAGGCACCACTCCCCCTTTCATGGTCACTGCATCTTTGGTGCCATAGAGCCATCCATTATAGAAGTCACGCACTACCTTTGAAATGATGATGGATGGGCACTGGCAAAATGTTCCCCATCCATACTCCAATACAATGTTTGTGATCAAGTCCGGTAGTGGTGTTGGCATAAGGAAGAAACTCATCTCCATCATCATATCGTCGTTTTTTTCTTCCTTGATGGTCGTCCATTAGCAAATGCAGACTAACTGCTTTCTACAACTGCTTTGCCCTTCTCTTTGGTCAACGCGAGACGGGATTTTTGCTTTTGTTTCCTTTCCCTTGCCTTACGTTGTTCTTCCTTCTCCCATTCTAGAATTTCTTTTCCCTTCTTCTCTCTTATGCACTGAACGTTTGCTCAACGCTTCTTCTCCTTCTCTTCCTTCTTCTTCCTCTTCTCTCATCTCTTTCTCAAATTCTCTTTCGAACTGCTCTGAGGCTAGCAAAATGCATTGTTCTTCCTCGAGCCTTTTCCTTTCCTCTTCTGCCGATATCTCATTGTTGTGGCGCACCTCCTCATCGTGTAATTTTCTTCTTCTACTACCTTCTGCGATGATTTGTTGTGCCCGCAACATTTTCTCTTGCTTTTTTTTCCTCCACTTTTCTTCTCCTTTCCTTATCTTCAATGTTTCTTACAAAATTGATGGGTCAATTGCTAACCCGTGCGACGCATTCTCCTTGCGACGCCGCATCAAAGGGGTAATGTCTGTATCTTCTCCATCATCAGTCGCAACTAATCTTACTTGTGTTGTTTCCTCCTCGGGTTGCACCGATTCTCTCAGTTGCGCTGACTCCCCCTTATGCCCCCTTACGGATGTGGATTTCTCCTTCCAGTTCTGGGCTCTCAGCCTTCTTCCTCCTTTTTCAGGCGCCTCTCTTCCCGCCTGCGTTCCTTCTTCTCATCTGTCCTCCTTTCCTTCTTCTTGATTGGATGGGCATCCTCATCTCTTTCAGACCTCTTCTCTTTGATCTTCTTCTTCTCTTCAGCCACTTCAGGCTGCTTCTCCGCCGTCGCTTCCTTCAAAGTGACCTGATGGGTCCCTCATAGGATTCTGCACTAGCAGTTTCCTTAGGATCCAAGATTGCCAGAGCGCTTCTCCTTGATGCTTCCTCCACCTCTTCCTCCGAAGGCAGTGGCTGGTTCACAACCCCGGCTTCTAGCAGTCCTTCTTCTTTCTCCATGTTACTAAGTATACTCCAAAACACTTCCTTATCGTCCCTTCTCTTCTTTTCACTTTCAGAGGATAATGTTGGGAGTGGGGTACTCTTTAAGCTTTGCCCCATTTTAAACTAGAGTGGTACGGCTGCTACAGGCTTTCACCGAGGTTTTCTGGCGATTCGAGGGATGGTTTATGGCTAGCGGTGAGACGGTGGCTTGTCGCGAGGATTGCCGCCTCTCTAGCAGTGATTTGGGCTGACGAGGGTGATGAGGGTAAAGAGGATGGTTGGTCAACCATGGATGAACTGAGCAAGAAAGCTGAGAGATACTTAGGGTTTTAGAAAGAGAGTAAGTCTGGTATGCAGAGGCGATTTAGCGTTTCTGGTTGCAAAGAGATTTAAATAAACAACCTAAGATGGAGGAGACGGAATTTATAGGTTGGGCTTTGCTAGGCCAACGCAAATTCTGCGGTGGCAGGCCTCGAGGTACTCAAAAAGCCTGCCGCCGCGCACCTCACATTTATGAACTTACAAAGACGTACGTCCTTTCAACTGCGAATTCATCATGTCCTTGGAATCCTAAGCGATTGGACTTCTCAATTTGCAAAAAGATTTTTTTTTCTTTAGTGTTTTATTCGGATGAACGCAAGGTTAAGAATTAACGTGATGCATCAATCAACACAAATGCATCTTTGTAGAGGACGGGCAACAATGCATGTATCCTCGTAACACACCCCTTAACGCAACACATTTCTGGTGGACGAGCGCACAGTATTTCTACTGGTGCAACACTACCTCAACATAGTACATTTTCGCTAAGGACGGGCAAAGAATACATACGAGCGCAACACACCCCTCAGTGCAATGCATTTGAGTTGGATGAACGCAAAGTGTATCTTGTTGGTACAAGATGCACCCATCATCGTAATGCATATCGAATGTTGATTGTTTTATTTTATTTTGTTATTATTTTTTTTCATCAACGCAAGTCACCAGGACTTTGTGGTATTAATTCTCTTCTTATTAAACAATCATTCACCAAAATTTAAGGATAATACATTTAAGACAGAAAAGTAAGGAAATTAAAGAAAGCACGGAAATTAATGCAAGAGAATTAAATGAGGCATAATTTCATAAAGCACAAAAACAAATTGAATGAAGCAATAAATGACAAAGTTCATGAAGCAATAAAGACAGTAATTAGGAAAGCATGTAAACATAGGATTTAGAGATATGGACCGGAAGACAATTTTTCATGATGAACGCAATCCACACCTCCGTAGGTGATTCAGCTTGCCTATCCAATGTCTTCAAGGACATTGCTCCTTACCGTGAGATCCAGAGGCTTCAGAATTGTTTGGCAGGATTCCAGGTGTTCTATTACGTAGCTCGGATGCTAGCTACCCTACTTGAATCTCCAAATTTATGATTGAAGACGCCTGCGACTGTATTACCGCATCATTTTTCTCAATGTATTGCTTGAGTAGGGACTTCGATGAATTACTAGAGGTGTTAGAAGAGGATGGTTGGTTTTGTGGCTGTCTCTGATGCCCTTGATTCTTGTTTTGGTGAAAAGGTGGAGGGTTTCCTTGATCCCAAAATTGTTGTTCTGATGGTTGCTTGGCCCACCTTGGTTATGATTTCCTCCCCAACCGAAGTTAGGGTGATTCCTCCGACCAGGATTATACATGTTGCTGTATGGATTATTTTGGATAGCGCATACTTGTTGCGAACTCGATGGGCACATTTCTACCGTATGGCCCCCCTCCACATTAGACGCAACTTATTGTGACCACTTGTGCCGGCGCATTGGGTTGCGCTGATCCTTGGGAGAGGGCACCTTGATTAAGCGCCATCGATTAGAGGATAAAAGTTATCGCGACCATTTGTGCGGCCAAAGTTGTCATTGTCTCCATAAGCACAATGGCAGTATCATTTTTTCTTCTCTCGGAACCTCTTCCTCCGTACCCGTCATCAACCCAGTCATCCATATTTCGCGAGATGAGTTCAAGGATGACCTTGGCTTCAATGTATGTTTTATCCATAAAACGTCCTGCCATGGAGGCATCAACAACAGCTTGCGTTGATCTGTTCAGGTCATTATAGAACGTTTCCATCAGAACGCAATCGGGTATCCCGATATGCGGACAATTCTTCACCAATCTTCTGAATTGCACCCAAGCGGTGCTTAAGGTCTCATTATCCATCTGCTCAAAGTTCAGCACATTCTTTCGTCTTCTTGCGTTGACTACCGGAGGGAAGAACTTCTTTATAAATCGTTCAACCAACTGGTCCCAGGAAGTTATTTCATTTGGCTCTAGTGAATGAGCCCACTTCTTAGACTCATCCCTCAAGGTGTAAAGGAAGAGGTAAAGTCTAATACCTTCTGGGGTGATGCCAGGTATGGAAAAGTTACCGCACATCTCGACAAAACTGGTCAGATGGGCATGTGGGTCCTCACCTTGTAGACCACCAAACTGCCTCGTATTCTGAATCATTTGGAGCATGATCGGTTTAATCTCGAATCTTGCATTCTCCTCAACTATCGGTCTTGGAATTCCAGGCGAAAAATCATACAGATTAGGCGCCACATAGTTTCTCATTGGGATGTTGCGGTCGGCAGCAAGAACTACAGGGTCTTGCGCTGGCCGGCCCACCCCTTGATTCATTTCGGATGCCTCATTATTATTGTTTTCTGCCACATTGGCTCTCTTTTGCCTCGCTCTGTTCTGGCATGCCCTTGTGCGAAATGTACACTTGATTTCTGGGTTAGCTTCGAATTCTGGATCAGTTCCAGTACTCATAAACCGTCAGACTACTTTTCGCGATAAACAGTCGTACAAAGAGATCTGTCCTGATAAATAACACAAACATACTCAACACTAACCGTTACTAATCCCCAGCAACAGCACCATAGACTTAATGACTTGAAATTGGTCGTATGTTGTGCATACATGATGATGTGCTACAAGCTCATGTTGCCATAAACTTGTAACAGTAAATGTAATCTTATGCTGTGTTAATATGATAACTTGTAGAAATACAAGTTATTTATGCTGCCTTATCTAGATATTGTGGCCAAAATAGAAGGAATATGCGTTGATTGTATGAAAATTAGCTCAGAAATACAATAATTATAAATTATCGCAATTACACCCACTAACATCGTCAAGATGGTAGAAGAGGATATTTTTACTCTATTTTATAGGAAACTAAGTCACCGCTTGCGATCAAGGTTCAACGAGAAACTGAACAACGTATCTTTGTCACATTGCGCCCGTCAATTAACAATGAAGAGACGATTAACGCAATGACGGTGCAATACGACAGTCGATCTCGAGCTGAATTTCAACCGCATGCAGTAATAAAATCAACACCATGTGCAAGCAACCGATCGAAAGATGCAGTTGAGCAACGCAAAGGCGAAGGTTTGCGACACGTGTATAATTAACCATTGTGTAGATTTGACGGTCTGATTGCATAACAGAAGGAATATTTATTCCTCAATCTTCGGAATTTTCATAATAAAAAGTGGGGTCCACAGCCAAGAGTTAAAGCTTTTCACCTATAAATACTCTCATAGAATTCAGAGAAGATATACTTGATATAGGAATAATTGATACGAGGGCTAATTGCTGCTAAATTACTGAGAGAGAGGCTCAGCTGAGTACTGATCGGAAGAAATCGGGGAAGAGAAGAGACAAGGCTGAGAGGTGAGCCAGATCCCCGATGTGAAGCTCTATACTCAGATCCTTACTACCGGTTGAGCAAGCCTGAAAGGGAAGCTCATCCTTCCGCACGATCCATCCACACCGACAAGCAAATCTCCATCCAGATTGGTGCTAAGACATTGACGCTTATTTGTATTTGTTTCTAACTCTATTTCATCAAGTGTATTTCATCTTCTTAATCTTTTCATTCACAAATTATGTATCAGACGCTAAATAGTTTTATTGAATGTCTCGATCATTTCCATTTCCACTTCTTTGTCTATTTTTGTTCCTCCATTTATCGATTTCTCCATGAAGTTTTCTTAATACCTTGGTAATTAATATGGATTAAACGAGTAACTTAATCTGTGATAAAGAGATAAATGTGTTTAGCTAAAGCATGCTAGACGGCATCTTCACCTGCGAGAGTAGAAGTGAATATGTCATTCTGATCTGTCGAGAGAAGGTTAGAAAAATGCGTTAACTAAAGCGAGTAGTACTTCTAGAGATGGAAGCAACCTTGCGTTCATTACGTTCGTCCCTATTTCACCACAGAGATGTGGGAACGTGGCCGATCATCGAGAGGTGTACGCAAAGGGAAAAGCGGAATTGTACTTATATCTTTAACGCAATTAAGAAACTTGCGATGTTTGTATTAATTATCTTTTATGTTTCTACTTCGTTCATGAGACTTGTCACTACATTACACGATCTTTGCATAATCTTCACAGTCAGCCTTGACCTCAGATCTTGTATCATGAAACCTGTATTCTGTATAATCTTAGCTTAGATTTACTTTAACGCAATTTACGTTATTATCACATTTTTACCGCTTTACTTTATTTTATCACATGTTTAATTTCTTGTACACAAATTCTTTTATAAATTGAAAAACCCCTGGTCGCATGTATCATAAGCATAATGCAATAACTTCAAACAATCCCTGTGTTCGACCTCGGATCATACCGAGAAACTTGCGGTGAAATTATACTTGGTTTCAACACAAGGAAACTTGTGACAACGCACAACATACTACAAGAACATTAGTTAATAACGCATATCTAGAAGTAGTATCATCATATATAGCTACGCGTATGCCTAAGATAGAAACATTCATCAAATTGCGTTAACAAGTTTATGGCACTGTGCCGGGGATTGGTTAATTGTTTATTGTTTGAGTGTGTTTGTGGTATTTGTAGGACAGATCTCATAGTATTGGTTGTTCAACGCAGAGAGCAGCTTGACGGTTTATTAGTACTGGTGCTGAACCAGAATTCGAAGCTGACCTTGAGATAGAGTGTACCTTTCGTGCACGGGCACGTCAGAATTGGATAAGGTGAAAGAAAGCAGCGAGTATGGCAAATAATAACGACAATGCGGTTCCTGTAGTAAATCAAGAGGCTGTTAGGCCAGCACAGGATCCTGTTTTCCTGGCTGCTGACCGCAACATCCCCATGAGGAATTATGCGGCACTCAACCTATATGATTTTTCGCCTGGGATTTTGAGGCCTATTGTTGAGGAGAACACAAGGTTCGAAATAAAGCCGGTTATGCTACAAATGATCCAAAATGCAGGGCAATTTGGGGGTCTGCAAGGTGAAGACCCGCATGCCCACTTGACCAGCTTTGTCGAAATGTGCGGCAACTTTTTATTACCTGGCGTAACCCTGGAGAGTATTAGACTGTATTTGTTCCCTTACACCTTGAGGGATGAAGCCAAGAGGTGGGCTCACTCATTGGAGCCAAATGAGATCACATCATGGGATCAATTGGTGGTGCGATTCATGAAGAAGTTCTTCCCACCGATCGTCAATACAAGGCGACGAAAGGATGTGCTGAACTTCAAGAAAATGGAGAATGAGACCCTGAGCACCGCCTGGGTGCGATTTAGAAGATTGGTGAAAAACTGCTCGTATGTCGGGATACCCGATTGCATTTTGATGGAGACCTTTTATAACGGCCTGAACAGATCGACGCAGGTTGTTGCTGATGCCTCAACGACATGAGGTTTTATGGAAAAAACGTACACTAAGGCTAAAGTCATCCGCATATCGCTGAACATGGATGCGCCATCCAAAACAACCCCTTCAGCAACACCTACTATCCTGGCTGGATGAGCCATCTTAACTTCGGGTGGGGAGGCAATCCTAACCAGGGGGGCCAAATAACCATCAGAGTGGCAGTCGAGGAAATCCTCCTTTTCACCATAACTCGAACCAAGGGCAACCAAGGCAATCATATAACCAGCAACCCTCATCATCAAACACCTCTAGAAGCTCATTGGAGACCCTGCTAAAACAATATATGGACAAAACTGACGCAGTAATGCAAGCGCAAACGTCTTCAATTTGAAACTTAGAGATCCAAGTGAGCCAACTAGCATTTGAGCTGAGAAATAAAGCACCAGGAACGTTGCCCAGCAACTCAGAAGCTCTGGGATTCAATGGAAAGGAGCAATTTCCCTAGGACATTGGGCAAGCAAGCCGGACCGCCTGCAGAGATGTGGATTGCGCTCATTCAGAGAAACGCATCTTCCAGTCTATATCTCACAATTATGTTTAATGCTTTCTTTAATTTCTGTCTTATTGAATTCTTGAATTTTGTCTTTACTTCTACATTTAATTCGTTTCTTGACTTTATGAATTAAATTCTTCATTTACTTCCTATGCATTTATTTTTATACCGTCTTTAATTCTTTAAACTTTTCTGAAATTAATGTGTTGGTCCTTAATTAGTGAATGATTGAGAAATAAAGTGAAATTTATTACCGCAAGTCATAGCAACTTGCGTTGATGAAAGAAAAAAAATAATAAAATAAAATAAATAAAATGAAACAATTAACAACAAGTATGCAAGGCGATGATGGACGTATCTTGAACCAAGCAAGACACGCTTGCGTTCATCCAACTCAAATGCGTTGAAATTGAGGGGTGTGTTGTGTGTGTATATGTCCTTTGCCCGTCCTTAGCTAAATGCACTATATTGAGGTATCCTCCAGAAATGTGTTTAGTTAAGGGGTATGTTGCGGGGGTGTATGCATTGTTGCCCGTCCTCTGCGAAGCTGCAGTTGCGTTGGTGTGCACATTACATCCATTTGAATAAAATATTAAAAAAAAAATCTTTTTGCATTTGAGATGTCCAATCATTTCGTATCCCAAAGCAATGTTGATTCTGCAAATGAAACGACGTTTTTTTTCCTAAAATTTCATAAATGAGGGAAGTTCGAACGACGGGCCTTTTGAGCTTCTCAAGGCCTGTCGCCGCAAAAATCGCGTTGGGCCCACTGTGGCCCTACCTATAAATAGGAACCCTTCCTCGTCTGTAAGTTTTTTACCTCATTTGCACTCTGAAAAACCCTAGCGCCACCATACGAAGCCTTCTTCTTCCCAAAACCCTAGCGAATTTTTCGTCTTCCCTAGCTTACTATCCATGGTTGACCAAGCTTCTCAATCTTCTACTTCACCCTTATCCCCTTCCTCTGACCAAATCGCCATGCGAGAGGCATCATTCCTTGTTGTCAGTCGCAAGCTTTCTGCCCAACCCCATAACATCTCGAGAATCGTCGGTAGAACCCGGGGAAACCCATTGTCCGTCCAGCCTCCTCAGTTCAAGAGGGGACACAACACTGAAAATACCCCAGTTCCAACTCCTACCATCTCAATTGAGAGCGAGAAGAAGAGGCGTGATGACAAGGAAGTGTTTGGCAACATTCTGAGTCATTTGGAGTAAGAAGGGGGATTACCCGAGGCAAGGGTTGTAAACCAACCACTTTCCACGGAGGAGGTGACGACGGTGGTGGCCGAAGAAATGGTGGTGGAATGGTGGTGCTGGAGGCAGTGGTGGTTAAAGAAAAGGTAGGAAGAGACATTCTGACCTTATGGACTCCTGAGGTAACTGCCAACGTGGAAACTTATGACGAACCCTCCAGAATTGTGGTGGAGGAGACTAAGGAGGCTGAAGTTGTGGTAGAGACTCCTGAAGTTGCGATGGACGTAGTTGCAATGGAGACGCAACCAGAAGGAGCTGAAGAGGAAAAAAAGAAGAATAAAAGAAAAAGGAGAAAGGTGGAGAAGTTGAGTCATCTCATCATCACAAGGAGAAAAAGAATAAAGAGAAAAAGAATGACGATGAAGATGAGGAAGAGAAGAAGGAGAGGAAGAAGAAAGAGAAGGAAGAAAGAAGAATGCGCTGGCGTGAAGAAATGCGCCTAAAAAAGGAAGAAGAAAAGAAACAGAGGGCTGCGAGCCCGGAAAATGATGGAGAATCAACCTCTATAAGGGAGGACAGGAGGGAAACAGTGCAATTGATGGAGCCGACGTAACTTGCGACAATACAAATGATTGCGACGGAGGAAGACGAAGAAGGAGAATATACTCCCCTGATGCGGCGTCGCAGGGAGAATGTGCCGTAAGGGTCTAATGTTGACCCTCAAAGACTGATCATTGCAATAGAAGAAAAGGAAAGAAGGAGGAAGGAAGAGGAAGAGAGACAAGAAAAAATGGAGCGGGCAAAACTCATCACCACAGAAGGTGATAGAAGAAGAGAACTGTAGGATGAGGAAGTTCGCCGCAATAACGAGATCTCAAGGCTTGAAGAAATAAGGCAGATTGAAGAGGAACAATGCCTTTTGTTGGCTTCTGAGCCGTGGAGGAGTTTGAAAGAGAAGAAAGAGAAGAAGAAGAGGAAGAGACAAAGAAGAAAGAATAAGAGAAAAGAAGATTGGAAGAAGAGAAGGAAAATAAGCGCGAAGCTAATAGAAGGCACTTACAGAAGAAGAAGGGCAAGGAACTTGCTGAGCGAGAGAAGGAGGAACAACGCAAGGAACGGGAAAGAAAATAATGGCAACAATCTTGCCTTGCATTGGCCAAAGGAAAGGGCAAAGCGATCGCAGAAAGTAGCGAGCCCGCGTTGGCAAAGGCACGTCCATCCAAAAAGAAAGAAAATGACGACTTGTTGATGGAGATGGGCTTTTACCCTGCACCAATGCCACTACCTGACCTCATCACGAGCGTGATCGTGGAGCATGACTGGGACATATTTTGCCAGTGCCCAGCCATTGTTGTTCCCAAGGTAGTGCGTGACTTTTACCATGGACGGCCACATGGCATCAGGAATGTGGTGACCATAAAAGGGCAAGTGAATCCTTTCAACGCAAAGAACATCAATGAACTATACCAAATGAAGGATAACCTGAATGCACCGGGTAACAAAATCATTGATGATCCACGAAATAACAGTTGGAAGATGCACTGCAAGTATTAATGCAACCGGGCACGAAGTGGTCGGTTTCTTTAAAAGGCATCAAGACCCTAGCATCCAAGACTCTACTTCCAGAGGCAAGGCTTTGGGTTTATATGGTTAAGAAGCAGTTGATCCCAACTTCCCATGACAAGACCATTTCAAGGGATCGAGTTATGGCCATATATTGCATTGCACACGACATTCCAATCGATGTAGGCCAGTTGATCGCAAGTCAAATTCGAGGCTTTGTAGGTCACATTAGAGGACAATATTTCTTTCTATGGACTATCTCAAGTCTATGTCTGTCAGTGGGGGTAAGCATTGAGGAAGAACCCATGCAAGAAGTCCATGGTTTCATCAATATCAAAATCCTGAGGTTGGTCCTCAAAGACTCCTCGCATTACCCAGAGTTACCTTTGAAGAGGCCCGCAATCGATCTCAATGCGCCGCAAAAACCCAGGCCAAAGAGATAGTGCAAAGATGATAAGGGAAAAGGGAAATTCTAAGAAGAAACAACGCAAGATCCGAAACCTTTGGACCCTTTACCCTTAGTTATCCGCCCTCCAAACCTTTCGAGCTCACCTACACAACCTTCTTCTCCACTCCATGAGCATTTCACCAACCTTCTCCTCACCCCAAATTCTTCAACCGCATACCCACCAATTTACTCATCTGCAGCTTCATCACCGCAACCTTCCATTCCACCGCCGCATATAGATGACCCACACGATTTGGGTGAAGGCACTTCTGCCCAACCCTAAAACGATGCTGGTGAGACATCGCAGGCGCAACCATCCATCCCTTCCTTGGCTGCAGAGTTAGCTGAAATGCGGTCCCTCTTTTCCCAACAGTAGCAACTCTTTGCTTAACAACAAGCCTTCTTCAACCAAAGATTTGAAGTGGTAATGGAGTAAGTTGATGATATACAGCGCAGTACTGCCACATCAAGGGAGGCGTTGATAAATATTCAACATAATATTTTAAAATTCCATCGCCATCAAAGACAGATTGCGGAGTGAAACCATGAGTACTTTAACTTTTTCACAGCTTATCTTCATTGTCCCATGGTGCCTCCGCATCTCAGGCAGCAACTGAATTTTGAAGAAGCTCCTGCAGCATCACCTCATAATTCTCCTCCAGATCCTCTTACTCCTCAACAATAAGTTTTACATTTTTGTGGCCATTCTATATTTTTATTCAATTCATTATTTTTCTAAATTAACGAAATTTTTTTATTCTTTGTATAGGTAGAAATTTTTGTATTGCGTTAATTTTTAATTCTTTGTATACTTTGTTAATATTCAATACAATTGAGTACATATTCACTCATTTCTGCCTGTGCCTTTTTTTTCTTTATCATCTTTTGTCAATATTTGCGATGTTCTGATCTTTTACTTTTGCGTTATTCATTGTGTTTCCATGATGTAATATATGTTTATACTTAGAAGCATTTCCCATACTTTGTAAATTCTGACCAATACTTAGTTAATTCTTAGTTTAGCAGTACTTTACCTTTTATCTTTCAAAGTTCTGCTCAAACCTTTTTTTTGAAATTTTTATTTTAAGTGTTTGTCTAGTCTATCCAAACAACGCAATGAGGACCTTGCTTATCTTTAAATTTGGGGGTGGGGAAGGTCTGAGCAGATAAGATCAATAATATGCGATGATTAAGAAAATGCATTCATTTTCAATTTCCAAAAAAAAAAAATTATGCCAAACTCCAATGTCAGTGCAAGGGAAAACCTAAAAAATGTTCCCAACCTGATAAGAGTTTTGTTGTGAAAGGAGTCTGCTTGTAGTTAGATGTTCGTATGACACTCGTAGGAGCAAGCCAAAACGAAGGTGGGTTTCCAAGAACAACGCAATAAAAGAAAATAAAAGAGTGTAAGAGACAACTCCTCTGAATATCATGAGTTAAAGTTGAAATTGGCACACAACCGTAGTTGGATGTTCGCATGACACCCGTGTGAACAAACCAAAATGAAGGGTGTAGCCATGACTAACAGTCTCTAATAAATAACGCAAAGTTTTGACCACCGCATATGAACATATCAAGTTGTTTTGACAAAGAAGAGATAAACATTCTATTTTCAAAACTAGAAAAGCATCTTTGAGCAAAATTTTGTTATATAGAAGAATAAGGTAGGGCTTTGTTCAGAATTAGCAAGGATAGAAGAAAATTGTGTTGTTAATAAATGTGCCTGAGTGTAACATTCGGAGCAACCAATCGACGCAAAAATATAGGAAGAATAATTTAGCATTATTGCCTTAGTAGAAGATATGCTTGAGGACAAGCATATATCTAAATTTGAGGGTGTGATAACTTGTAGAAATACAAGTTATTTATGCTGCCTTATCTAGATATTGCGGCCAAAAGAGAAGGAATATGCATTGATTGTATGAAAATTAGCTCAGAAATACAATAATTATGAATTATCGCAATTACACCCACTAACATCGTCAAGATGGTAGAAGAGTATATTTTTACTCTGTTTTGCAGGAAGCCAAGTCACTGCTTGTGATTAAGGTTCAACGAGAAACTGAACAACGCATCTTTGTCACATTGCGCCCGTCAATTAACAATGAAGAGACGATTAACGCAATGACGATGCAATACGACAGTCGATCTCGAGCTGAATTTCAACCGCATGCAGTAATAAAATCAACACCATGTGCGAGCAACCGATCGAAAGATGCAGCTGAGCAACGCAAAGGCGGAGGATTGCGACACGTGTACAACTAACCGTTGTGCAGATTTGATGGTCTAATTGCATAACAAAAGGAATATTTATTCCTCCATTTCCAAAATATCCATAACAAGAAATGGGGTCCATATGCCAAGAGTCAAAGCTTTTCACCTATAAATACCCCTATAGAATTCAGAGAATATATACTTGATACAGGTATAATTGATACGAGGGCTAATTGCTACTGAATTATTGAGAGAGAGGCTAAGTTGAGTACTGATCAGAAGAAATTCGGGAAGAGGAGATAAGGCCGAGAGGTGAGTTTCAGTGCGAATCTGCCAGATCCCCGCGCGTGAAGCTCTGTGCTTAGATCCCTGCTACCGGTTGAGCAAGCCTGAGAGGGAAGCTCATCCTTCCACACGATCCATCCACACCGACAAGCAAATCTCCATCGAGATTGGCGCTAAGACATTGATGCTTATTTGTATTTGTTTCTAACTCTATTTCATCAGGTGTATTTCATCTACTTAATCTCTTCATTCACAAATCATGTATCAGACGCTAAATAGTTTTATTGAATGTCTCGATCATTTCCATTTCCACTTCTCTGTCTATTTTCGTTCCTCTGTTTATCAATTTCTCCATGAATTTTTCTTCATACCTTGGTAATTAATATGGATTAAACGAGTAACTTAATATGTGATAAAGAGATAAATGCGTTTAGCTAAGGCATGCTAGACGACATATTCACCTGCAAGAGCAGAAGTGAAGATGTCATTCTGATCTGTCGAGAGAAGGTTAGAAGAATGCGTTAACTAAAGCGAGTAGTACTTCCAGAGATGGAAGTAACCTTGCGTTCATTATGTTCGTCCCTGTTTCACCATAGAGATGTGGGAATGTGGCCGATCACCGAAAGGTGTACGCCAAGGGAAAAACGGAATCGTACTTATATCTTTAACGCAATCAAGAAACTTGTGATGTTTGTATTAATTATCTTTTCTGTTTCTGCTTCGTACATAAGACTTGTCACCGCATTACATAATCTTTGCATGATCTTCACAGCCAGCCTTGACCTCAGTATATTGTATCATGAAACCTGTATCCTGTATCATCTTAGCTTAGATTTACTTTAACACAATTTACGTTATTATCGCATTTTTGCCACTTTACTTTATTTTATCGCATGTTTAATTTCTTGTACACAAATTCTTTTATAAATTGAAAAACCCCTGGTCGCATGTATCACGAGCATAACGCAATAACCTCAAACAGTCCCTGTCTTCAACCTCGGATCACACCGAGAAACTTACAGTGAAATTATACTTGGTTTCAATATAAGGAAACTTGTGACAACACACAACATACTACAAGAACATTCGTTAGTAACACATATCTAGAAGTAGTATCATCATATATCGCTATGCGTATGCCTAAGATAGAAACATTCGTCAAATTGCATTAACATAATGCTCATGCACATTTTATGCGATACTATTTCTAGATATATGTGTTATTAATCATATACTTGTAGTATGCTATGGAGTAATGCGCTGTCACAAGTTTTCTTGCGCTGAAACTAAGTATTATTCCAACGCAAGTTTCTCAGAGTAATCCCAGGTTGAATACAAGGTTTGTTTTCGTTAATGTGTTACTTTTGTGATACATGCGACCGGTTTTTACAATTAATAAGATTTGGGTTTGTACTTGAATTTAAAGTTGCGTTAATAAACTAAATTGCGATGAAGATAAACCTAAGCTAATGTGATACAAGATACAAGATACATGGTATATATGATGTTGAGTTCGAGATTGAATGTGAAGTTTATATAAGGATCGTGGTATGCGATGACAAGTCTTTATGGATGAATCAGAAGGAGAAAGAATAATTAGTACAAACGTCGCAAGTTTGTTAATTGCGTTAAAGATGAAACTAAGGTTCTGCTTTCCCTTGGCGTGCACCTCTCGGTGATTGGCCTGTTCCTTTATCTCTATGGTGAAACAGGAATGAACGTGGTGAATGCAAGGTTGCTTCCATCTCTGAAAGTACTTCTCGCTTTAGTTAACACATTCTTCCAACCCTCTCTTGATAGGTGGCATAGCATCTGCACTTCTGCTCTCACAGGTGAAGATGCCGTCTAGCATGCCTTAATTAAACTTAATTATTTCCTTAACCCAATTAATTTACTTGCTTAATTCTTGCTAATTACCCATGGGATTAAGAAAACGTCATGGAGAAAATGAATTATGGATGAATGGAAATAGACAGAGAAATGATAATGGAAATGATCGTAACATTCAATACTAAGATTAAGCTCTGATGCATGGTGTGAATGATAGACTAAGGAGATGAATACAAATGATGATAAAGAGATAGAAATAAATACAGAAGAGTGTCAACGTCTTGACACAGATCTGGACGGTGGTTTTGCTTGCCGGTGTGTGGAATGGATGAATAAAAGAGCTTCCCTCTTAGGCTTGCTCGTATGGTAGAGGTGACCTTCGTACAGAGCTTCGACGACGGGGATCAGAAGGATTCTTTTCCCGGAGACTCACCTCTGGACCTTGTCTCTTAATTCTTCCTGGATCTACTCGATTAGTCTCTCAACCAGTCTCTCTCTCAGATCAGTATATACATTTTTTCTCTATATTCAAGCATATCTCTTCAGTGGAATTACAGAAGCTATTTATACGCGAAGCTTTGACTCTTTGCATTCTGGTCCCCACTTTATTGTTAAGGTAGTTCCTGAAATGGTGGAGTGAATATTCCTTCTGTTACGCAATCAATCCCGTCAGTAATGCACAACAGTCAGCTGTACATGTGTCAGAATCTTCCGTAATTGCATTGCTCTTTACATCTTTGATCGTTTGCTCGCATGCGGTGTTGTTTTTTATTACCGCATGCAGTTGAAGTTGCATTGATCGCAAAGCTCTTGATCGATTGTCGCATGCGCCGTCATTGCGTTGATTGTCTCTTTATTATTGAGTAACGGGCGCAATGCGACATATATGCGTTGTTCCGTTTATCTTTGAGCCATGAATGCATGCGGTGACTTGATTTCCTTCAAAATAGAACCGAAACATTCTTTTCTATCATCGCAATGGTGTCAGTGGGTGTATTGACGACAATTTATAATTCTCGTATTTCTTAACCAATTTCTATACTATTGACACAATTTTTCTTTCTTTTGGCCGTAATATCTAAATAAAACAGTATAAATAACCTGTATTTCTACAATTTATCAGTTAGCTCAGCATGAAGACTCTAGCGCTTCTTTTCATAAATTAGTTTCTCGTTTTCATTTTGAATGTAATATAAAAATACTTGATATTTAGTAAAATATATAAATCTCTCTCTAATTCAAAGTGGATGTAGACTCTACGTCGAACGAGTATAAAACTGTGTCATCACCTTCCTTCTTTTTTTCTCTTATTTATATTTTGAGCTATTGTGTTAGTTGCTTGTTCTGCAAATTCATCAATTGGTATTAGAGTCGATTGATCCAATCTACTTCGGAAACCAACTACGATTCTTCATCTTTCGCTCTTTGCACTCATATGTTATGTTTTTTGCTGAAGATGTTGGCGAGATTTGAATTGGATAAGTTTGACAGAAAAAGAGACTTCAATCCCTAAAAGAAAAGGACAAAGGCGCTTCTTGTTCAATAGAAAGTCGCGAAAAACTCTAATCGATCTAAGTAAGTTTTATGAATCTATGATTGAAATTGAGAAACGAGAAATGACTTAAACTGCTTCTAGTACTATTATTTTGCATATTGCTGATAATGTTATGAGATGTATAAGTGAAATTGAAAATGCTTTTGAATTGTGGACTAAACTAGACACTCTGTATATGTCCATATCCCTCACTAACGAAATCTCTATGATTGAGAGATTGTTTAGTTTAAAAATGAATGCATCAAAAGATCTTGAAGAGAATATAGATGATTTTAATCGAATTTGTCAAGATCTTGTAAATTCTTATGAAAAATTGGATGGAGAGAATGAATATGTAATTCTTTTGAACTTGCTTCCAGACAAGTGAAACATGCCTAAAATGTGCATTTATTATTGTTGATTTATGATAGTTCTTATATGATTTTTGTGATACTTGATGTGTTTGTTAGTACGTTTTAGGGTTATGTTCGAGATAGAGATTCAATATCAAAATGAGCTAAAATGGACTTAAATATGCGCAACGAAGTCAATCCCAAGCTAAACGTGGAAAGGAGGGAAGAAAAGAGGAAGAAAATCTTAAGTTGCTAAAAAACAGGGCAATGTTATGGCGCTCGTGGCACTACACCTCAGTACCTAAACCCAAGAGACCCTAAAACCAACAGTTGTGAAACGCAACACATAGCACACTTGAAAGTGCTATGACAGAGGAAAGCAGATAGGGCATGACAACATGATGGCATTGCGACGTCAGTTCATTTATGGAAGAAAAAAAAGTTCGTGTTTTTGGAAAATCTTCTCTATAAATTATCCTAGGGTTTTGGTCGTTGAATTGATTCCACCACACCATAAATTTAGAACCCTAGAGAGAGTTTTTTAGTCTAGATTAAGCAAGGAAAATTAAAGATTCATTTAGAGGCCATTCAAGATCCTGAGATGCAAATCAAGGCAAGATTGATGGGCTTTAATGACAGAGATTGCTTCAAGAGTGGTTTTTCTTCATTTCCCTTACTTCTCTTTGCTATTTACAATGATTACAATGCATGAGAATGCTATTGCAACATCGATGAGTGGCTAAACGCTTTAGTTCTAGGGTGTTGAGGAACTTCTCTATGGATTTAAGTTAATGGAGTTGTATTTTCTATGGATGTCATGTTCTCGATTGTTTTCTAATATTATTATGCTTTACACATTGATTGATCATAGATGTATGTTAGGTTAAATGTTCAATTAGAAAGATTGCACATTTAACTGAACTTATAATATTGGATCGTCAATTGATCTATCACGTGAATAGTTATGTTGCCAATGAAAATTGTTTAAGACTAACCCTAATGTCATGCTTCTTAATTTGGTTTCAAGAAATTAGTAATCAATTAAGTTTGCATTAGTAAATATTGTTATTGGAAGATAATATTCTGGATTTTAGTGTCTAGACTTAAATACATCTTTGGCATAATAATCCATAGAAATACTTTGTATGACTTAATGAAGTAATTGAGAAAATCAATAGCTTTGAACGTCTCTATCTCTTGAATTTCATCCTAGTTTTTCCATTTATTTTATTTATTTTCAATAATCAAAATATCATCACAATTTCGTTCATTTAATAAAATCTAGATAATTGTATAATAGCTAAGTATAATCTAGATATTTGACATCCAGATGAGATACTCGGTCTCTTGACCGTTCTACTATAACTTAACCCGTGCGCTTGCGCTAACATCGAGTTTTCAGTACATCAACAAGTACAAGGTAATTAAGTATACCATTAAATATGGCAGAGATTTGTTAATATTATACATTATAATGAATTCACTTCGATAAAAAAAAAAGAGCTGGAACTTAAAATAGGGAAGAAAGATTCTGAAGCCTTGTTTGCAAAATGAACACAATAAATCCAATTCAAAGTAGAAAACTCCAAAAACAATAAGCAAGTTAATAAATCTAATTGAAAGGAGGACAAAAGGATAAAGTAACTTGCATCTACTATAAGAAGGAGGGCCATATCAAGTATAATTGTCCTGTCTTGAGAAGAAAAGGTAAGTTGCCAGTAAGAAAATAAAATAAAGTGGTTGCAAATGTCAACGAAAACTATGGAAATGTTGAAGTCTTAATGATATTTGCCTTGGATGAATCGGAAGAGTGGATAATGGACTCTGATAGTACCTTCTACATGACACTTTACAAGCATTATTTTGCTAAATTTGAAGAAATTGAAGGCGAGACAGTGGCCATGGGAAACAAACAGAGTTGTGAAATCAAAGGCATTGCTTCGATTAAAATTTGTTTGAATGATGGTACTAAAAAGATCCTTTCATCTGTCAGATATGTACTAGCATTAAGAAGGAATTTGATTTCCCTGGGAACATTACACTAATTTAGTTTCAGTTACAAATCTCATAATGGGAATCTACTTGTTTACAAATGATCGGAAGTTAAGTCGAGGGAAATGTTGAAAAATGGTACGTATGTTCTCCAAGGAAATGCCATTTCAAGAGAAGGAAATGTGATATCTGAAGAGGTCAATAAATCCACTAAACTTTGGCACGAGTTGCTTGCCCATATTAGTAAAAAGGGGTTGAATTCTCTGTTCAAACAGGGTCTTATTGGCAAGCAAAAGCTATTGAGTTGAGCTTTTATGACCATTGCATCTTGGGAAAGGCAACAAGGCAAACCTTCAATAAAGACACCATGAAAGCTGAGGGAAAACTTGATTATATGTTGAATCTGTGGGGACCTACACAGTTCGAATGCATGATGTGGCGCACGGTATTTTCTAACCCTTGTTGCTGATTTTCTAGAAAAGGATGGGTGTCTATGTTAAAAAACTAAAGAAGAAGCCTTTATGAGATTTGTTGAGTGGAAGAATCTAGTAGAAAATTTTATTGATAGAAAGATCAAATTCATTAGAACTGAAAATCGTCTTGAGTTTTTGAATGAGAACTTCAAAAAATTATGTAGTGATCATGGTATTAATAGGCAACTAACTATCCCTAAGACCCCAACAAAATGGTTTGGCTGAAAGAAAGATACGATAGAACCATTTTAAATAAGGTCAGATGCATGCTTTCAAATGCAAATCTCCCAAAGATATTTTGGAGAGAAGTTGTCGATTGATATAAAAAAGTGCATGTTTTTACCATTTATTTAAAGGAATGGAATTTCATAGCAAATGGTGTCTTCGAAAGTGTCACGTTATTATTTTGAAAACTTGAAAATAAAGAAAACATAAAACAGGTACAAGATAAACATATATACATACAACATGCTTTTATGGAAAAAAGAAAGAATACCTCTTGGTAGAGGTGTGCACAGATGGATTTAGTTCGGTTTTAGATGGACTCAAAGACCGAACTGAACCTCTCGGTTCTCAAAAGTTGTTAACCGAGTAAACCTAAGTCTTCCTCGGTTCCAGTTCAAAACCAAACCAGTTTATTTAGGTTTTCCTCGATTGGGTTTCAGTTTTCAACCCTTTGCTCTTAAAAAAAAATGGTGAGCTTAGGCATTGAAGAAGATTACATAGATGGGGGAAGATCGTGAGGGTGAGCAAGAGAAAGAGAAGGAGATGAAAGCAAAAGAGAAAACACTGTCGTTGCTACCATCGATGTGTGTTCGTCGCTACTACAGTCGTACGGTGGCTGTTGTGGTAGGTTGTGAAAAGAAAATAGGGGTGGAAAAATGGAGATGAGATGCCATTAGAGGAGAGAAAACAGTAGGGAAGAATAAACGTGAGTTTGAGGATAGAGAGTAAGATGAAAAGACTTGATGAAAAGAGGAAAATAATATGAAAAGACATGACATAATATAATGAATGGAGAGAGAAATAGGGAGTGGGTTTATTAAAATTCGTATTGGATCATAATGGGTGGATTCAAGGTTATTATTTATTATTATATTCGATTCAGTTAAATTTTTATTGGTTTTGGATAATCGAAGTTGAACCAAAAACTGCGGGTTTTTAAGATTTTAAACCGAGAAAACCATTTTTTTTAGATAACCGAATCAAACCAATCATTTTGGTAGGGAACATCTTCCCAAACTCACAAAAAAACACGAATTCTTGCTATTCTCTGGACGAGGATAAAAGATTGTGGGATCCTTAATTTGGTAGAAAAAGTTCTTGCGAGAGAGAGAGCCGTTTTTTGTGTGAGGGAAAAGAAGTTTTTTTTTTTTTTTTTGGTAAAGAGAAACTCTCTCTTTTTTGTGATGTATACCAATGAATCAACATCATTGAAAAAAAAAAAATCTCCTCTTTTCACGAGTGAAGTGAAGTGGTTGGAGAGGGAGTTATAACTCCCTTCCGTAGTTCATACATAACTCTCAAGACCGTTTGTTTGAGCCTATTACGGTGTCGTTTAATTCTCAAAAAGGACTATGAAACAAAAGAAGATTTGTAAAAATCGTACTACTCCTATTACTAATGAAACGTAGCAATAGTGGTAAGTACGGAGTCGAACCACAAAGAAGCATTGAATTAATTTCTTTTAAGCTAAATTTGACTGGAAAAAACAGTAAAAACGAGGTTTTGGTTTTTGATTAATTTGAAAGCATGCAAAAAAATAGATTGCAAGGGATAAATGTGAGTCGTAATTGGTTCATTTAGTTCTCAGATCAAGTAAACATTCAATGTAATTCCAGTCATTGTTTTCTACCAATTGACTATGTCACTGAATTATGCATGCATAACTATCCAATTTATGTGATTTAACTAATCTTTATAAAGACCGACAATCAATTAAATCGAAATCAATCAAACGTCCTAATTAATAATCAAGGCTGGAAAGACCATGCCCCAACTAATCTACATGCTCCTAGATTCAATTGGGGTCTTAGCGACCATAAGAAACTAGAAACACATGCATTAAGATTTAGGATTCAACTATGTTGATTAACTGTTAGGAAAAGTCATGTTAAATTAACCAAATATTCTTCAAATTTGAATTAAAAATTCAATACAAAGAGTCAAGGTCAACCTGTAAACCTAAACATACACGTTCAATTGTTTCTACCGTGGTAAACTCAAGCATAGACAAACTACGAGGAAACATGTGAACTTGAAATTAACTAGCAAAGAATTGCAATCATGATAGAGGTGACAATCCAACACACAAATGCAAATCTAATTTAATTGAGATTCAAGGAAAACATAATTCTGAATTATGAACATCAAATTGGGCAAAAAAAAAAGTTTTACATTGAATCCTTAATCCAAGAACTAGATAGAAAATTAACTCATCGACTTATAGCCCATGAGGTACAATTCAATTCGTGCTCACAATCCAAAATTAAACTAAAAACTAGCCTAATGATACTGAAAACATAAAGGGAGAAGAAGAAAACTCAGCCTCTCCTTGGCCTCCATTGAAACTTAACATATTTTTACCTAAAAATCGAAGAAAAGTATTTATAGAAAAGGGGACAGCGTTGCAACGCTAGAACGAGTGTTGCAAGATGCAGCTGGTCTCGAGCGTCAAGCATAGAAATCCAATGCTAGGCTGGCGCTCATTTGCGTGCACGCGCAAGGGTTTCTCCCTCTTCAACATTGTAGTGTTGGGAAGCTCGGGGTGAGCGTTGCAACGCTAACCATTGTGTCCTTCAACGTTGGGCGAGCGTCAGGCCAAGGCAATTCATGAGCGTTGTGATGCTCCAATAGGGGCATTTATGTCTTTTTTTTTAACTCTTTTAAAGCTCGAGTGCTCAAATCAACTCAAAATCGCTTCAAATTAATCTCGTTTAGCTTCAAATCGCCAATTCTACCTCATGGTTGCTCGATACCTACAAAATAACACACAAAATCCAATAACGAGCCCGTATTAAGCTAGGAATAATAACTCTTTTTGAGAGCTATCAAACACCCCCAACTTAGTTCTTGCTTGTCTCGAGCAAGGTAGAAACACACAATCAAATAGAATATAAAACGATTAAAGACATGCTATCTTAATTTGCAAGGCTGTTACTCCAATCTCAACAGTCAGTTAAAATGAAATTTGTAATTAAGAATGAAAATCAATTATGATCTCAATGAAACACAAAGTTAAGAATAGTTCTTAATCTATTCATGCATGAGTGAGCCTAGAGTTTTGCTAGTTAAGCTTGCATAGCTTGGAAAAGTTTTATAAGGTCTACATCCCATTTTCCCTATACCCTAGTTCGGTTATCAACCTCATGTAGGTTTACACAAACATACAATGGAAGAAAACAGGATCATTAAGCATTCTAATTCCTCAAATTTGACATCAAAATAAACATGTTTATAGGGTAAGACGGTTTCAACACATACATTTGAAGATCCTCTTCATACACGAATTTGAGCTGCAATCTTCTCCACTTGAAGTCGTGGACCACCAAGAGATCTTCTCTACTATTCTCAGACTTGAATTTGAGGGTAAAACTCATAATTAGACTGAATATGTGAAGGTTTTGGTGTGGGTTTGAAGAGAGGGAAAAATAGTTTATGCATAAATTAGTTTTCAGTAGCCTCTTTTAAATTTCAATCTCAAAATTGAAGAGTTTTATCATTCCCTTTCATGCAGGCACTTGATGCATTATTTTATGAGGTGCGGTGATGGGATTGCATTGAGCAACAAGTTTTCTTAGTAGAATCCAAGTATAAACCCCACTGAGTTTCCTGGTAAGTCCAGGGTCGAACTCAGGGACTTGGGAAAATAGTATGTGGTGGTAATTTTCAGGAAGATTTTGCAGTAACCGGTAACTCAAATAGTTGTTTGGTTTGTTGTTTGCAGTAATAAAAATAAACAAACGCGGTGGATTTTCGAAAAGAGTTGATAAAACATAAGATTCGATGAGTATGCGGTGAACAGGTTGAGAAGGGTTGCCTAACACTTCCTATGATGCGTTCATGCTATGTGACCATGCAACACACATACAATACTAAACCATCTCTCAATGCAAATGCTATGGTTTCTAATGCTAGAACGCATGCGATATATGCGATAAGTCTATAAGATCTACACATAAGCCTCTATTCTTATTTATGCGATGACAAAATGATACACACAAAAATAAGGCGACCACATAATATCATACCTATCTCTAGGGTGCATGCGATGCAGGTTGGCGCTTATCTCTAAGTCCCTATCTCTTGTTTATGCAAATCTAATATTGCTCTCTCGAGTCTAGATTCTAACCTATCTCTCTCAAGTCTTAAGTTCTTTCTTTAGACTCTCTCTTGAGTAGCTCTAAAGGGGTGTTGGACACAGCATAAAACAAGATAATCGCATGCGATAAAGATCCTAGGTCATGTTAGCTTAGTTATTCTCAACCTATTAGACAAGTTAGCTATTCATGCATGCTAAGAGAGTGAACAGATGTAGAATAAGAACTTTCATAGTATAAATATAAAGTTGAAATACAAAATAACAATGCAAGAAGAGAATAAAGAGCCTGATAGCAATCTATTGCTTCCCAGGCTTTTACACTGTCTTTTCTATTCTTGTTCAAAAGGTAATCTCACTCTCGCGAGAGTCGGCCCGCTCTCTGCTTTCTACACCTCTGAGTTCTCTTTCGAGTTGCCTTGAGCGATCTTCCGGCGTCTCTTCCCTTCTCTCGCTCTGCCTTAAAATAAAAAGGAAAACTATGGACAAGGTTAAACTATGAACAAAAAGAACCGAACTAGCTGAATCGAGCCCCTTTTTTGAAGGATGCCTTCGGTATTTATAGAGCTTGGGGGTTGATGACATGAAAATAATTTATAGTTTATGCACATTATTGATGAAAGAATGAATCATACAAGCTCTGTCCCTAGCAACGGCGCCATAAACTTGTAACGCTAAAGAATGAGTTTTCTTTTTATGCGTGTACTGTGCTATAAACTTGACATAGTATTTTTATACTTACAACATGTGGACAAATATGAATGGAATGTTATGCTGTATTATCGCTTATGCACACTACTTCTAAATATGCGTTGTTGATAATATGTTTATAGTATGCGATAGAGTAATGCGTGTCACAAGTTTCCTTGCGCTGAAACCAAGTATAATTCCAACGTAAGTTTCTCAAAATAATTCGAGGTCGAACACAGGGATTGTTTTCCTTAACGTGTTACTTTTGTGATACATGCGACTGTAACGCAGTAAACTATACAATGATGCACGCAAGATACAAATCCATGTGATACTACTTCTAGATATGCGTTAATTACCAATGTTCTTGTAGTATGTTGTGCGTTGTCACAAGTTTCCTTGCATTGAAACCAAGTATAATTTCACCGCAAATTTCTCAGTGTGATCCGAGGTCGAACACAGGGACTATTTGAGGTTATTGCGTTATGTTTATCATACATGTGACCAGGTGTTTTCAATTAATAAAAGTTGTTGTGTACAAGAATATAAATATGCGATAAAGTAAAGCAAAGCGGTAAAGATGCGATAATAAAATAAATTGCATTAAAGTAAATCTAATCTAAGATGATACAAAATACAGGTTTCATGATACAAGATACTGAGGTCAAGGCTGGCTGTGAAGATATATAAAAATCATGTTATGTGGTGGCAAGTCTTATGTGTGAAACAGAAAGGGAAAAGATAATTAGTACAAATATCGCAAGTTCTTTAATTGCGTTAAAGGCATAAATACGATTCCGCTTTTCCCTTGACGTACACCTCTCGATGATTGGTCGCACTCCCACATCTCTGTGGTGAAACAGGGACAAACGTAATGAACGCAAGGTTGCTTCCATCTCTGGAAGTACTTCTTGCTTTAGTTAACGCATTCTTCTAACCTTCTCTTGACAGATCACAATGACATCTTCACTTCTGCTCTCATAGGTGAAGATGTCGTCTAGCATCTTCACTTTTGCTCTCACACTACTTCTAAATATGCGTTGTTGATAATATGTTTGTAGTATGCGATAGAGTAATGCGTGTCACAAGTTTCCTTGCGCTGAAACCAAGTATAATTCCAACGCAAGTTTCTCAAAATAATCTGAGGTCGAACACAGGGATTATTTTCGTTAACGTGTTACTTTTATGATACATGCGACTGTAACATAGTAAATTATACAATGATGCACGTAAGATACAAATCCATGTGATACTACTTCTAGATATACATTAATTAACAATGTTCTTGTAGTATGCTGTGCGTTGTCACAAGTTTCCTTGCATTGAAACCAAGTATAATTTTACCGCAAGTTTCTCGGTGTGATCCGAGGTCAAACACAGGGACTGTTTGAGGTAATTGCGTTATGTTTGTGATACATGCGACCAGGGGTTTTCAATTAATAAAAGTTGTTGTGTACAAGAATATAAACATGCGATAAAGTAAAGTAAAGCAAAACGGTAAAGATGCGATAATAAAATAAATTGCGTTAAAGTAAATCTAATCTAAGATGATACAAAATATAGGTTTCATGATACAAAATACTAAGGTCAAGGCTGGTTGTGAAGATATACAAAAATTGTGTTATGTGGTGGCAAGTCTTAAGACAAAAAAACAGAAAAAAAGAAAAGATAATTAGTACAAATATCGTAAGTTCCTTAATTGCGTTAAAGGCATAAATACGGTTTTGATTTTCCTTTGACGTACACCTCTCGGTGATCGACCGTGCTCCCATATCTCTGTGGTGAAACAGGGACAAACGTAATGAACACAAGGTTGCATCCATCTCTGGAAGTACTTCTTGCTTTAGTTAACACATTCTTCTAACCTTCTCTCGACAGACCAGAATGACATCTTCACTTCTGCTCTCACAGGTGAAGATGCCGTCTAGCATGCTTTAGCTAAACATTCTTATTTCTATAGCACAGAGTAAGTTACTTGTTTAATTCATATTAATTACCAAGGGATTAAGAAGACTTTATGAAGAAAGTGATAAACGGAGGAACGAAAATAGACAGAGAAGGAGATATGAAATCGATTGAGACATTCAATATTTCTATTCAGTGTCCGATACATGATTTGTGAATGAAGAGATTAAGAAGATGAAATACAGTGATGAAAATAGAGTTAGAAACAATTACAAATGAGCGGCAATGTCTTGGCGCCGATCTGGATGGAGATTTTCTTGCCAATGTGGATGGATTGTGCAGACGGGTGAGCTTTCCTCTCAGACTTGCTCAACCGGTAGCAGGGATCTGAGTATAGAGCTTCACAGCGGGGATCTGATAGATTCGCACTGAGACTCACCTCTCGGCCTTGTCTCTTCTCTTCCCGAATTTCTTCCGATTAGTACTCAACTAGCCTCTCTCTCAGTAATTTAGCAGCAATTAGCCCTCGTATCAATTATTCCCGTATCAAGTATATCTTCTTCAAATTTTATGGAGGTATTTATAGGTGAAAAGCTTTGACTCTTGGCTGTGGACCCCACTTCTTGTTATGGAAATTCCGAAGATGAAGGAATAAATATACCTTCTATTATGCAATAGATTGTTAAATCTGCACAACGGTTGGTTGTACACGTGTCGCAATCTTCATCCTTTTCGTTGCTCATTTGCATCTTTCGATCGATTGCTCGCATGCGATTGAAATTCAGCTCGGGATCGACTGTCGCATTACACTGTCATTGCGTTAATCATCTCTTCGTTGTTGATTGATGGGCGCAATGTAACAAAGATGCGTTGTTCAGTTCCTCGTTGAGCCTTGATCACAAGCGGTGACTTGGTTTCCTGCAAAACAGAGTAAAAATATCCTCTTCTACCATCTTGACGATGTTAGTGGGCGTAATTGCGTTAATTCATAATTATTGTATTTCTGAGCTAATTTTCATACAATCAACGCATATTCCTTCTCCTTTGGCCGCAATATCTAGATAAGGCAGCATAAATAACTTGTATTTCTACAAGTTATCACACCCCCAAATTTAGATATATGCTTGTCCTCAAGCATATCTTCTACTAAGACAATAATGCTAAATTCCTCTCCTATATTTTTGCGTTGATTGGTTGCTTCAAATGTTACACTTGGGCACATTTCTTAACAACGAAATTTCCTTTCTATCCTTGCTAATTCTGAACAAAGACCTACTTTATTCTTATATATAACAAAATTCTGCTCAAAGATGCTTTTCTAGTTTTGAAAACAGAATGTTTATCTCTTCTTTGTAAAAACAATTTGAAATGTCTATATGCAATGGTCAAACTTTATGTTATTTAATAGAGACTGTTGGTCATGGTTACACTTTTCGTTTTGGTTTGTTCCCACGGGTGTCCTGCGAACATCCAACGACGGTTGTGTGCCGATTTGAACCTTAACTCATGATATTCAGAGGAGTTGTCTCTTACACTCTTTTATTTTCTCTTTTATTGCGCTGTTCTTGGAAACCCTCCTACGGGTGTCATACGAACATCCAACTACGAGTAGACTGTCACACCCCGCCTCAGACCACCCTCTTAGCCTAGAGAAGGGCGTGACTGCAGTAGTTATCAACCTTTTGGCTGACACTTACTACCTAATAACTCTTGCGGAATAACTCTGATACCAAAATATANGTGACTGCAGTAGTTATCAACCTTTTGGCTGACACTTACTACCTAATAACTCTTGCGGAATAACTCTGATACCAAAATATAACTTATATATAGCGGAATGTCTTTAGGCCAAAAGTTATTAATTAAAAAACATAACACATTTAGAATCATTACAACACTAGATTCACAAGTCCCAAAACCCAAAAACCTTTATCTCTATATGAACAACAGTAACATGTGTACAATATTAACAATAGCCACCTAAACCGACGGATTACAAATCTCTTATTCCTTTACTGGCAGAGCAGATGCAGAGCTATCTTCAGAGGATTTGACCGCTACCTGTGGGGGGGGGGGGACATTTGAAAACGGGGCGAGCTTACGCCTCGTGACTGACTTAAGAAAGATAATTGATTCTCATGCAAAATCTCAAATAAGAGTTTAAACTGAAACATAAGCTTTTACAGTACTTGTACTGCAATGTAAACATTTTTCAAGCATAAAGCATATAAAGCTGTTTTAGTCATAAAACAGTAAAACTGTTTCTCAGTTGAGAATAACCTTACTATGGATAAAACAATCCCAACACCAACTGCTAGTCAAGAGAGAACCCTTTTGCTCAATCTCTGACTCTAACTACCTACGTGTACGTGGCCATACTAAGTACCGTCATACCTTAGGTACTACTATTCAAATACCTTCTCAAACGTCCTTCAGTATCATGTTGGGCGGATACCTTCTCAAAATGTCCTTCGGTATCGCATTTTAAGTAAGACTAGTCATAAATGATTTTCTCTCTTTAAAGCATGTAAAGTATAACACATATAAAAACATGGCTTTAAAGGTACTAACGCATGCTGAGTATATTTAACACATATAAATCGCTTTTCAACAATTTCTCGCACATGCATGCATTTAAAACATAACTCATGGTTTGCTTGGAAATCACTTTGTAAAACTAGCTGGCATGAGAATAATCTTCTTTAAAACATGTTTTCTATAACACGTTGTAATAAAAAAATTTAAGCAAATGTTTTAGTCAAAACGTTTTAGCCACTCACCTTGATTGCTTAGGAGCTTTTCACTCTAGTATCTCCCTTTTCTATCTCGGGCTCCCCTTTCACCCCTAGAATCCAAATTCAATTTACAGCTTAGATTGCTCATAGTTCTGGACCTTATTTTGAAATACTTCCTTCTAAAAAATATTCTAAAATGTCTCAGGAAGCTTACCATAAACATTTAGCTCAGAACTTCTCATGGTTTGGCCGGAATCACAGAATCTTCAAGACTGGCCTAAGCTGATCTGATAGCCCGACCCTTTTGTCTTCCTCTCAGTTTCCAGCCCGATCCCTTTGAGATTTTCTTCCGGCAGCCCTACCCTGAAAACTAGACTTTTAGAGCTTTCAGGTGGCTTTAGAATCACTCCAAACGCACGAGTAAATTGGGAGAACTACTCATCCTAAGTTGATGCGTCCTTTTCAGACTTCTCTGTCCAATGCGTCCTCTATGACTAACGCATGGATTTGGCTCCAACGCAAGGTTTGCTCCACTCTCGCACTCATTTTACTGTATTTCTATATTTTGATCTAAAAATGAACTCTCATGGCTCTATTTATAGGCGTCCAAACCTTCTCCGGAGTTGACACCACCTACTTGGCTGCATGGCTAAGTGTCTCCTTCTCACCTCATCAACGCAATGTTGTGATCATCGCAAGCTAAGTGTCTTACTCCCTGTTGCCAACGCATGAGCCTCCAATCTAATGCCACCACCTCAAATTCTAAGGCTTAAGGCTTTCCTCCCAAGAAGACACATGGTTTCGATGACGTTTTCTATGTGACCTCACCCTTGTATGTGTCCAACTCTTGGATGCTCAACGCCTAGTCCATAAACAACGCATAGCCTCTACTCAACGCATACCAAGCCAATTCACTATCATTACAATTCAAACTTAGCCATCGCAAGGAGCTAACCATCACCAACGCATAAGGTGACTGTCCATCCCCGACGCATCGCTCACTCGCATGGCTTGCTTGGCATAGGCGCATGGTGCTGGCCACCAACGATAGGCGCGCTGCAATGGGCTGGCCGCTCGACACATGGGCGTGCTTGGCTGCATGGGTTGCGCTCGGTGCCTTGATGCCTTGGCCGGGTGCTTAGGTGCATAGGTTGTGCTACTTCAACGCACGGGTGTGCGGCTGTGTACTGGCCATCGCTCGCTCGTTCGCTGCATGGGTGCATGGCATGGGCTGCGCGCTTGGCTACATGGCAGGGCACCTCGACGGCACGGCATGGCTGCTCGGCAAGGGCGCCCACCACATGGGTGCTCGATGTATGGCAGAGGCATCTAGCAGAGGCTTTCTCGATGCATTGCATGGGTGCTGCCGAGGCTTACACTCGACGCATGGCTAGGCATTTGGCCGAGGTTGCTCGATGCATGCCCCCTCTTAGCCCTCGTGCCATCCCAATGCCTCACTTCCATTCCTTCCTTTTCACCAATGCATCCAACGTATCCATCATCCAACGCATCCAATGCACATCCATCATCAAACGAATCCAACGCATTTCATCATCAATGCATTCCAACGCATTCCAACACAAAATTCTATACTTAGCCAAATTCCAAGTTTTCCCCAAGAGTTAAACTTCCAAATTTCCTCTTTTCTTCAAAATCTCCACTTTTTCCTCTACCATTCCACACTAGTTTCGCACATCACCTACTTATCACACTAGTCTTAGTGGGGAACATACTCCAAGTAGAGAAATTAGGATTCGGGGTTCACACAAACTCCTTTCACAACTAAAACCTTAACAGGTTGGGAACATTTTTTAGGTTTTCCCTTGCGCTGACATTGGAGTTTTGCATAAGAATTTTAAATATATATATATTTTTTCAAACGAAAAATGAACGCATTTTCTTAATCATCGCATATTTCTTGATCTTATCTGCTTAAACCTTCCCCACCCCCAAATTTAAGATAAGCAAAGTCCTCATTTGCGTTGTTTTGGATAGACTAGACAAACACTTAGAATAAAAATTTCAAAAAGAAGGTTTTGAGCAGAACTTTTGAAAGATAAAAGGTAAAGTACAGCTAAACTAAGAATTAACTAGTGTTAGTCAGAATTTACAAAGTATGGGAAATGTTTCTAAGTATAAACATATATTACATCATGGCAACGCAATGAATAACGCAACAATAAAAGATCAGAACATCGCAAATATTGACAAAGGATGATAAAGAAAAAGGCACAGGTAGAAAGAAGCGAATATGTACTCATTTGTATTGAATATTAACAAAGTATACAAAGAATTAAAAATTAACGCAATACAAAAATTTCTGCCTATACAAAGAATAAAAAATTTGATTCAGATGGGTGCATGCTAAAATTTGACACCCCGCTTCTAATAACGCAAATACATATTTGCTGAGGATGGGCAACAATGCATGCACCCCCACAACACACCCCTTAACTAACACATTTCTAGAGGATACCTCAACATAGTGCATTTGGCTAAGGACAGGCAAAGAACACATACGCACGCAAGACACCCCTTAACGCAATGTATTTGGGTGTATTGGACGCAAGGTGTCTCTTCTTTTTATGTCATAAAAAACGCAAGTCGAAAAGACTTTGCGGCATCTAATGTTTCATCTAATCATTCACAAAAATGAAAGAAAAACGCTACTAATGTATACAAACTAAGAGAATTAAGCATGACATGAAAAATTAAATTGAAGAGAATTACCGAAAACATCAAATGCTACTTCTAAAAAAACAGTAAATAACATGATTTAGAAAGCAATAAAAGAAAACTGTAAAGAAAGCAAGTAAACATAGATAGGGACGTTGATTGAAAGAAATTCTCAGAATTACCGCAATCACTTCCCCCAGAAGCGGTTTAATCCTGCTTGCCCAAGTCAATGGTGTCCATGCGTCGCTCGAAGTCACCTTCGTAGTACGGCTTAATCTGTTGACCATTGACTTTAAACGCGTTGTTCCCATCTAAAGTTGTTAGTTCCATTGCTCTGTGAGGGAAGATAGTCTTGATTTTTGAACGGCCCCGACCAGTGAGATTTCAAATTTCCTGGGAACAATTGCAAATGAGTGTTAAATAGTAATACCTATTGACCTTCGGTGAATGTCCGATCATTTATGCGGTCATCATGCCACTTCTTGGTTTTCTCCTTATAGATCTTGGCATTTTTGTAGGCGTCCCTTCGCCATTCGACCAATTGATTCAATTGTAGATTCCGGACTTTCCCCGCACTTGCTAAATCAAACTACAGCTTCTTGCATGCACACATCGCCTTATGTTCCAACTCGAGTGGTAGATGACAAACCTTTCCAACGACCAGGGCATACAGGGACATGCCAATTGGTGTTTTATAGGTAGTCCTGTACGCCCAGTGCTTCATTAAGCTTGGTTGACCAATCGTTCCTGGAAGTATTGACTATCTTCTCCAAGATACTTTTGACCTCTCGGTTACAAATCTTTGCCTGTCCATTAGTCTGTGGGTGATAAGCAGTCGCAACTCGATGGCTGACGTTAAATTTAGTCAATAGGTTGGCAATTATGCAGATAATAAAATGAGAGCCCTCATCGCTGATCAAAGCCGGTGGCGTCCCATATCGAGCAAAAATATTCTTCTTAAGAAACTTCGCCACTGTGGTTGCATCATTCTTGGCACATGCGATAGCCTTAACCCATTTTGATATGTAATCAACCGCAACCAAAATATATTGATGACCTTCTGATGGTGGAAACGGGCCTCGTTCTACTTCTAAGATTGATGTCAATGGCATTTCATTTCTCTTTGACACATTCCCCGTTCTTTGACATCTGTCGCATTGCACAATGTGGGCTTGGGTATCCTTGAACAGTGTTGGCCAGAAATAGCCACATTGTAGGACCTTTACGGCAGTTCGCTGCCCCCAAAGTGTCCTCCATATGGAGACTCATGACAAAGCTCTAGGATGTGCTTGACTTTGTGCTCAGGGACGCATCGACGTAATATATGATCAGGACCAAGTCGATATAGGAATGGGTCATCGCAAAATTAAAATTTAACATTATGTCTTAGCTTTTTCTTCTGCAGGTAAGTATTGTCCTCTAGTATTTGACCGCAAACAATGAAATTCACAATGTCTGCATACCAGGGAACATTGATGCCTACTGCCATCAGCAGCTCATCAGGGAATGTTTCTTCAATATCTTTTTCTTTACCTTGAACCTCATAATTCTCCAATCTTGATAAATGATCAGCGACTTGGTTCTCGGTGCCCTTCTGGTCTTTGATCTCTAGGTCAAACTCTTGCAGTAGAAACACCCATCATATAAGCCTTGGTTTTGCATCCTTCTTTGTCATCAAGTACTTGATCGTAGAGTGATCCGTATACACCACAACGTTTATTCCGATTAAGTATTTTCGGAATTCCTCCAGTGCAAATAGCACCGCGAGCATTTCCTTCTATGTGGTTGTATAGTTCTCCTGTGCCTCATTCAACGTTTTACTCGCATAATAAATAGGATGCAATACCTTGTCCTTGTGCTGACTTAACAGTACGCCCACAGCATATCCGCTCGCGTCACACATCAACACAAATGGTTGCGTCCAGTCTGGCGGCACCAGAATGGGTGTGGTGATGAGCGCATCTTTCAATATGTTGAATGCTTTGGTACACACATCATCAAAATTATATTCTCAGTCAGCTTCAAGGAGCGCACTTAGGAGCCTTGCGATCTGGGAGAAGTTGCGAATAAATCTTCTATAAAACCCAGCGCTGTCTCTTATACACATCTAGATGTGTATAAGAGACAGGTTGAATGCTTCAGTGCACGCATCATCAAAATTATATTCTCAGTCAGCTTCAAGGAGCGCACTTAGGAGCCTTGCGATCTGGGAGAAGTTGCGAATAAATCTTCTATAAAACCCAGCGTGTCCCAGAAAGCTCCTAAGTGTTTTCACGTTCACTGGTGGGGATAATTTGGAAATTGCGTCAATTTTTGCCTGATCAATTTCCAATCTCGCTTTGGAGATTTTGTGACCCAGAACTATTCCTTCTTCCACCATAAAGTGGCATTTTCCACAGTTCAAAACAAGATTTGTTGCCACGCATCTCTTCAAGACTTTTTCAAGGTTAGATAGACGGATTCGTAATTATTGCCGAAAACTGAAAAATCATCCATGAATACCTTGACTGACTACTCCAAGTAATCTGAGAATATATCCATCATGCATCGTTGGAAAGTGCCTGGCGCATTGCAGAGTCCAAATGGCATGCGTCGGAATGCAAACCAAATGGGCACGTGAATGTTGTCTTATCCTGATCTTCCGGCGCAATTGCTATTTGATTGTACCTTGAATTGCCATCAAGAAAATAGAAAAATTCATTCCCCGCAAGTCTGTTTAGCATCTGGTCAATGAACGGGAGTGGAAAATGGTCTTTTTTAGTGGCCAAGTTTAACTTGCGATAATCCATGCAAATTCTCCACCCCGTAGTCGTTCTTTTTGGAATTAATTCATTCTTATCATTAGTGACAACTATCATCCCCTTTTTCTTTGGAACACACTGCACTGGGCTCACCCAGCTGCTATCAGATATCGGGTAGATAACTCCTGCATATAGCCACTTCACTGTCCTTCTTTACGACCTCCCTCATAGCCGAGTTCAAGCACGTTGCCTTGCTACCGATCTTATCTTTCCTTCTTCCAGACGAATCTTGTGCATACAATACGAGGGGCTGATTCCTCGTATGTCTGCCAAGGTCCGTCCTAAGGCCTTTGCGTTATTTCTTAGGATCTGTATGAGCGCATCTTCTTTCTCCTTACTCAGTGATGCGGAAATGATAACGGGTAATGTGTTGTTACCTCCTAAGTAAGCATACTTAAGGTGCACGGGCAACAGCTTTAACTCTAGCACATGTGGCTCTTCCAAAGATGGCTAAATGCGTTGTGATGTTCGTTCAGATAATTTGAGCGGTTCAAAATTTGATTCCACAAGAATTGCAGCATAGTCCTCCTCTAATATTGCTCCAATTTCAAGATCTTCTTCCTCTAGCTCCTTTAGAGGTTCGTGCCAACGTTCCTCCCACAGTTCCTGAATATATTGGCAGTTTTCCATGTCACCTGGGTACTTCAATGCATTGAACACGTTGAATTTCACTTCCTGATCGTTGACCCTGATGGTCAATTCCCCTTTCTACACATTGATCAATGCTCGCCCTGTTATGAGAAATGGCCGACCCAGGATGATAGGGACTTCTCTATCAGCTTCATAATCCAATATGACAAAATTTGTCGGAAATATAAACTTGTCCACTTGCACGAGTACATCTTCTATCTTGCCCTCAGGATGCTTTATTGATCTATCGGCCAACTGTAATGTGATAGTGGTTGGTCTTGCGTTGCCGATATCAAGCTTCCTAAAAATCGACAAGGGCATTAGATTTATACTTGCCCCTAAATCGCACAGCGCATTCCCGACCATCTTCCCTTTTATCGTGCAGGCCAATGTAAAACTTCCAGGGTCCTTCATTTTAGTGGGGATATTGTTTTGAAACAACGCGCTGCATTCATACGTTAATGCAACTGTTTCATTTTCCCCAATCTTTCTTTTATTGGCTAGGATATCCTTGAGAAATTTTACCTAACTCGGCATCTGTTTTAGTGCTTCTATTAAGGGAATATTAATGTGTAGCTGTCGGAGAACATCCATAAACCTCTGAAATTGTTTGCTATCATATTTTTTCTTCAGCCTGGACGGGAAAGGTGGAGGATCCTGCCTTTCTTCGTGTTTAGTTGGCTACTTACTGAGGTCCTGTTCTTGTTGTGTTTCATTATCTGGAGATTGCGTTGATTGAGAATTCAAGTCTTGAGGAGCTTTATCTTTTGTAGGTGAACTTGCTTTTGAATTGGTAATTTTTCCACTATTAGTTGATTGATCATCATCAACAGTCAAATCTACTGGTGTTGTTGTCGCATCTGGTACTAATGGCATAGGGGCTGTTGTTCTGCCACTTCTTAATGTTACTGCGTGACATTGTTTTTTACCTCGCTGCCTCGATGCTCCTGAGTTGCTGTGCCGCATACCAGGCGCATTCTTCTTTAATTCCCTCGTAAGCTGATCTATTTGCTCTTTCAGCTCTTTAAGGGAGTCAGCTTGTGATTGTCTCATTGCCTCTCTCTTTTCAGTGTAATGTTTTAATGATGATTCCAGAGACGGGGTGTTGCAAGAGGTATCATATAAGAATGGTTGGTCGCAAGGTGGTATACCTTGAGAATTACCTGGGTTACAGTCCAGAGTAATGAAGACCGGAGGGTTGCCCCTATTTTTTTGATAACTATTCTGATAGAAACTATGACTCTCCTGGTTGTGATTCCCGTCCCAACTTGAAGTTGGGTGATCCCACCAACCAGGGTTATAGATGTTGCCAAACGATTCATCATGGACAGAATATACGGGTTGTTGATTCCATGGGCAGACTTCTACTGGATGTCCCTCCCCACATTGGACGTAATTCATTGCGGCCACATGAGTCACCGCATTAACTTACGCTGATCCTTGGGAAAGAGTTCTCTGTTGATTAGCCATCGTCTAGAGGAGTGAAGTCACTGTGGTCATTTGATCGACCAGTGTGCTCATCGCATCAGTTGACACATCGACACTTTCTGCTCTTTCTTGATCTAGAACTCTTACCTCAAGCCTGGTATCAATCCACTCATCAGAATGTCACAAGATGCGATCCAAGATATTCTTTGCTTCCGTATATGATCTGTTCATTAATCCTCCTTCTGCAGAGGCATCGGCAACTGCTTGCGTTGATTGGTTTAAGCCATTGTAAAAGATTTCCATTAGAATACTATCGGGAATCTCAATATGCGGACAACTCTTCACTAACTATCGAAATCGCACCCAGGCAGTGCTCAAGGTTTCATAACCCTTTTGCTCAAAATTCAACACATCCCTCCGTCTCCTTGCGTTGATGGCTGGAGGAAAGAATCTGTTCATGAACCTATCAACCAACTGTTCCTATGCTTTAATCTTATTTGGCTCCAATGATGAGCCCATCTCTTTGCTTCATCTCGCAGTGTGTACGGGAAAATATATAACCTAAGTCTTTCTTGAGGCACATCAGGCATGGAGAATGCGCTGCACATATCTACAAAATTCGTCAAATGCACATGTGGGTCTTCTCCTTGTAATCCTCCAAATTGACCCATATTCTGAATCATCTGCAACATGATTGGTCTGATTTCAAAGCTTACATTCTCCTCAACTGTTGGTCTTGAGATTCTTGGTGAGAAGTTGTAAAAATTCGGTGCCGCATAATCTCTCATTAGGACGTCATGATCAGTAGCAAGAAATATGGAGCCTTGCACTGGCCCATTTTCCCTTTGATTCCCTACAGGAGCCTCGTTATTATTAGCCACGCTTCTTCACCACTTAATTCGACCCTGATGAACTCTTGCACGAATAATACACTTAATCTCTAGGTCCACTTAGAATTTATGGATCACTCCAGCACTCATAAGCCGTTAGACTGCTCTTCGCGTTGAACAACCAATACAAAGAGATCTGTCCTGCAAAATACCACAAACATCCGCAAAGAATAAACCGTTAACCAGTCCCCGGCAACGACGCCATAAACTTGTCACGCAGTAAACTATACAATGATGCACGCAAGATACAAATCCATGTGATACTACTTCTAGATATGCGTTAATTAACAATGTTCTTGTAGTATGTTGTGCGTTATCATAAGTTTCCTTGCGTTGAAACCAAGTACAATTTCATCGCAAGTTTCTCGGTGTGATCCGAGGTCGAACACAGGGACTGTTTGAGGTTATTGTGTTATGTTTGTGATACATGTGACCAGGGGTTTTTAATTAATATAAGTTGTTGTGTACACGAATATAAACATGCGATAAAGTAAAGTAAAGCGGTAAAGATGCGATAATAAAATAAATTGCGTTAAAGTAAATCTAATCTAAGATGATACAAAATACAGATTTCATGATACAAGATACTGAGGTTAAGGCTAGCTGTGAAGATATACAAAAATCGTGTTATGTGGTGGCAAGTCTTATGTGTGAAACAGAAAGAGAAAAGATAATTAGTATAAACATCGCAAGTTTCTTAATTACGTTAAAGGCATAAATACCGTTCCGCTTTTCCCTTGACGGACACCTCTCAGTGATAGGCCGCGTTCCCACATCTCTGTGGTGAAACAGGGACAAACGTAATGAACGCAAGGTTGCTTCCATCTCTGGAAGTACTTCTTGCTTTAGTTAACGCATTCTTCTAACCTTCTCTCGACATATCAGAATGACATCTTCACTTCTGCTCTCATAGGTGAAGATGCCGTCTAGCATGCTTTAGCTAAACGTTCTTATTTCTTTAGCACAGAGTAAGTTACTTGTTTAATTCATATCAATTACCAAGGGATCAAGAAGACTTTATGAAGAAAGTGATAAAAGGAGGAACGAAAATAGACAAAGAAGGGGATATGAAATCGATCGAGGCATTCAATATTTCTATTCAGCGTCTGATACATGATTTGTTAATGAAAAGATTAAGAAGGTGAAATACAGTGATGAAAATAGAGTTAGAAACAAATACAAATGAGCGCCAACGTCTTGGCACCGATCTGGATGGAGATTTGGTTGCCAATGTGGATGGATGAGATTCCCTCTCAGGCTTGCTCAACCGGTAGCAGGGATCTGAGTATAGAGCTTCACGGCGGGGATCT
This sequence comes from Benincasa hispida, assembly GCF_009727055.1. Taxonomy (NCBI): domain Eukaryota; kingdom Viridiplantae; phylum Streptophyta; class Magnoliopsida; order Cucurbitales; family Cucurbitaceae; genus Benincasa; species Benincasa hispida. The sequence goes on along the minus strand of NC_052352.1, from coordinate 17,407,716 downwards.
GGCAGATTCGCACTGAGACTCACCTCTAGCGCTTGTCTCTTCTCTTCCCGGATTTCTTCCGTTCAGTACTCAGCTCAGCCTTTCTCTCAGTAATTTAGAAGCAATTAGCCTTCGTATCAATTATTCCCGTATCAAGTATATATTCTCTGAATTCCATGGAGGTATTTATAGGTGAAAAGCTTTGACTCTTGGCTGTAGACCGCACTTCTTATTATGGAAATTCCAAAGATGGAGGAATAAATATTCTTTCTGTTATGCAATCAGATCGTCAAATCTGCACAACGGTTAGTTGTACACGTGTCGCAATCCTTTGCCTTTGCGTTGCTCATTTGCATCTTTCGGTCGGTTGCTCGCATGCGGTGTTGTATTTATTACCGCATGCAGTTGAAATTCAGCTCGGGATCGATTGTTGCATTGCATCATCATTGCGTTGATCGTCTCTTCATTGTTGATTGACGAGCGCAATGTAACAGAGATGCGTTGTTCAGTTCCTCGTTGAGCCTTGATCGCAAGCGGTGACTTGGTTTCCTACAAAATAGAGTAAAAATATCATCTTCTACCATCTTGACGATGTTAGTTGGTGTAATTGTGTTAATTCATAATTATTGTATTTCTAAGCTAATTTTCATACAGTGAACTCATATTCCTTCTCTTTTGGCCGCAATATCTAGAGAAGGCAACATAAATAACTTGTATTTCTACAAGTTATCAGCGACCGGTTTAACAATGAATAAAGAATTTGGTTCATACAGGAATATAAATTGCGTTAAGGAGTAAAATCTGAAACTAAAATGATACAAGATACATGATACATGATACTGAGGTCGAGACTTACTGTGAAGAAACAAAGGATCGTAGTATGCGATGGCAAGTCTTTATGGATGAATCAGAAATAGAAAGAGTAATTAATAAAAACATCGCAAGTTTGCCAATTCCGTTAAAGATGCAACTAAGGTTCCGCTTTCCCTTGGTGTGCACCTCTCGGTGATCGGCCGCATTCCCATATCTCTATGGTGAAACAGGGATGAACGTAATGAACATGAGGTTGCTTCCGTCTCTGGAAGTACATCTTACTTTAGTTAACGCATTCTTCCAACCCTCTCTCGATAGGCGAAATAACATCTTCACTTCTACTCTCACAGGTGAAGATGCCATCGAGCATGCTTTAGGTAAACTTAATTATTTCTTTAACACAAATTAATTCACTTGCTTAATTCTTGCTAACTACCCAGGGAATTAGGAAAACATCATTGAGAAAATGGATTATGGATGAACGGAAATAGACAGAGAGATGATAATGATAAAGATCATAACATTTAATACTAAGATTAAGCGTTCGATACATGGTGTGAATGAAAGATTAAGGAAGATGAATACAGATGGTGAAATAGAGATTAGAAACGAATACAGAAAGAGTGTCAAAGTCTTGACACAGATCTTGAACGGAGGTTGTGCTTGCCGGCATGTGGAAGTAATGGAGAGGAGAGCTTCCCTCTCAGGCTTACTCTTCTGGTTGAAATGACCTTCGCACAGAGCTTCAACGGTGGGGATTGGAAGGATTCTTTGCCCGGAGACTCACTTCTTAGCCTTGTCTCTTGATTATCCCGGATCTACTCTGAAAATCTTTTTAGACCAATCTCTCTCTCAAATTGGTATATACACGTCTCTATGTATTCAAGTATATCTTTTAGTGGATTTGCAGAAGCTATTTATAGTCGAAGCTTGGCTCTTTGACTTTGTGGTCCCCATTTTATGGTTATGGTAGTTTCTGAAATGGCGGAGTGAATATTCCTTATGTTACACAATCAACCTTTCATAAATGCATAACTGAAAGCTGTACATTTGTCAAAATCCTCCACAAATGCATTGCTTTTTACATCTTCGATCGATCGCCGCATGCGGTGTTATTTTTTATTACCACATGCGGTTAAAATTGCGTTAATCGCTAAGCTCTTGATCGATTGTCGCATGCGCCATCATTGCGTTGATCATCTCTTCGTTCCTGAATGATGGGCGCAATGCGACGTAGATGCGTTGTTTCTTTTATCTTTGAGCCATTAACGCATGCGGTGACTGATTTCCTGCAAAACATAAATTGAAACACTCTATTCTACCATCGCAATGGTGTTAGTGGGTGTATTGACAACATTTTATAATTTTAACATTTCTTAGCCAATTTCTATACTATCGATGCAACTTTTCTTTCTTTTTGCCGCAATATCTATATAAAACAGTATAAATAACTTGTATTTCTACAAGTTATCAGAGGTGAAAGGCAACTTTTCTCTTATGCTTGCACAGATGGGATGGCTTTAATTCTTTGACTGATGTGCCGAATATTTGTCACCGAAAAGCTGATTGTACTTGTTATCATTAGCGGCTTGTCAACTTAATTTGGATTCGACCGTCATCAGCTTTCTGTCCCATCATGATTAATTATGCCTTTCACCCAGATGCGCCTACCAAGTTGCGCTGACTCTATGCGACAATCCTTCTTGAGCAGATGTTTGCGAGCACAAATCACTGTAAAGCCTTGCGGTAATGCTGCGCTCGATCGTTGATGTAACGACCCTAGTTTCCTACTACATTCTATGACGCTACTTCATGCATGCATAAGCTTAATCGTACAATTTCTTTTAAATCATCAAATTAAAGAGCCAATATTTTATTTAATAATGCTCAAACGAGCAAAGATGGGATGAAATAATTAAATAATAATAAATAAACTAAAGCAAAATAAAATAAAATAATTTACTATTTGAGGTACCCTTAAACCCTACTAAAACAAATGAACGAAATTAAATAGTCATATAATAAAATTGATATATTTTGCATAAAAGTGAAAAACGCCTAACTCTTAAACCAGTTTTCAAAACATAATACTATATGTGGAAGTAGTGAATTGTCCTAATGGCCAGGTCACGGATCTCTCTTGTCATGCACCAGTGTGTCGTTACTTTCACCTGAAAAATGGGAAAGAAATGGGTGAGTATAAAAATATACTCAGTAAGCAGCCCACTCAGTGATCTATTAGTTTATCCATTGGACCTAAAATGCACAAGGACATTATAAACATAGGCATATGCATAGGCATAAGGCGCGAACCCAAAGGCACACTTTCATAAGTAATGACTCCAAGGTCACGACATAAATACAAGTGGTGATCCCAAAAAGGACACGATACATAAGCATAGGGTGTGGGCTCGAAGGCTCACACATGCGATGTGCATGGCCCAATGGTACACTAACAATCACTAAAATCTCATATGGACATAAGCTTACAAACATCCAGTACATAATTAAACATAAGCATGCAATCAAGGCCATGACTCAACATTAAACTTTAACACCATTACCCATACTTCAATCAACAGTTTCACAGTCTACTCATAACTCATACATCAGTACTCAAACATCAGGCCTTAACACATTATATTCATGCCTCAAATTTAGCCCACTATCCCCAGTTTATCCATGCACCTTATCATAGTATCCCCTTAATCCTTACATCCAACTTCATCACAGTAAGAATACTTCAAATTCAACACATCAAAATTCGGCACAAAAATCCATAGCAGATTTCATCACAGACATAAAAATTTCTCAACAGACCTAACAACATCCTAGGGCAACCAACAGTAAACCACTTACCTCAGGATAATGCACTGTCCTAAAACAAGACCTTACTCCGCTCGAGAACTTCCTTCACTGACAAACGTTCCTGAGACCAATTGTAAAATGCATAGGTGAACGTTAGCTTAGGCCCAAGAATCCCCAAATGACAATGGACTGCCAACAAAACAAAAAATGAACATACCTCAACAGATCGCCCGGCCGATTGCCACGAACCGACTGCTACCAGTACCGATGACAACAAGCAGATAGAGAACGACGCTTGGAAGGGAAAACCCTGCACGACTGGAAGACCCACGATCAACGGCGGTGTAGCTAAAGGTGAGGAAAATCACGCTGGGAGACCCACGATCGAGCGGTAGAGAGGCGCTGTGATAACTTGTAGAAATACAAGTTATTTATACTGTTTTATTTCGATATTGTGGCAAAAAGAAAGGAAATTTACGTCGATCGTATAAAAATTGGCTAAGAAATACGAAAATTATGAAATGTCGTAAACACACCCACTAACACCATTGTGATGGCGAAATAGAATGTTTTATACTCTGTTTTGCAGGAAATAGGTCACCGCATGCGTTAATGGCTCGAAGAAAACATTTACAACGCATCTACATCGCATGCGCCCATCATTCAAGAACGAAAAGATGATCAATGCATGCGACAATCGATCAACGCATTTCAACCGCATGCGGTAATAAAAACCAACACCATATGCAGAGATAGATCGAAGATGTGAAGAGCAACGCATTCCCAGACGATTCTGACAAGTGTACAACTTTTAGTTGTGCAATTCTGATGGATTGATCGTGCAACAGAAAGGAATTTTCCATTCCGCCATTTCAGGAACTACCATAATTAGACAGTGGGGACCAAATTCAAAGAGCCAAGGTCTCGCCTATAAATAGCTTCCTCAAATTCGCTGATATATATACACAGATACAGATACTAGGGATATATACATACAGAGATATACTAAAAAGAGAGAGGCTGGTCTAAAGAGACTATACAGAGTAAATCCGAGAGAACTACGAGACAAGGCTGAGAGGTGAGTCTCCGAGCAAAGAATTCTTTCGATTCCCGAAGCTGAAGCTCTATGCAAAAGATCAATTCTATCAGGAAAGCAAGCCTGAGAGGGAAGCTTTCCTTTCCACCACATCCACAAGTCGGCAAGCACAAGTCTCCGATCGGGATCATTGTCAAGACGTTGACACTCTTTCCGTATTTATTTCTATTCTCTAATTCATCTTCTGTATTCATCTTCTTTAATCTCTCATTCACAAACATGTATCAAACGCTTAATTTTAGAATTAAATCTTATCATCGTCATCGTTATCATCTCTCTATCTCTTTCCATACATTTATCATCCATTTTCTCCATGATGCGTTCTTAATCCCCGGGGTAAATAGCAAGAATTAAGCGAGTGAGTTAATCTGTGTCAAGGAATTAATTAAGTTTAACTAACGTATGCTTGACGACATCTTCATTTGTGAGAGCAGAAATGAAGATGTTATTCCTCCTATCGAGAGAAGGTAGAAGAATGTGTTAACTAAAGCAAGAAGTATTTCCAGAGATGGAAACAACCTTGCGTTCATCACGTTCATCTTTGTTTCACCATAGACATATGGGAACACGGCCGACCACCGAGAGGTGTAAGCTAAGGGAAAGCGGAACCTTAGTTGCATCCTTAACGCGATTGAGAAACTTGCGATGTTTTTACTTTTTACTATTTCTCTTTCTGCTTCATCCATAAGACTTTCCATCAGATTCATCGATAATTTTGTACAACTTCACAGTCAGTCTTCGACCCCTGTATCACGTATCATGTATCTGTAACGATGAAAATGTAATGTTATGCTGGGTTATAGTTTATGAACATTACTGATGGAAGAATGAATTTTACAAGCTCATGTCTCCGGCAACGGCGCCATAAACTTGTAACGCTATAATTTTAGTCTTTATCTTTAAGCATGTAAATATGAAATGAATGAATTAACAATTCTTTTGCAATAAAGACAATTTTTATGTGTGATACTATACTACGTCTAAATATATGTGTTGTTAATGATATGCTCGTAGTATGCGATGTAGTAGTACGTGTCACAAGTTTCCTTGCGCTGAAACCAAGTATAATTCCAATGCAAGTTTCTCAGAATAATTTGAGGTCGAACACAGGGATTTTTTTTGTTAATGCGTTACTGATGTGATATATGCGACCGGTTTTTATAATGAATAAAGAATGATTGATTTATACAGAAATGTAAATTGCGGTGAAATAAAATTGCATTGATAAAAATACTAAACTAATATGATACAAGATAAAAGATACATGATTCATGATACTGAGGTCAAGAACTGACTGTGAAGTTGTACAAAGAATCGATGTATGTGATGGCAAGTCTTTATGAATAAATCAGAAAAACAAAGAGTAAATAGTAAAAACATCACAAGTTGTCAATTACGTTAAAGATGCAACTAAGGTTCCGATTTCCCTTGGCGTACACCTCTCGGTGATCGACCACGTTCCTATATCTCTATGGTGAAATAGGGATGAACGTGATGAATGCAAGGTTGTTTCCATCTCTGGAAATACTTTTTGCTTTAGTTAACGCATTCTTCCAACCTTCTCTCGATAGGCGGAATAACATCTTCACTTCTGCTCTCACAGGTGAAGATGCCGTCGAGCATGCTTTAGCTAAACTTAATTATTTCCTTAACACAAATGAACTCATTTGTTTAATTCTTGCTATTTACCCAGGGGATTAAGAACACATCATAGAGAAAATGGATTATGGATGTACGGAAAGAGACAGTGAGATGACAATGGAAATTATCATAACATTTAATACTAAAATTAGCGTCTGATACTTGTTGTGAATGAAAGAGTAAAGAAGATGAACACAGATGATGAAATAGAGATTAGAAACGAATACAGAAAGAGTGTGTTAACGTCTTGACACAGATCCTGAATGGAGGTTATGCTTGTCGGCATGTGGAAGTAGTGGAGAGGAAAGCTTCCCTCTCAGGCTTGCTTACCGGTAGAATTGACCTTCGCATAGAGCTTCAACTATGGGGATTGGAAGGATTCCCTGCTCGGAGACTCACCTCTTGGCCTTATCTCGTGGTTCGCCCGGATCTACTCTTTAAGTCGCTTCAGACCAGTCTCTCTCTCAGAATCAGTATATGCACGTCTCTATGTATACATGTATATCTGTCAGTGAATTTGCAGAAGCTACTTATAGGCGAAGCTTGGCTCTTTGACTTTGTGGTCCCCATTTTATGGTTATGGTAGTTCCTGAAATGGCGGAATGAATATTCCTTATGTTACGCAATCAACCCGTCAGAAATGGACAGCTGAAAGCTGTACATTTGTCAGAATTTTTCGCAAATGTGTTGCTCTTTACATCTTCGATCTATCGCCGTATGCGGTGTTATTTTTTATTACCACATGCAGTTGAAATTGCGTTGATCATCTCTTCGTTGTCGATTAATGGGCGCAATGCAATGTAGATGCGTTGTTTATTTTGCTTTTGATCCATGAATGCATGCGGTGACTGATTTCCTACAAACAGAAACTGAAACATTCTATTCTACCATCGCAATAGTGTTAATGGGTGTGTTTACGACATTTTATAATTTTCGCATTTCTTAACTAATTTGTATACAATCAACGCAACGTTTCTTTCTTTTAGCCGAAATATCTAAATAAAACAGCATAAATAACTTGTATTTCTACAAGTTATCAGTATCATAGTTGTTTAGGAATTTACTTTATCAACGCATCTTTACTTTACAACGCATTTTACTTTATCAACTCATTTTTACTTTTAGCACAATTTATATTTCTGTACAAAGCCAAAATTCTTTATTCATTATTAAAATCGGTCGCATGTATCACATAAGTATCGCATTTAACGACAAGAATCCCTATGTTCGACCTCAGATCACTCTGAGAAACTTGCATTGGAATTATACTTGGTTTTAGCGCAAGGAAACTTGTGACACGCACTACTTCATCGCATACTACGAGCATATCACTATCAACGCATACACTTAAAACGTAGTATCGCATAAAATGTCTTTATCGCAAATCACGTGAGCGCATATAGCACATCATTCATTTCATTCATCAGCACAATAGATAAAGATAACACTCCATTTTTATCCTCACAAGTTTATGGCAACATGAGCTCTTATCACATTATCTATCATCACAGTGCACGCATAATAAGGAAAGATTAAATTTTAGTCATCAAGTTTATGGTGCCATTGCCGGGGACATGAGCTTGTATGATTCATATTCACATTGTCCATATGTTGAAAGATTAATTTTTATCGTTACAAGTTTATGGCGCCGTTGCCGGGGATTGGTACGGTTAGTGTTGAATACTTTTGTGGTATTTTGCAGGACAGATCTTTGTTGTACTATCTGTTTATCGCGAAGAGCAGGCTAGATGTTTATGAGTACTGGAACTGATCCAGAATTCGAAGCTGACCCAGAGATCAAACGTACTTTTCGCGCGAGGGCATGCCAGAATAGAATTAGGTGAAGAAAAGTAAATATGGCAAACAATAACGAAAGGCCCGAAGGAAATCAAGGGGTAAATCGGCCAGCGTAAGATCCTGTCTTTCTTACTGCTGTCCACAATATCCCCATGAGGAACTATGCGACACCGAATCTTTACGACTTCTCGCTCGGGATTTCATGACCAATGGTTGAGGAGGATGCACGGTCTGAAATAAAGCCTGTCATGCTCCAGATGTACAAAATGTGGGACAATTTGGAGGTCTACAAGGTGAAGAC
>NC_052352.1:17382000-17397960 GCF_009727055.1 Benincasa hispida | reverse complement strand
CTTCCAAGAAGGGAACCACAGGGTTGCTTTGGAGGAAGGTGAACAGCGAAGAACTGCCGAAAATGGCTTGAACGGGAAGAAGAAAAGAAAAAGCAAAGAGCAATCGGGCAGAAGAAGATGAAGAAGCCCGACCAAAGAAAGAAAAGATGGAGAAGAAGAAAGGAAGTCGAGTGAAAAGAGAGCGCAAGGGGAGAAGAAGAAGCGCCTGAAGAAGGAAAGAAAAGAGAGCAAAAGGGCTGTAACTAGGATGTCGATGAGAATCTAAAACCACCACAAGGGTGGAAGAGGGGGTGTCCAACACAAGAAAGAGAATACCACAACCTCAAAGAGGCATCGACGCAATATCAGACACGGTTGCGACCTGCAAGACTGAGAGATCCAGACATCACCCCTCTAGCACGTCGCAAAGGCAAATGTGCCGCACGGGCTCAAAAGCGGCCACAATTTGGCAAAAGTGTAGTTAAAGAAGAGAAAGCGAAAAAGAGAATAAGAGGGAAAAATAAGAAAAAGAATGTTACGACGCAACAAATCAATCAACAAGAAAGAACTGAGAAAAAAAACTACCACGATGAGGAAGTGTGGCCGTAACAATGCAAATTTCGACAGAAAAGAACAAAAAGCTGAGGATGAACAACGCATATTGCTGCCCTCCGAGCCATCGAAGAGAAATCGAGAGAAGAGAAAAGAAGGAAGAGAAGGAGAAATGGCGCAATAGCAAATGTGCAGTCGCCTTAGCAGAGAATAAAAGAAACGCGCATTTGCGGAGTGGAAGCGCGCACGAAGAACGCGCAGGACACCGAACAATGGCAACAAGACAAGATCTCCGCCTGCATTGGCAAAAGACAAGGAAAGCACAGTGGAACAGATGACTGCGTGACCAAAGACGCTTCCAAAGAAGAAGGAGAATGATACATGAAATGATGGAAATGGTGTTCTTTCCTGCGTCAATGCACTTCGGATTAATTACACAATGTTGTGTTGCGGAGCACGGGTGGAGACATTCTGGTGCCAATGCCCGAATTCCATCATAATTCCAACGGTATGAGAGCTTTTTACAAATGGACGAACTTATGGCACTAAAGATGCAGTGATCATGTAAGGTGGTACACGTCCATTCAACGCAAGGACACATGAAAGTATATTAAGATGAAAGGACACTCCGGATGCGCCAGGTAACAAAGAATTATGAACCTCAAGAAGAGCCAATGGATGAATGCGCTGAGATATAACCACAACCGGGCACTCAGTGGTCGGTGTCTTGAAAGCATTTAAAACACTGTTGTGCCACAAATTCTTCCGAAGCGTGTATTTGGGTGTACTTGGTAAGAGCGACTCATCCCTACAATCTCATGAAAAACCAATTCAAGGTGAATGAGTAATGGCCGCATACTGTATTAGCGCGTGGTATTCCGATCGAAGATGGGACGCACAATTTGATCGCAAAGCAAATTGGAGGGTTGTTGGGGCATGGTGATGGGAGGCTGGTATTTTTCTTCTTGGATCGGTTTTCGAGCTTGATTTGCCCTCAGTGGCTTGTAGTTATTGAAGAGGAGCCAATGCCGAGAAAAATCCATGTCTCATCAAGACACTAAAGATCTTGAGAATGCTCTCAAAGATTCCTATGCTTGAGCTTCCACTAATAAGCTCATTATCCCGATTTCTGAAGCCACCCAACACACACAACCACAGACAGCTCACACACAACACACCACAAAGCACACACCACCGCAAGAGTAGATGCAATCAAAGTTCAATACCTGGACCCTTACTTTAGTTATCGCCCCATACCCACCGGCGGAACTCCTCGTCTCACTCCCTGAACACTCATACAATCTCTTCTCGCTCTTTGAAATCACCCAACGCAATTCCAGCATCTCACCACAAACCGCCAAAAAGCTCCCAACCATTACAACAAAGAAAAGCTCCACGGTCAAACATCTTCCTCCTCCCATTCGTCACCGCATTTTTTCTCCTCTCGCCGCATGTGCATGACCCCACAGATTTGGGTGAAGGGGCACTTTCTGCTCAACCCTAAACTCGAATTGATGGAGTGGAAACATCGTAGGGCCGCATCCCGCCATCGCAACCCTATCGCTGCTGACTAAGGAGATGCGTTCTCTTCTTTTCAATCAACAACGATTCTTTTGCAAAACGAATAACGGAGTTAGCAAGAGAGCCACACAGAAGTTCAACGCAGTATTGCGATGAACACGGAAGTGCGATCCTATCTTTACCGAATCCAACCTCGAACGCAGAACCAAAGACAAATGGCAGAGCGCAACCATGAGTACTTTAACTTTTTGGTAGCTTATTTACATGGTCCCATGGTGCCTCCGCATTTACAGCAACCTTTTCACTTTGAAGAAGCTCCTCAAATTCCTCTGCAGAATCCTCCACCAGAGCCCCCGCCGCAACTCTAAATTTGGGGGTGTGCCACCTTTTCAATAAATCTGCAATTTTTCGTTGCGGTCATTCTTATATTTTATTCATTTCATTATTTTTTTTGTATAGAAGCTATAACTTGATTTTTTGTATATGCTTAAATTTTGTGTTGCGATAATTGTAATTCTTTGTATACTTGGTTAATTTTAATACAACTGAGTAACTATTCTTTCCGTATGCGTTAGCCTTTTTACTTATCATCCTTTGTCAATTATTGCGATGTTCTTTATCTTATACTTTGCGTTATTAATTGCGTTGCCATGATGAGTAATATGCATACCCTTAGCAGCATTTTTTATACTTTGCACTTTCTGACTAACACTTAGATAATTCATAGCAAAAGCACTGCTTTACCTTTTCTATTTCAAGACTCTGCTCAAACCTTCTTTTCAAAATTTTGACTAAGTGTTTTGTCTATTATGTCCAAAACAACACAATGAGAACCTTGCGCGTCTTTAAATTTGGGGGTGGGGAAGGTCTGAGCAGATGCGGTCATTATCAGGAAAATGCGTTCATTAAAAAAAATTTAAAAAAAATTCATAAAAACTCCAATGTCAGCGCAAGGGAAAATCCTAACCTATCCCAACCTAATAATAGTTAAGTTGTGAAAGGAATCTGCTCGTAGTTGGATGTTCGCATGTCACCCATGGGAGCAAGTCAGAACGAAGGTAGGTTTCCAATATCGACGCAATATGAAAAGAGAGAGAAAAATAGAGAAAAATAAGAATACATGAGACAACTCCTTTGACCAGCAAAAGTAAAGCTTAGCTGAAAATCAAGAGTTGAAGTTGAGATTAACACACAACCGTAGTTGGATGCTCGCATGATACCTGTGGGAGCAAGCCAAAACGAAGGGTGTAACCATGATCAACAGTCTCTAATAAAATGACGCAAACCAGACCACCGCATAAAGATGCACCTAGTTGTTTTTGCAAGAAGAGGTAAACATTCTTCTCAAAATAAGAAGGGAATTTTTTAGTAGAGGTTTGTTGTATAAAAGAATAAAGTAGAGGATTTTGATGAATTATTAAAGAATAGAAGGAAATTGCGTTGTTAAGTAATGTTGTAGAGGTGGAGCATGCAGAGCAACCAATTGATACAAAATTAGGATAGGAATTGAGCGAAATTGCCTTAGTAGAAGATATGCTTGAGGACAAGCATATATCTAAATTTGGGGGTGTGATAACTTGTAGAAACACAAGTTATTTATACTGTTTTATTTAGATATTGAGGCAAAAAGAAATGAAAGTTGCGTTGATAGTATAAAAATTGGCTAAGAAATACGAAAATTATGAAATGTCGTAAACACACCCACTAACACCATTACGATGGTGAAATAGAATGTTTCATAATCTGTTTTGCAGGAAATAGGTCACCGCATGCGTTAATGGCTCGAAGACAAAATTTACAATGCATCTACATCGCATGCGCCCATCAATCAAGAACGAAGAGATGATCAACGCAATGACAACGCATGCGACAATCAATCAAGAGCTTTAGCGATCAACGCATTTCAACCGCATGCGGTAATAAAAAACAACACCATATGCGGAGATAGATCGAAGATGTGAAGAGCAAGCATTCGCGGACGATTCTAACAAGTGTACAGCTTTTAATTGTGCAATTCTGACGGATTGATCGTGAAACAGAAAGGAATTTTCCATTCCGCCATTTCAGGAACTACCATAATTACACAGTGGGGACCATAAATTCAAAGAGCTAAGGTCTCGCCTATAAATAGCTTCCTCAAATTCGTATATATATACACAGATACAGATACTAGGGATATATGCATACAGAGATATACTGAAAAGAGAGAGGCTGGTCTGAAGAGACTGTACAGAGTAAATCTAGGAGAACTACGAGACAAGGCCGAGAGGTGAGTCTCCGAGTAAAGAATTCTTCCGATTCCCGAAGTTGAGTTATTAAACAATGTTGGATTGCATTGATAGAATATGTTAAATTGCGTCCATTAAGCATAAATTCTATAATATTGCGGTCGCATGCGTTCAGCACATTAGAGCTATTGATTTTTGTATTTTTGTGCAGAATATGTGTTAACGCAATTTAAGATTGCGATCATAGGAAATTATCAGTCGAGCGCAACTTTATCGCAAGACTTTGCGTTGATCGTGCTTGCAAACATTCACCCGAGAGGGATCACTACAACTTGGTCAGCGTAACATGGTGGGCGCATTCGGGTGAAAGGATAATTAAGAGCGATGGTATAGAAAGTTGACGACAGTCGGATCCAAATTAAGTTGACAGCCGATAATGGTCACAAAGTACACTCAGCTTTATCAGTGACAATCATTTGGCGCGTCAATCAGGAATTAAAGCTGTCCCATCTGTACAACCGGGAGAGAGAAGCCGCCTTTCACCATTGATGCCCTATAAATACCGAGTGCATTCTTCAGAAAAGGGGTTGATCAGTTGACAAGTTAACCAGTTGCTTCTGTTCATAGTTTTCTTTTCCATTTTACGGTGGAGCAAGAGAAGAGTGGTGGCGCCGAAGATCGCCCAGGGCAACACGAGAGGGAATATTGGGGCGTAAGAGCAGAGAGTGGGCCGACTCTCGCGAGAGCGAGAATAGCTTGAGAGCACGAGTAGAAACAGTGTAAACGCCTGGCAACAAGAAATTGCTACCAGGCTCTTTAATATACTTGCATTGTTATTTTGTACTTCATCTTCATATCTATTCCATGAAAGTTCTATTTCTACATCTGCTCACACTCTTAATACGCATGAGTAGCTAAACTAGTTGAATGGGTTGAGAAGAACTAAGCTAACATGAACTAAGAAGTTCATTGCTTGCGATTGTCTTGTTTTATGCTGTTGAAAATACCCTTTAGAGTTACTCGAGAGAGAATCTAAAGAAAGAACCTAATGTCTCGAGAGAGCTAGGTTAGAATCTGGACTCGAAAGAGCCAGATTAGGCTTGCATAAACAAGAGATACGGACTTAGAGATAAGCTCTGTTTGTCAACTTGCATCGCATGCATCCTAGGAATGGGAATGATATTATGTGGTTGCATATTCGTGTAAATGTCATGTTGTCATCGCATAAATAGAGATAGAAATTTATGTGTAAACCCTATAGTATCGCATATTTATCGCATGCGTTCTAGCCTTAGAAGCCGTAGCATTCACGCCGAGCGGTGGTTTAGTATTGTATGTATGTTGCATGATCGTAAAGCATGAATGCATTCTAGGGAGTGTTACCGAAACTTTTCTCAACCCGTTCACCGCATATTCATCGTATTTCCGGTACCAACTCTTTTTAAACTTCGCCGCATTTGTTATTTATTTTTATCAACGCAAACAACAAACCCAATGATTTATTTATTTAACTGGTTACCGCACGTCTTCATAAAAATCACCAACGCAACTATTTTCACAAGTCCCTGTGTTCGAACCTGGACTTACCAGGAAACTCAAAGGAATTTACACTTGAATTCCGCTGGGAAAACTTGAGTGCACAATGCAATCCATCAATGCATATTATGCATATTTCCATTCAATAAAATAAGGCATCAAGTTTTTTGCGCCATTGCCGGGGACTTCGGCAAAATAGTTGTTAACGGTAATTTTTGTGATTTCTTTGTAGAACTCTCAATCTCTGGCGAACTACGTCCCAGAGATTGAGAGAATATTTCGAAGGAGACTAAGAGACCACCAACAGCAACCACAATTAGACCAAGAAGAGATGGCAGAGTAGCCTAGAGGTAGAGCATCAAATGATAATAATGTCATGGCGAATCCGATTCTGTTGGCAAACGATCGCAATAGGCCCATTAGGGACTATGCATCACCAACCTCTATGATTTCTCTCTGGGAATCATGAGGCCTGCCCTTGACAGAAGTAGATTCGAGATGAAACTGGTGATGCTACAGATGATCTAGACTGCAGGTCAATTTGGAGGAAGGCGTGGCGAGGACCTGCACGCTCACCTCCGAAGTTTTATTGAAATCTGCAATACTTTTGTGTTCCTGAACATCTCTGTTGAAGAAGTTCGACTAACGTTGTTCCCATTTCCTTTCTGTGATCAGGCTAGGAAATGGGCTTATTCGTTCGAACCAGGAGAGATTACTTCTTAGGAGCAGGTAGTGGTGAAATTCATGAAAAAGTATACCGAGAACGCAAGACGAAGGAAGCTTATTACAAATTTTGAACAAGATATGGACGAATCGCTCAGCGATGCCTGGGCAAGGTTTAAAAGGTTGGTCCGAGATTGTCCACATAATGGGCTACCAGACTGTATTCAAATGGAATTTTTTTATCACGATTTGAATCCCGCTTCGCAGATCGCTGCCAATGTGGCAGCCGCTGGTGGTTTGCTTAATAAAACTTACGATGAGGCAAGAATATCCTGGACCGCATCTTCAAGAACCATGAAGACTGGAGGGAGAGTGACCAGAGATTAAGACTCAAAGATTTTGACGCAAATAACGGTGCCATTTTTTCATTACAAAACCAAATGACCGCAATGATGAATTTGATTCAAGGAATGGCGATCAGCAGCCCAACAGCGCAAGGTGGGCAAATTAACGCAATAAGTCAAAACACCGCAAGATGTGCGACTTGCGGTGATGGGCATGCGATGGAAGATTGCCCTCAAAACCCACAGTCTGTATATTTTGTAAAGAATAATCCTCTTTTAAACACTTACAACCCCGGGTGGAGAAACCACCCCAATTTTGTCTAGTTGTATAGAAGAATCAACAACAAAGTTTTCAATCTGTGGCGCAAAAAGAAGGGCCACCAGAATTCTTCCAACGCAACAACGGTCAACAGAGCAACCAAGTAAGTAGCTCACAACAACCACCGCAATCCTCTTCTCTAGAGAGCCTATTGAAACAATATATAGAGAAAAATGAGACAGTGCTTCAAAGTCAGGCTACGTCCATCTGCAACCTCGATACAAATGGGCCAGATTGCGAGTGAGCTGAAAAGTAGACCGCAAGGGGCGTTGCCAAGTTCTACCAAACTTCCACGCAACCCAGGGGGATCAGGCAAGGAGTAATGTTAGGTTGTAACATTATGCAGTGGAAAGATTGTGGAAGGAGAAAAGAAGGATTAGGGTAGAACAACTTCTATCACAACTGAGCTCGAGATTGCGGTAACGCAAGAAGAAGGAAGAGAAAATGAAGCAGTGGAACCTGAGGTTGCATCGACCTCAAAGTCATATGAAATGGGAACCGTGAAGTTTCAGTTACCACCCTTCCCACAGAGACTAAGGAAGAAGAAAAACGAAAAGGTATAGTATTAATGCTTCTTATCTATGTTAAAGTAATTACATGTTGACATTCCTTTCAGTGAAGCGATTGAAGAAATGCCTACCTATGCCAAGTTTCTGAAGGACATGGTAACTAAGAAGAGAGGTGCTAGAAAATTTGCCATGGTGGCATTAACACAAAGTTCCAAATCTATTATCCCACCAAAGATGAGCGATCCTAGGAGCTTCACTATTCCTTGCTCCATAGGAGGACTCTATATTGGGCAAGCCCTGTGTGACTTGGGGGCCAACATAAATTTGATGACGCTGTCAATCTTTAGACAATTAAATGTAGGGCAACTTGGGCCCACATCAGTGACTCTCTAATTGGCTTACAGATCTCTAGTTCATCCAGAAGGTAAGGTGAAGGATGTGTTGATCACGATTGATAAATTTATTTTGCCAGCCGACTTCGTCATCCTAGATTATGAGGCCGACAAAGATGTACCCATCATTTTGGGGCGACCTTTTCTATAAAAGGGTCGTGCTCAAATTGATGTGGATAAGGGAGAAATCACTTTGAGCATAAACGAACAAAAGCTCAAATTTAATATAATTCGTGCCATGAAATTCCCGGATGAAGAAGACCTGCAAGATTCCGATGATGACCTGAATTTGATTGAAGAAGAAAAGTCTGATGAAGAGTGTGAAGAAGAGGATGCCAACGCATCCGTAGCTGCATACAATGCGATCGTAGAAAAAACAAACAAAGAAGAAGAAATGATCACAACACAAGAAGAAGAGCCAAAGAAGAAAGAAAAATAGCGCAACCTTCCCTGGTGGAACCATCAACACTTGAACTAGAGACCCTACCAACTCATTTGAAGTACGCATTTCTGGGCAGAATAAGAAGCTGCCAATGATAATTTCCTCTACGCTCATTGCAGATCAAGAGAATGCGTTGATGAGCATTCTCAAGAAATATGTGCGAGCAATTGGCTAGACGCTTGCTGACATAAGAGGAATTAGCCCTGCGTACTGCATGCACCACATTCGTCTTGAGGATGACCACAAAGCAACTATTGAACATCAACGCAGACTTAACCCTGCGATAAAGGAGGTCGTCAAGAAGGAGATCATCAAATGGCTAGATGTGGGCATTATCTATCCAATAGTTGATAGCACGTGGGTTAGCCCCGGCAATGTGTGTCGAAGAAGGGTGGAATGACGATAGTCCCAAATGAGAACAATGAATTAATATTGCAAAGAACCATCACTGGATGGCGCATATGTATGGACTACCGCAAATTGAATGCGGCCACAAAGAAAGATTACTTCCCTCTGCCATTCATCGATCAAATGCTAGATAGATTAGCATGGAATGATTTTTATTGCTTCTTGGATGGATATGTCGGGTACAATCAAATCATGATAGCTCCTGAAGACTAAGACAAGACCACATTCACCTGCCCATATGGGACATTTGCTTTTCGCCGCATTCCGTTTAGCCTCTGCAATGCGCCGAGCACGTTCCAAAGGTGCATGATGGCGATCTTTTCAGATTATCTCGAGGACTCAATGGAAATATTTATGGATGACTTTTCCGTATATGGGAACACTTATGAAGTCTGCCTAGCCAATTTGGAGAAAATTCTGAAGAGATGTGAAGAGACAAACCTGGTGCTCAACTGGGAAAAATGTGACTTCATGGTAAAAGAGGGTATAGTGTTGGGACACAAGGTCTCCCGGGAAGGGTCGGAGGTGGACAAAGCAAAAATTGAAGCAATTTAAAAACTCCCACCTCCAACCAGCGTGAAGGCTGTGCGAAGCTTCTTGGGGCATGCTGGATTCTATAGACAATTTGTCAAGGACTTTTCTAAGATTGCATGACCACTGAGTGCGTTGTTAGAGGCGGACAGGAAATTTGAGTATGACAATAATTGCCTCAACGCATTCAGAGTATTAAAAGATGCGCTGATTACCGCGCCTGTACTAATTGCGCCGGATTGGACAATGTTGTTTGAAATCATGTGCGATGCAAGCGGGTATGCGATGGGGGTTGCATTAGCACAAAAGAAAAAAAACTATTTTTCACCCCATCGCATATGCGAGTAAAACTCTAAACCCTGCTCAAATAAATTATACCACCACTGAGAAAGAACTCCTGGCTTGTTATTTTTGCAATTGGAGAAATTCAGGGCATATCTGTTGGAACCAAGGTATTCATTTCACACTGATCACTGGCAATCAAAATATTTAATGACAAAAAAGGACGCAAAGTCAAGGTTAATCAGATGGTTCTACCTCCTTCAAGAATTTGATAACGAGATAATTGATCGGAAGGGACAAGAGAATCAAGTGTGGACCACTTGTTCAGATTGAAAAATCCGCGAGGTTGACCGCAGTGAATCTAAGGTGAGTGCCATGTGTCCCGAATGAGCAGCTGTTCCATGTAGAGGAATTGGTCCTGGTATTCGGGACATCGTTCATTATTTGGTTTGTGAACAATTCCCTATAAGATTACACCTATCATCAACAAAAGAAGCTCAAGAGAATGCAAACAACTATTTGGGATGCTGAGCCTGAATCTGTATAAAAGAGATACAGATCAAATCATTTCGATTATGCGTACCAGATGCTGCTCAACAATGCATATTATCACAATGTTCACGACTCACCATATGGTGGGCACTTTGGGGGCAACGTACTGCAGCCCAAAGTTTTACAAAGTGGATTCTTTTGGTCCTCATTTAAACAGAGATGTTTGGAACACAAAATATTGCAGATTCAATAAAACTTCGAAGGTGAGCGTGCAGTCCTCGCCACGCCTTCCTCTGAATTGACCAATAGTGTGATCATTGCTGCATCACCGGTTTCATGTCGAATCTACTTCCATCGAGGACAGGCCTCATGATTCCCGGAGAGAAATCATAGAGGTTTGGCGATGCATAGTCCCTAATGAGCCTATTGCGATCGTTTGCCAATAGAATCAGATTCGCCATGACATTATTATCATTTGTACTCTACCTCCAGGCTACGGCTTGTGCTCCAGGCTACCATCTCTTCTTTGTCTGATTGTGGTTGTTGTTGGCGGTCTCTTAGTCTCCTTTGAAATGTTCTCTCAATCTTCGAGTTGTAGTTTGCGAGAGATTGAGAGTTCTGCAAAGAAATCACAAAAATTACCGTTAACAACTATTTTGCCGAAGTCCCCGACAACGGCGCAAAAAACTTGATGCCTTATTTTATTGAATGGAAATATGGATGATATGCGTTGATGGATTGCATTGTGCACTCAAGTTTCCCCAGTGAAATTCAAGTGTAAATTCCTCTGAGTTTCCTAGTAAGTCCAGGGTCGAACACAGGGACTTGTGAAAATAGGTGCGTTGGTGATTTTTATGAAGACTTGCGGTAACTAGTTAAATAAATAAATCATTGGGTTTGTTGTTTGCATTGATAAAAATAAATAATGAATGCGGCAGAGTTTGAAAAGAGTTAGTAACGGGAAATACGATGAATATGCGGTGAACGAGTTGAGAAAAGTTTCGGCTAACACTCCCTAGAATGCGTTCATGCTTTGCGATCATGCAACATGCATACAATAGTAAACCACCTCTCGGTGTGAATGCTACGGCTTCTAAGGCTAGAACGCATGCGATAAATATGTGATAAGTCTACAGGGTTTACACATAAACCTCTATCACTATTTATGCGATGACAACATGACATTCACACGAATAAGCGACCACATAATATCATTCCCATTCCTAGGATGCATGCGATGCAAGTTGACAAACAAAGCTTATCTCTAAGTCCCTATCTCTTGTTTATGCAAGCCTAATCTGGCTCTTTCGAGTCCAAATTCTAACCTAGCTCTCTCGAGACATTAGGTTCTTTCTTTTGATTCTCTCTCGAGTAACTCTAAAGGGTATTTTGCACAACATAAAACAAAACAATCGCAAGCAATAAACTTCCTAGGTTATGTTAGCTTAGTTCTTCTCAACCCATTCAACTAGTTTAGCTACTAATGCGTATTAAGAGAGTGAGCAGATGTAGAAATAGAACTTCCATTGAATAGATATGAAGATGAAGTACAAAATAACAATGCAAGTATATTAAAGAGCCTGGTAGCAATTTCTTGCTGCCAAACGTTTACATTATTTCTACTCGTGCTCTCAAGATATTCTCACTCTCCGAGAGTCGGCCCGCTCTCTGCTCTTATGCCCCAAGGTTTTCTCTCGAGTTTCCCTAGGCGATCTTCGGCGCCACCACTCTTTTCTTGCTCCGCCGTAAAATGGAAAAGAAATCTATGAACAAAAGCAACTGGTTAACTTGTCAACTGATTAACCCATTTTCTGAAGAATGCACTTGGTATTTATAGGGCATCAATGGTGAAAGGCGGCTTCTCTCTCCCGATTGTACAAATGGGACAACTTTAATTCCTGATTGACGCGCCGAATGATTGTCACCGATAAAGCTGAGTGTACTTTGATAACTTGTAGAAATACAAGTTATTTATGCTACCTTATCTGGATATTGCGGCCAAAAGTTAGTGAATATGCACCGATTGTATGAAAATTAGCCTAGTATTACAATAATTATAAATGTTTGCAATTACACCCACTAACACCATAAAGATGGAAGACAAGCCGAATTTTACTCTGTTTTGTAGGAGACCAAGTCACCGTTTGTGCTCAAGGCTCACGAGAAACTAATCAACACATCTCTATCATATTACGCCCGTTAGTCAACAATGAAGAGACGATTACCACAACGACGCACAATGCGACAGTCGGTCCAAAGCTGTGTTTCAACCGCATGCGGTAATAAAAACAACACCGCATGCGAATCCATGATCAAAAGATGCAGCTGAGCAATGCAAAAGCGGAGGTTTGAGACATGTGTACAACTAATGGTTGTGTAGAATTGATGGTCTGATTGCATAACGGAAGGAATAATATCCCTCCATCTTCGGAATTACCATAACCATCAGTGGGGACCACAAGGCCAGAGTCAATGATCTGCACCTATAAATATCCCATTGATTTCAGTGAAAAAAGAATGCTACAGGATACGGGGTAAGTGTGCAAAATTGTTGAGAGAAAAGGTTGAGTTGAGTGCTTAAGTGAAGAAATCCGGGAAGAAGACGAGATAAGGCCGAGAGGTGAATCTTAGATCTAATCTTCCAAACACCTGATTGAAAGCTCGGTGTAAAGATCCCTGCTACCGGTGGAGCAAGCCTGAGAGAGAAGCACTTCCTACCATCATTTCCATCCTATCCGGCAAGCAGATCTCCATCGAATTAGTGCCAAGACATTGGCACTTGTTTGTATATGTTCTATCTTTTTCATCGTTGTATTTCATGTTTCCTTTATCTTTTCATTCACACACCATGTATCAAATGCTTAATAGAGATATTAATTGTTTCGATAGCTTTCATTTATCATTTTCTATCTATTTTCGTTCACCCGTCAATCACTTTCTTCATGATGTCTTCTTAATTCCCTGGTAAGCAATATGAATTAACTAAGTACTTAATCTGTGTTAAAGATAAAAAATGCGTTTAGCTAAGGCATGCTAGACGACATCTTTACCTGTGAGAGCAGAAGTGAAGATGCCATTATAATCTATCGAGAGAAGGTCAGAAGAATGCGTTAACTAAAGTGAGTAGTACTTCCAGACATGGAAGCAACCTTGCGTTCATTACGTTAGTCTCTGTTTCACCACAGACATGTGGGAGCGCAGCCGATCACTGAAAGGTGTACGCCAAGAGAAGAGCGGAACAACATTTGTAGCTTCAATGCAACTGAGAACTTGTGTTGTTTATATTATTTGTCTTTCTCTTTCTATTCTGTTCATAAGACATGCCGCCGCATTCTATGTCTTTGCACAACTTTCATAGCCAGCCTTGACCCCAACATCTTGTACATGGCGCTGTTATCTTGTATCATCTAGCTTAGGTTTATTGTACTTCATTTTATTATCGCATCTTTATTGCTTTACTTTATTTTATCGCAATTTATATACCTGTACAAACACATTTTTAAAGATTGAAAACCTGATCGCATATATCATGAACATAACATAATAACCTAAACCAGTTCCCGTGTTCGACCTCGGATCACACCGAGAAACTTGTGGTGGAATTACACTTGGTTCTATACGGTGCCAGATTTCTATAATTTTTCACCAGGAATTTCAAGACCAGTAGTTGAGGGGAATGCAAGCTTTGAAATAAAACCTATCATGCTTCAATTGATTCAGAATGTGGGACAATTCGGTGGATTACAGGGAGAAGACCCACACGCACATTTGACAAATTTTGTAGACATGTGTAGCGCATTCTCCATGCCTGAAATAACTCAAGAAAGTCTTAAACTATACCTATTCCCGTACACATTGCGGGAAGAAGCAAAGAGATGGGCCCAAGCATTAGAGCCAAACGAAATTAATGGATGGGAGCAGTTGGTTGATAGGTTCATGAACAAATTCTTCCCTTCGTAAGGAGGCGGAAGGAGGTTTTGAATTTCGAACAAAAGGGTTATAAAACCTTGAGCATCGCCTGGGTGCGATTTCGGCAGTTAGTGAAGAACTGTCTGCATATCGGGATTCCTGACAGTATTTTGATGGAAACTTTTTACCATGGCCTCGACCAATCAATGCAAGTAGTTGCCGATGCCTCCGCAGAAGGATGATTAATGAATAAGTCATATACGGAAGCGAAGAACATATTGGATCGCATCTTGTGACATTCTGACGAATGGATTGATACCGAGCTTGAGATAAGAGGTCANCTGACGAATGGATTGATACCGAGCTTGAGATAAGAGGTCAAGAGCAAGAAAGAGTAGAAAGGGCCGATGTGCCAACGAACACAATGAGCACATTGGTCGAACAAATGACCACAATGACCTCGTTCCTCCAGATGGTGGCTAATCAGCATAGAACTCTCTCTCAAGGAACAACGCAGGTTAAGGCGGTGACTCATGAGTCCGCAATGGATTGCACTCAATGGAGAGAGGTACGTCTGGTAGACGTCTGCCTAGGGAATTAACAACCCGTATATGCTATGTATGATAAATCATGGGGTAACAACCATAACCCTGGTTTGGGGGGGTCACCCAATTTTTGGTTTGGATGAGAATCTCAATCATAAGGGCCATAGTTTCTATCAATTTAGTTATCAAGAGGATCGAGGCAACCTTCCGGTCTTCACTAATCCAGACTGTAGCCCAAGTAATTCTCAAGGTACGCCACCCTGAGACCAACTGTTTGCATATGATACATCTTTCAGTACCTTGTCCCTAGAGACATCATTAAAACATTATATTGAAAAGAGTGAGGCAATGAGACAATCGCAAGCTGACTCTCTCAAAGAATTAGAAGATCAGATAGATCAGCTTACGAGGGAATTAAAGAAGAAAATGCCTGGTACGCAGCATGGAAGTTCAAGAGCATCGGGGCCAAGAGGTAAAGAACAATGTCATGCAGTGACATTGCGGAGTGGCAGAATGACAGCCCCATTATACCGAAGGTACCAGATGCGGTAACAACACCAGCAGATTTAAGTGTTAATGATGACCAATTACTGAATAACGGAAGCAGCCCCAGTTCAGAAGTAAGATCATCTACAAAAGATTAAGCTTCTCAAGACTTGAATTCTCAATCAACGCAACCTCTAACCAATGACACACAGCAAGCACAAGACCTCACCAAGCAGCAAAGTGAACAAGAAACACGGCGGGATCCTCCACCTTTCCCGTCCAGGGTGAAAAGAAAGATGATATCAAGCAATTTTAGAGGTTTCTGGACGTTCTTCGACAGCTACACATTAATATTCCCTTAATAGAAGTATTAGAGCAAATGCCGAGTTATGTGAAATTTCTTAAGGATATTCTCGCCAACAAGAGAAAGATTGGGGAAAATGAAACAGTTGCACTAACATATGAAAAAAGAGAAGAAGATAAACTGCAAGATTCAAGGACAGAAAAAGAATATTGAGGAGGGGATCCCCGATGAGACCTAGCTGTGGCAGTAGAACATTTGACGCTTCCCTTGTAAATAGCGAACTATAGTAAACTTCCATAGTTTTAGCGGTCAACAGACTGGGATGATTATTATCATAGCCGGAACAGAGAAGAAGCTAAGACAATGATGCCAAATTCTAATTTCTTGGGGTCCTTCTTTTCGCGGACCTGATCATGATAATACTTGATGTTTCCTAAGCATGAAGCCCAAAGCACATTTTAAGCTCTGTCATGAGTCCCCAATATGGAAACGGACATTTTTAGGGGGCAAAGGACCGT
>NC_052352.1:17339221-17380942 GCF_009727055.1 Benincasa hispida | reverse complement strand
AATTGTTTAGCGCTCTTGTTTCAAAATACCTCCTCCCTTACTAAAATGAAGGACCCTGGTACTCATGTTACATTGGCCCTGCATCCATAGGAGGGAAGATGGTCGGGAAACGCACTGTACTGATTTAAGGGCAAGGCTAATTTGATGCCCTTGTCAAGTGTTGTAAAGAAGCTGGACATACGGCGAAGCATTAGGCCACCCACCCCCCGATCAACATCCTTACAAGTCTACGCGACTCGACTCGAGATAAAAGTTCCTGGGGCAAGAAGCAAAAGTCTTACAGTGCGGCTACTTTTGGCCAACACTGTTTAAGGATGCCCATGCCCATGTTGTGCAATACGACAGGTGTCAAAGGACGGGGAGTATGTCTAAAAGAAATGAAATGCCATTGACATCAATCTTAGAAGTTGAATTATTTGATGTTTGGAGAATTGATTTTATGGGCCCATTTCCACCATCAGAAGGTCATCAATATATTCTAGTTGCGGTAGATTATGTATCGAAATGGGTGGAGGCCATTGCATGTACCGAGAATGATGCGGCTAATGTAGCAAAGTTTCTAAAGAAGAACATTTTTGCTCAATATGGGACGCCTCGGGCCTTAATCAGCGATGGGGGCTCTCACTTTATCAACTGCATAATTGCCAACCTATTGACTAAATTCAATGTCAACCATCGAGTTGCAACTGTTTATCACTCGCAGACTAATGGGCAGGCAGAGATTTCTAACAGAGAGATCAAAACTATCTTGGAAAAGGTAGTTAATACTGCCAGGAGGGATTGGTTACCCAAGCTTGATGAAGCACAATAGGCTTACAGGATCGCCTACAAAACACCAATTGGCATGTCTCCGTACGCCCTGGTCTTCGGAAAAGCTTTTCATCTGCCGCTTGAGTTGGAACATAAGGCGATATGGGCATGTAAGAAGCTGCAGTTTGATTTAGCCAGTGCGGGGAAATTCCGGAAGCTGCAATTGAATCAGTTGGTCGAATGGCGAAGGGATGCCTATGAAAATGCTAAGATATACAAGGAGAAGACATAGAAATGGCATGATGACCGCATACACGACCGGACATTCACCAAAGGTCAGCAGGTATTATTATTCAACGCGCGTTTGTGATTGTTTCCAGGAAAGTTGAAGTCTTGCTGGTCTGAGCCATTCCAAATCAAGACAATATTTCCTCACGGCGCAGTGGAACTAACAACTTTAGATGGGAACAGCGCATTCAAAGTCAATGGTCAATGTATTAAGCCCTATTATGGAGACAACTTCAATCGATGCATGGACACCATTGACTTGGGCAAGCAGGATTAAACCACTTGCAGGGAAAGCGATTGCGGTAACTCTAAGAACTTCTTTCAGTCGACCTCCCTATCTATGTTTACTCGCTTTCTTTTTTTGTTTTCTAAATTCCGTCAATTATTTTCTAGTAGAATCAGTCTTTAATATTTTTGTATTTCCTTCCAATTTAATTTCGCATGTTTATCCATATCTTAAATTTAGTAGCACTGGTCATATAATTGTTGTGAATGATTGGATAAATCACCGCAACGTCTTTTCGACTGGCGTTTTTGATGAATTAAGAGGACAGGAAAGTAAACTATGAGAGGATGGGTGTAATAAGTAAGCGACACTGTGCATCCAGTACACCCAAATGCATTGCGGTGAGGGGTGTGTTATGCTCGCATATGTCCTTTGCCCGTCCTTAGCCAAATGCACTATGTTGAGGTATCTTCTAGAAATGCGTTGGTTAAGGGGTGTGTTGTGGGGATGTATACGTGTTGCCCATCCTCGGCAAAAATATATCTGCGTTTATTGGAAGTAGGGTGTGAATTCTGAATCATGCACCCTTCTGAATCAAATTCTTTGACTCTTGTACAGGCAATAGAAAATTTTGTAATGCGTTCATTTGTAATTTATTTGTATACTTTGTTAATAGTCAATAAAATTAGAGTGTATATTCACTCCACATTTTGCCTGTGCCTTTTTCTTTATCTTCCTTTGTCAATTTTTGTAATGTTCTTAATCTTTTGTTTTTATGATCTTCATTCCGTTGCTATGATGTATTACATGTTTATACTTAGAAACATTTCCCAAACTTAGTAATTTCTGACTAACACTTAGTTAATTCTTAGTTTAGCAGTACTTTACTTTTTATATTTCAAAGTTCTGCTCAAACCTTCTTTTTGAAATTTTCTTCTAAGTGTTTGTTTAGTCTCTCCAAATAACACAATGAGGACCTTGCTCATCTTTAAATTTGGGGTTGGGGAAGGTCTGAGCAGATGAGATCAAAATTATGCTGTATCTAAGAAAATGTGTCCATTTTCAATTATATATATATATATATATATATATATATATATATATATATATATATATATCTATGGCAAAACTCCAATGTCAGCGCAAGGGAAAAACCCTCAGAAACTGCCCAACCTGATAAAGAGTTTAGTTGTGAAAGAAGCCCTGCTCGTAGTTTGGATTTAAAGTATGAACACCCGTAGGAGCAACCAAACGAAGTTGGGTTTTCCAAGAACAACGATAGTATGAAAAAAAAACAAAAAAAACAAAAAAATAAAGACGGCTTAAGAGACTAACTCCTCTAATCCTCAATGAGCTTGAAGTTTTGAAATTGCACACAACCGTAGTTGGATGTCCGCATGACACCCGTGGGATAAGCAAAAACGAAGAGTGTAAACCATGACCAACAGTCTCTAAATAAAGAAATGATGCAAAGTTTTGCTCACCGCATATAGACACATCAAGTTGTTTTGACAAAGAAGAGATAAAACATTCTATTTTGAAAACTATAAAAGCATCTTTGAGCAGAATTTTGTCATATAGAAGAATAAAGTAGGGCTTGCTAAGAATTAGCAAAGATAGAAGAAATTGCGATGTCAAGTAATGTGCCTAAGTGTAACATTCGGAGCAACCAATCATCGCAAAAATAGAGGATAAGAATTGAGCATGATTGCCTTACTAGAAGATATGCTTGAGGACAAGCATATATATAAATTTGGGGGTGTGATAACTTATAGAAATACAAGTTATTTATGCCACCTTATCTGGATATTGTGGCCAAAAGTTTTGTGAATATGTGCCGATTATATGAAAATTTGCCTAGTATTACAATAATTATAAATGTTTGCAATTACACCCACTAGCACATAAAGATGGAAGATAAGCCGAATTTTA
Organism: Benincasa hispida; assembly: GCF_009727055.1. Classification (NCBI taxonomy): domain Eukaryota; kingdom Viridiplantae; phylum Streptophyta; class Magnoliopsida; order Cucurbitales; family Cucurbitaceae; genus Benincasa; species Benincasa hispida. The sequence continues at coordinate 17,377,746 of NC_052352.1, read as the reverse complement.
CTCTGTTTTGCAGGAGACCAAGTCACCGCGCTTGCGCTGAATGCTCACGAGAAATTGATCAACGCATCTCTGTCACATTGCGCTCGTCAGTCAACAATGAAGAAACGATTACCGCAATGACAGCGTAATGCGACAATTGGTCCAGAGCTGTGTTTCAACTGCATGTGGTAATAAAAAACAACACCGCATGCGAATCTATGATCGAAAAATGCAGTTGAGCAACGTAAAAGCGGAGGATTGAGACACGTGTAACTAACGATTGTGCAAAATTGACGGTCTGATTGGCACAACCAGAAGGAATAATATCCCTCCATCTTCGGAATTACCATAACCATCAGTGGGGACCACAAGGCCAGATTCAAAGATCTACCTATAAATACCCCATTGATTTCAGAGAAAAAAGAATGCTACGGGATACGAGGTAAGTGCTTCAAAACTGTTGAGAGAAAAGGCTGAGTTGAGTGCTTAAGTGAAGAAATCCAGGAAGAAGACAAGATAAGGCCGAGAGGTGAATCTCAGATCTAATCTGCCAAACACCCGATTGAAAGCTCGGTGCAAAGATCCCTGCTATCGGTAGAGCAAGCCTGAGAGGGAAGCTCTTCCTACCATCAAATCCATCCTATCTGGCAAATAAATCTCCATCGAATCAGTGTTGGCACTTGTTTGTATCTGTTCTATCTCTTTCATCGTTGTATTTCATGTTTCCTTTATCTTTTCATTCACACACCATGTATCAAATGCTTAATAGAGATATTAATTGTTTCGATAGCTTTCATTTATCATTTTCTGTCTATTTCCGTTCACTCCTCAATCACTTTCTTCATGATGTCTTCTTAATTCCCTGGTAAGCAATATGAATTAACTAAGTACTTAATCTGTGTTAAAGATATAAAATGCGTTTAGCTAAGGCATGCTAGACGACATCTTTACCTGTGAGAATAGAAGTGAAGATGCCATTATGATCTATCAAGCGAAGGTTAGAAGAATGCGTTAACTAAAGCGAGTGGTACTTCCAGACATGGAAGCAACCTTGCATTCATTACGTTAGTCTCTGTTTCACCACAAACATGTGGGAGCGTGGCCGATCACTGAAAGGTGTACGCCAAGAGAAGATCGGAACAACATTTGTAGCTTCAATGCAATTGAGAACTTGCGTTGTTTATATTATTTGTCTTTCTCTTTCTATTCTGTTCATAAGACATTCCACCGCATTCTATGTCTTTGCACAACTTTCATAGCCAGCCTTGACCCCAACATCTTGTACATGGCGCTGTTATCTTGTATCATCTAGCTTAGGTTTATTGTACTTAATTTTATTATCGCATCTTTACTGCTTTACTTTATTTTATCGCAATTTATATACCTGTACAAACACATTTTTAAAGATTGAAAACCTGGTCGTATATATCATGAACATAACATAATAACCTAAACCAGTCCCCGTGTTCGACCTCGGATCACATTGAGAAACTTGCGGTGGAAATACACTTGGTTCTATCGTAAGGGAAGTTTTGACAACGCATGGCATACTACGTGAACATCCATCATTAACGCATATCTAGCGGTAGTATCGCATCATTTCGAGCATAGAACATCATCAATCTTACCTATCAAAAATTGCGTTACATACTTCGTGACCTTTATTGGCTATCAACTTAATTTGGATCTGATTATCATAAGCTTTCTGTCTTATCGCTCTTAATTATCCTTTCACCCGGATGTGCCCACCATGTTACGCTGACCAAGTTGCGACAATCCTTCCCGGGCGAATGTTTGCAAGCACAATCAATGCAAAGTCTTGCGGCAAAGTTGCATTCGACTGATAATTTCCTATGATCGCAATCTTGCATTGCGTTAATGCATATTCTGCACAAAAATACAAAAATCATTAGTTCTAATGCGCTGAACGCATGCGACCGCAATATTATAGAATTTATGCTTAATGGATGCAATTTAACATATTTTATCAACGCAATCCAAAATTGTTTAATAACTTAGCACTATGATAACGTGCATTTCTGCCCGTTATCAGGCCCTGATGCGCGAAAATTGGAAGTCAATTTTACTCGACAACCAACTTTCCTTGGACGCATTATGTGATGCATGTTCCTAAAATATGCGTTGATAGCCATGTGTCGATGGTCATGCATTGGAATGAAAATGCGCCAACAATGTATGCGATGACCATGCGTCCTGCCACAAGTTTTCTTGCGTTCACGCCAAGTATAACATGAACGCAAGTTTCTCGGGTAATCCGAGGTCGAACATAGGGACTTATAACTATATGTTTGCGGTGATGTGCATGCGACGGTTAAATAAAAGAATGGAGGGGATGTTATGTTACTTAGAAATTGATCTTATGTCACACAACACATGAACTTGCATATAAACTTGTAACGGCATAAACTACACAAAAGATGCATGCAAGATAAAAATCCATGTGATACTACTTCTAGATATGCATTAATTAACAATGTTCTTGTAGTATGCCGTGCGTTGTCACAAGTTTCCTTACATTGAAACCAAGTATAATTTCACCGCAAGTTTCTCGATGTGATCTGAGGTCTAACATAGGGACTGTTTGAGGTTATTGCGTTATGCTTGTGATAAATGCGATCAGGGGTTTTCAATTAATAAAAGTTGTTGTGTACAAGAATATAAACATGCGATAAAGTAAAGTAAAGCGGTAAAGATGTGATAATAAAATAAATTATGTTAAAATAAATTGGGTTAAAGTAAATCTAAGCTAAGATGATAAAAAATACAAGTTTCATGATACAAGATACTTAGGTCAAGGCTGGCTATGAAGATTATGCAAAGATCATGTAATACGGTGACAAGTCTTATGTACGAAGCAGAAACAGAAAAAATAATTAATACGAACATCGCAAGTTTCCTAATTGTGCTAAAGGCATAAACACGATTTTGCTTTTCCCTTGACGTACACCTCTCGATGATCGATCACGTTCCCACATCTCTGTGGTGAAATAGGGATGAACGTAATGAACGCAAGGTTGCTGCCATCTCTGGAAGTACTTCTTGCTTTAGTTAACGCATTCTTTTAACCTTCTCTCGACAGAACAGAATGACATCTTCACTTCTGCTCTCATAGGTGAAGATGTCGTCTAGCATGCTTTAGCTAAACGTTCTTATTTCTTTAGCACAGAGTAAGTTACTTGTTTAATTCATATTAATTACCAAGGGATTAAGAAGACTTTATGAAGAAAGCGATAAACGGAGGAACGGAAATAGACAAAGAAGCGGATATGAAATCGATCAAGACATTCAATATTTCTATTCAGCATCTGATACATGATTTATGAATGAAGAGATTAAGAAGATGAAATACAGTGATGAATAGAGTTATAAACCAATACAAATAAACGCCAACGTCTTGGCACCAATCTGGATGGAGATTTGCTTGCCGGTGTGAATGGATCGTGCGGAAGGATGAGCTTCCCTCTCAAGCTTGCTCAATCGGTAGTAGGGATCTAAGCACAAAGCTTCGCGGCGGGGATTTGGCAAATTCACACTGAGACTCACCTCTCGGCATTGTCTATTTTCTTCCCGGATTTCTTCCGATCAGTACTCAGCTTAGCCTCTCTCTCAGTAATTCGGCAGCAATTAGCCATCGTATCAATGATACCCATATTAAGTATATCTTCTCTGAATTCTATGGGGGTATTTATAGGTGAAAAGCTTTGACTCTTGGCTAGTGAACCCCACTTCTTGTTATGAAAATTCCGAAGATGGAGGAATAAATATTCCTTCTGTTATGCAATCAGACTGTCAAATATGCACAACGGCTAGTTGTACATGTGTCGCAATCCTCCGCCTTTGCATTGCTCAGCTGCATCTTTCGATCTGTTGCTCGCATGCGGTGTTATTTTTATTACTGCATGCGGTTGAAATTCAGCTCAAGATCGACTGTCGCATTGTGCCATCATTGCGTTAATCGTCTCTTCATTGTTGATTGATGGGTGTAAAACAGAGATGTGTTGTTCAGTTTCTCGTTGAAACTTGATCGCAAGCAGTGACTTGGTTTCCTGCAAAACAGAGTAAAAATATCCTCTTCTATCATCTTGATGATGTTAGTGGGTGTAATTGCGTTAATTCATAATTATTGGTTTTCTGAGCTAATTTTCATATAATCAACGCATATTCCTTCTCTTTTGGCCGCAATATCTAGATAAGGCAGCATAAATAACTTGTATTTCTATAAGTTATTATGTTGCTAAGTTAATCCTACTCCTACTCCTATCTATCAGACAATGCAATGAGAATATGCATAAAAGGTAGAGATGCGACAAACCTTGACATGAAATAAATGTGTGGGAAAATGGATAAAATACAGAGATGTTTTTATTGCAACCCTTAAGAGTGACCGCAAGGGAACCTTAGTCAGCATCAGACTATGCGATTATGTTACAACCATATATGGCAAGTCATTTTCCAATGGAAATGTGGTGCTCCTAATTCTAGGACGCATGTGTTGAATGCAAAAGTGTCCATAGAGCTTATTCCTAAGTCTTTATTCTTTTCCTATGCGATGATGCAAAATACACACAATGCTACGGTGACCGCATTCAATCTTATCCTATCTCTAGGATGCATGTGATGTGTTAATAACAAATAGTGCTCATTCCTAAGCGCCTATCTCTTGTTTTATGAGTTCTAATCTGGCTCTCTCGAGCCTATATTCTGACCCGACCTTCCCAAGTCTAGATCATGTCCTTAGACTACCCTCCCGAGATCCCTAATGGACGAATGAAGCATACATAATACAAGACAATCGCATAAACTTCGCTGACCTACGGTTGTTACTATCCCTAGTGAACAACGCATACCTTGCTTAACGAATCCAACCACTTACCCTCTCGGGCAGTTGATTGTTGTTGACTTCACTTATAGACAAGCAATGCTTAACCCATAGACAGGCGTTGCAGCAGCTTCACACTAAGAAAATAAAATTACTCACATACTCGCAGGTGGGTTGCTACATACTTCATATTCCTAATCCACATGACTAAGTATGCAATATCCAAGCAATCCCACTAAGTGTTGCAGTAAAAGTAAAGATGCTAAACAAGAAGATGGAGATGGAGTCGAAAGAATAGAGAAATGTATTGAAAAACACATTGTATTAATTTCTTAATTCAAAATGTCATACAATACAATATAGAAAAAGAAAGGAAAAAGAAATGATCGACTGGAAGCAAAACTTTGCTTCCAGCGGATATGCGTCAAGGCTACCGGTGGTGCCATGGATGGGTGAAGGAGCTAACTCTCTCATGATCTAGCTCCGATCGAAGGCTCTGGTCGTCACTCGGAATGGATAAAGGAGGTGAAGAACTCTCAGCCATCTTCTCACGCATTTTGTCTGGATCGCGGGAAAATCTTCTGTTGAGGGATAATCTCCGGGTGATTGAATTTCAGCTCTTCGGCCTCTATTTATAGAGCTTGGGTCGCCGACAGCATTAACTAGGCTCTCTGAGTATGACATTCGGCCCGTTCGTCCTTTCTAAACCTCTGCCATTAATGGCGTGGTAGGTGAAATGTCAACATCATCTTTGGATTTTCTCGATGTAAATGCGTTGATGCGTTCATTTCACCTACCTTGTGTTGGTCCCATTAGTTGTGTTGTCGTGTAGCCGCAATCATTCGATGGCTGCATTCGCTTATTATCACAACTCTACACAATGACTGCAATCGCCTGATGAGTGCAATCCCCATGTGATGGACGCATGTGGCTGATCCTGCAACACTTATGCATTGATCGATGCGTTTGCCTTGCGATGGAGAGCTTCTCCACATGCGGTCGTCTACACGATGGTCCGATTTTTGCGTCTGAGTTTATTTCCTGCATTAGCTACAAAGATAGAACATTGAACGCATAATTAATGCAAAATAACGGGTTAGCTGAGTTTCAACATGTTGATCGACGCAAGCTCATATTCTTGTGAATTCCTATCATGATCGATGCATATTCTGCCTAACAACCTTCATAATTCTAAGTAAAGCCTAGGATGACATGCATTTCTGCATGTGATCAGGCCCCTTGTTCAAAACCTGGATTCAGCACTTAAGAGAACAACCTTCCTCCTATTCCTAAATCGGGAAGGCGTGAATTTCATCTTGCACCTTATGTCCCCAGCTATCTACCTAGTCTTATCCCCAAAATGGGAGGCTTATTGAGTAGTGTTGTTGAACAACTCTCATTTATGCAGATCAAAGGATAATCTCGAATAAACAGGAGTTCATAGTTAGCTCAAGATTAAGGTTAACTTACCTAGGTCATTGTAATGAAATAGTCAGTCTTAAACAGTAAACAAAGTGATAAAGTAAGAGTGACTTATTTCTTGGTCTGATCTTATGCAAACTCATTGCATAGGACGCTGCCACTCCTCATGTCACAACATGAATGAATCAGGGTCACTTTGTTTGTAGCACTTTATAGTTCTTTGTAACAACTACAGAGTGGGCCGCATCTGATGGTGTTACCAGAATAAGGCACCCAACCTTATTCGTATACTATAGATCATTTTGACTATTTACTCGAACTTGATCCACTTTTATGTCTCCACATAAAGTTCAAGTACTCATATAATAGTCATGGATCTTTTAGTTTATTGGATTTATTTCTAAAACGAAATAAGGAATTCATAAACTCAATAACAACTTTATTGAATCAAACTTCAATAATAACTTTATTGAATTTCAGAATAAGTTTATTGTTTACAAACCACAAGTTTTAGGACATAAAACCCAACACCTAGGATATACCACACTTGCAAAAAAGAGGGCAACACTAGACAAGGGTGCCTAAACACACACACAAAACAGTAAAAGAGCATTTATTTTACCTAGAGAGCTAGCTTTCACACCCAACCATCGGGAACCTATCCACTTTTTTCTCGCGGGGCCCTACTAGACACGGTGGAGGTAGCTCTTTTCACCTCTATCCATGCACACACACACACTATTTTTTTTGTAGGCACGCTAGCTTATGCCTCCCCTTTTTTATGCATTTTTTTTTTCAGAATTGCAACTAATTTGCTTTTCTTTCTTTTTCCTTTTTCTTTTTAGTTCACAACAGGCCCTATTTTGAACCACTTTGTCTAGTCTTGCTCTAAAACAAGTGTGGTTACTCCTAAGTCAAAGGTGGACATTTCAGTGTGACAACAGAAGTACAAACCAAATAACCCAATTCTAAGCATGCAATGCTTAAATTTTGCAAAACAATGACTTAAAAATACATGAGAGACAATTTTTTTTTTTAAAATTGGGCTAAAATCATGATCATGCTTTCCTGACGTTCTTTCATGCAAATTTCATCACAGGAAGAGTGCGTCATAAACTATCATGATAACAACAGAGCAAACAAGCTAGCAAGGCAATCAAAACACACAAGCATTATCCGAGTACAACGCTCAAGGACGCCAAGCTAAAATAAAAATTACCCAACATGTACCCCAAACACCCTCAACTTTAAAACGATAAATTGTCCCCAATGTATCTCAAATATAGTTCAATAAAAAATAAAGACAAGGGAACAGAAAACCTCCCCTGAAAACGTGGTCGCACATGGGATGGTGGTGTCAGGCATATCTTCTTTGCTCGTAGAGGCTCTAGAGAGACTTACAGAAGAAAGAAAAATAAAAACAAAGAAACCTATAAAACAAACAAAGAAGTTAGCAAAACTAAAAGAAAAAAAAATACAAACTACAAAAATAACAAAAATTGAAGGGAAGACTAGCTTTAATCGGAGTTTAGAGAGTTTGGTTCCCTCTAAAGACCACTCTGGAAACTGATGCTAGTGTAGTAAAGATGGTTCTCCTCAACGATGAAGTTCATCATCCTTTCCATTCGCCTCGCCCAACAAGAAGTCTCCTGAATCACCCTCAGAGACTCGGTAGCCACTATGAGTGCCTTAGTGGATATCCTCAGGGCCTGCTCCCCATAAGACTCCTCTACCATTGAAATCTCGTACTGATCCTAGGGATCAACACCAGGAAGTTGATTAGTCGTGGGAACATCCTCATCCTCCTGATCATCATCAGAACTATGCTTCTCTGACCTCACCCACAGAAGGTGGCAACCGATGACCTACAGATGGCGGGTTGATGCCCCATCCTCTCCTCGTTGTTGGGAATCTCCACCCCAGACCTACGACACATCTTGGTAATCAAGCTAGGGTGCCTGATAACGGGCAGAAATGTAGGTTATTACAGTGCTAAGTTATAAAACAATGCAAGATTGCGACGGTAAAAATATACAATATTGCATCCAAAAGCACTAAGTTCACAACATTGTGATTGCATGCGTCCATCGCATTAAAACAACTAACTTATGTATTTTATGTATGAAAATGCGTTGACGCAAGGCGAAAATGCGATCCGAAGAAATTAACGTCTGAACGCATAAGAGATTGTGATCGCAAGGCTATGCAATCATTTGCGTTCGAAACTCTGCTCGAGAAGATGGTCGCATAGAGCCGACACATCAAGGTGGGCGCATCTGGGTGAAAGCTTAATAAATCACGATGGAACAGAAAGCTGATGACGGTTGATTCCGAATTAAGTTGACAAGCTGTTAACGACCTACTGTAGAAAGTACACTCAACTTTTCGGTGACAATTATTCGGCGCATCAGACAGAGAATTAATGCCATCCCATCGGTGCAATCATAAGAGAGAAGAAGCTTCTCACTCTGAAGCTCTATAAATACCGAGGGTCATCTTCAGTGAAAGAGTTCGTTCAGTTAGTTAGTTCGCTCAGTCTTAGAGTTCTTGTTCTTAGTTTTTTTTATACTTAGAAGGCGAAAGCGAGAGAAGGGAAAAGATGTCGGAAGATCATCCTGGTCAAGTCGAAAGAGAACCCAGGAGGCGTGGAAAGACAGAGAGAGGGCCAAAGCAAGAATATATTTTGAGCAGAGTAGAGAAGAACATTGTAAAAGCCCTGAGAAACAAGAAATTGCTACCAGGCTCTTTATTCTTATTCCGTATTATCATTCTATACTTCGATTATATATCTATAAAATGGAACTTTCTTATCTACATCTGTTCACTCTCTTTAAAATACGCATGAGTAGCTAAATCTATCGAATGGGTTGAGAAGTACTTAGCTAACATGACCTAGGATCTTCATTGCATGCGATTATCTTGTCTTATGTTGTGCCCAACACCCTTTTAGAGCACTTGAGAGAGAGTCTAAAGAAAGAACCTAAGACTCAAGAGAGCTAGGTTAGAATCTAGACTCGAGAGAGCAAGATTAGATCTGCATGAGCAAGAGATAGGGAATTAGAGATAAGCTCTGTTTGCCAACATGCATCGCATGCACCCTAGAGATAGGTTACGGTAGTATGCGGTCGCCTTGTATGTGTGTGTGTCAATCATCATCGCATAGACAAGAATAGAGGCTTATGTGTAAGTCTTATAGAAATCATCGCATATATCGCATGCATTCTAAAACTAGAAGCCGTAGCATTTGCATTGAGAGATGATTTGTTGTTGTATGTATGTAGCATGATCGTATAACAAATAGCATTTGCATTGAGAGATGATTTGCCGTTGTATGTATGTAGCATGATCGTGTAACAATGAATGCAATCCTAGGAAGTGTTAGCTAAACCCTTTCTCAACCTGTTCCCTCACATATTCATCTCATCTTTCGTATTATCAACTCTTTTCTTAACTCCGTCACATATATTTTATACTGTAAACAACAAACAAACCAACCAATTGATTTATTTGTTACCGCAAGGTGATCTAAAAATAACCATTGCATATTATTTTCCTTAGTCCCTGAGTTCGACCCTAGGCGTACCAGGAAACTCAGTAGGATTTATACTTGGATCTTACTGAGAAAACTTGCATGCTCAACGCATTTTACTCCAAATCAATCCTTACCATTATTTCATCGCATAAAATAACGCATCAAGTTTTTGGCGTTGTTGTCGGGGACTTCGGCAATACATTGTGCTAACGGTGATTTTCTGATTTTCTTTATAGCTTTCAATCTTTGACGCATTACGACCCAGAGATTGAAAGAACGTTTCGACGAAGACTGAGAGATAGCCGCCAGCAATAACAACAAGAGAAAGATAACATGGTGAAACAACCAGGAAATGGAGCACCAAATGAAAATAATGTCATGGTGAATCCCATCTTATTGGCGAACGACTGCAATAGGCCCATTCGGGACTATGCGTCGTCAAACCTCTACGATTTCTCCCCAGGAATCATGAGGCCCGCTCTTGACGGATCGAGATTCGAAATGAAACCGGTGATGCTACAGATGATCCAAACCGCCGGACAATTTGGTGGTAGGCGTGGTGAGGATCTGCACGCCCAACTTCGGAGTTTCATCGAGATCTGCAACATCTCCACTGAGGAGGTTCTGCACGCCCAATTTTGTGTTCCGCACGCCCAATGAAACCGGTGATGCTACAGATGTTCCGCACGCCCAATTTTGTGTTCCCTAACATCTCCACTGAGGAGGTTTAACTAACTTTGTTTCCATTTTCGTTGTATGACCAGGCACGAAATGGGCTTATTGTCTCAAGCCAGGGAAGATTACCTCATGGGAGTAAGTAGTAGAAAAGTTTATGAAGAAGTACTTCCCTCCGACGAAGAATGCCAGAAGAAGGAAGTTGATAACCAATTTTGAACATGATATTGATGAATCGTTCAGCGATGCATGGGCGAGGTTTAAGAGGCCGGTAAGAGATTGCATGCATAACGGCTTACCAGACCGCCTACAGATTGAGATTTTTTATCACAGATTAAACCCTGCATCATAGATCGTTGCCAATGCGGTAGCAGCTGAAGGTCTGCTGGATAAAACTTATGATGAGGCCAAAAATATCCTTGATCGCATTTCTAAAAATCACGAGGACTGGAGAGAAAGGGATCAAAGATTGAGAATCAAGGACAGTGACGCAAACAATGCTACCATCGCATCCCTTCAGAGATGATGAACTTGATACAAGGAATCACAATCAATAGCCCAGCAACGCATAGTGGGTAAGTGAACGCAATCAACTAGACGACCGCAAGTTGTGCTACTTGCAGTGAAGGACATCAAATGGAGGAATGCCCGCGAAACCCATAGTCAATCTATTTTGTGAAGAATAATCTGTTTTCTAACACGTACAACCCTGGGTGGAGAAACCACCCCAACTTCACGTGGAAAAATCAATAGCAAAATTTTCAATCAGTGGCGCAAAAAGAAGGGTCACCCAGATTTTTCCCGTGAACCAACGGTCAAATGAATTATCAAGCCAGCAGTTCGCAGGCGCCGCAACCCTCCACTTTGGAGAGTTTGTTGAAGCAATACATTGAAAAGAACGAAACTGTGCTTCAAAACCAAACGACGTCTATCCGCAATCTAGAAATTCAGATAGGTCAGATTGCGGGTGAACTCAAGAACAGACCACAAGGGGCTCTGCCGAGTTCAACGGAACTGTCACGCAACCCAGGGGGTACGGGTAAAGAGAAATGTCAAGTTATGACGTTGCAGAGCGAAAAGACTGTGGCAGGGGAGAAGAAGGAGCCTAGCCGGACAGCTCAAATTACACTGGAACCAGAGATTGCGTTGACTCGAGGAGAAACAGAAGAAAAAAAGGCGATGGAACCAGAGATTGCGTCCACCTCGGAGCCGAAAGACCAAGGGACCATGAGAATACAACTGCCACCATTCCCTCGGAGACTCAAAAAGAAGAAAAATGATGAGGTACAGTATCAATGCTTTATAAATATGTTAAAATAGTTGCATATTAATATTCCATTCACTAAAGCAATTGAGGAGATGCTCGCATATGCAAAGATTCTAAAGGATATGGTGACAAAGAAGAGAAGCACTAGTAAGTTCGCAACGGTGGCTTTGACGCAGAGTTCAAAATCTATCATTCCACTGAAAATGCGCGACCCTCGGAGTTTCACTATACGTTGCTCTATTGGAGGGTTATACATCGGTCAAGCGCTATGCGATCTCAGGGCCAGCATTAACTTGATGATCCTGTCAATTTTCAAGCAGCTGAATGTGAGGCAACTTACGCCCATGACGATGACTCTCCAATTAGCGGATAGATCTCTAGTGCATCTAGAGGGGAAGGTGAAGGATGTTCTAGTTACAATCGACAAATTTATATTACCAGCAGACTTCATCATCCTGGACTACGAGGCAGACAAGGATGTGCCCATCATTCTGGGGCGACCATTTTTATCCACCGATCGCAACCAGATTGATGTGCATAAAGGAGAAATCACACTGAACGTGAATGGACAGAAGCTCAGGTTTGACATTATCCGAGCCATGAAGTATCCTGCTGAAGAAACCTTAATGAATCCGATGATGAACAAAGTTTGGATGACAAAGAGAAGTCTGAAGATGAAAATGAAGATGTGGATGCGATCGCATCCATTGTAGCATGCAATGCGATCACAGAAAAAACAACCAAAGAAGATGAGGTGATCACATCCCAAGAAGTTAAGCTGACAGTGAATGAAGAAAGAAAAACAACAAAACCGTCCTTAGAACAACCACCAACAATAGAGCTGAAGACCCTTCCTAACCACCTGAAGTATGCGTTTTTGGGGCAGAATGAAAAGCTACCGGTAATCATTTCCTCCGCACTTAATGAAGACCAAGAAAATGCGTTGCTGAGCATTATGAGAAAGTATGTAAAAGCAATTGGTTAGACGCTCGCAAACATTAGAGGAATCAGCCCCGCATACTGTATGCATAGGATTCGTCTCGAAGAGAATCACAAAGGATCGATCGAACATCAGCGCAGACTCAACCCTGCGATGAAAGAGGTCGTAAAGAAGGAGATAATCAAGTGGTTAGACGCGAGCATCATTTATCCAATAGCCGACAGAACGTGGGTCAGCCCCGTGCAATGCGTGCCGAAGAAAGGAGGGATGACGGTAATCCCTAATGCAAATAACGAACTGATACTACAAAGAACTGTCACCGGATGGCGAATTTGCATGGACTACCACAAATTAAATGCGGCAACAAAGAAGGATCATTTCCCTCTGCCTTTCATCTACCAAATGTTGGATCGCCTAGCTGGAAATGACTTCTACTGCTTCTTGGATGGGTATGCTGGTTATAACCATATCATGATTGCTCCAGAAGATCAAGAAATAACCACATTCACCTGCCCGTATGAAACATTTGCATTTCGAAGCATGTCGTTTGACCTCTGCAATGTGCTGAGCACTTTCCAAAAGTGTATGATGGCCATCTTTTCAGAATATCTCGAAGACTCTATAGAATATTCATGGACGACTTCTCTGTGTATGGGAAAACATACAAAGTCTGTCTTAACAACTTGGAGAAGATATTGAAAAGATGTGAAGAGACGAATCTAGTGCTTAATTGGGAGAAATGCCATTTTATTGTGAAGGAAGGCATTGTGTTTAGGCACAAGGTCTCCAGGGATGGGTTGAAGGTGGACAAGGCAAAAATTGAATCTATTGAAAAGCTTCCACCTCCAACGAATGTAAAGGTTGTCAGGAGCTTCTTGGGACATGCTGGATTTCATAGACGTTTTGTTAAAGACTTTTCAAAGATTGCATGACCACTGAGTGCGTTGATGGAGGTATATAGAAAGTTTGACTTCAATGACCAATGCCTCAACGCATTCATGATTTTGAAGAATGCATTAACGACCGCATCCGTGTTGATCGCACCAGACTGAACACTACCTTTTGAATTAATGTGCGACGCAAGCGGTTATGTGATGGGAGTAGTGCTGGCGCAGAAGAGAAAAACAATGCTACATCCCATCGCATATTCAAGTAAAACCTTGAATCCTACTCAAACAAACTACACCACCACAGGAAAAGAATTGTTTGCGGTGATATGTGCGTTGGAGAAATTCAGAGCTTATTTGCTGGGAACTAAAGTATACATTTTCACTAACCACTCGACGATAAAATATTTGATGACAAAGAAAGATACGAAGCCGAGATTGATTAGATGGGTTCTCCTCCTCCAGGAATTCGATATGGAAATCATTGATTGCAAAGGGACAGAGAACCAAGTTGCGGACCATTTATCCAGATTAGAAAATCCAGAGGTTGACTGCAATCAGTTAGAGGTGAGCGCAACGTTCCCAGGCGAGCAGCTATTTCAGATTGAAGAATTGCCATGGTACGTAGACGTGGTGAATTACCTGGTTTGCGAGCAATTTCCCAAAGATTATATCGACCACCAAAAGAGGCGGCTCAGACATGAATGCAGATCATATTATTGGGATGAGCCAAATCTTTATAAGAGGGGGTCAGACCAGATTCTGCGCCTGTGTGTTCGAATTGCTGCCTTATCTGCATTCTATGTCACGTGTCACGACCCGCCTTATGGAGGGCACTTTGGAGGACCAGCCCTACAGTGAAAAGTATATAAATGGGTATATGGCCAACACTATTCAGATGCAAGAGACACCGATGAAGTCTGTGACGGTGCCATACGGCATGGGTATAATTTCATGAAACATTGCGATGCCATGAACAGTCATTTTAGAACTGGAATTGTCGACGTCTAGGGCATTGATTTTCATGGACCATTCCACATCGAATGGTCAAAATATATTCTGTTAGCCGTTCGACTAACGTCTCCAAATGGGTTAGAAGCGGTAGCATGCGCCGCAAGTGATGTGGCGATAGTCTCCAAATTCCTGAAGAAAAAATATTTTCACCGTTTTTGGCACCCCAGTGCCATCATATAGTGGTGAAGGCTCCCACTTTGTTAATCACACTGTCAAAGAAATTGCTGCGAAAATATAATATCCTCCTATAGTGGCCATGGCATACCATCCACAGATAAATGGTCAAGCTGAAGTGTCCAACCGGGAGATCAAGTTGATACTAGAGAAGGTGGTGAAGCCTTCACGAAAAGATTGGGCAACAAAGCTGGACAATGCGCTGTGGGCATACAGAACCGCCTATAAGACACCTATAGGCATGTCCCCGTATGCGTTGGTATTTGGAAAGGCATGTCATTTACCACTTGAGCTGGAGCATAAAGCACTGTGGGCGATGAAAAAAAATAAACTTTGACTTAAAGGCCACAGGGGAAGTAAGGAAACTTCAATTGGTCAAGTTGGAGGAATAGAGAACTCATGCATACGAGAACGCAAAGATCTACAAAGAGCGCACAAAGCACTAGCACGACAAATAATTATGCGGAAAGAATCTCTAAGTCGGGCAAAAGGTCTTACTATTTAATTCACGGCTACGACTCTTCCCTGGGAAATTAAAGTCACGTTAGCCCGGACCCTTCATAGTCAGAGAGGTATTCCCGCATAGGACGGTCGAGTTATCCAATGACGATGGAACCAACATATTCAAAGTTAATGGGTAGCGAGTGAAAATATATCACGGAGAAGTTTGACATCGTAAGGTCACCTCCATACACTAATAACGGGAAGAAATGCACGTTATCATAGTGCTAAGTTCTTAAACAATGCTGGCTTGCATTGATAAAATGTGCTAGAGTGCGTCCAAAAAGCTTTAAGTTTATTACATTGCGGCTGCATGCGTTCATCGCATAGGAATAGTTGATTTTTGGTATTTTATGTAGAATATGCATTGACGCAAGGCAGAAATTGCGATCATGGGAAATCATTGGTCGAGCGCAGCATTACCGCAAGGCTTTACGATGATTGTGTTTGCAAACATTTGCTCAAGAAGGATTGCCGCATAGAGCCGGTGCAACTTGGTGGGCGCATCTGGGTGAAAGGCATAATTAATCGCGATAGGACAGAAAGCTGATAACGGTCAAATTCGAATTAAGCTGACAGCCGCTAACGATAACAAGTACATTTAGCTTTTCGGTGATAAATATTCGGTACATTAGTCAGTGAATTAAAGCCATCCCATCTGAATAATCATAAGAGAGAAGCCGCCTTCACCCCGAAGGCATAAATACCAAAGGCATCCTTCAGAAAAGGGGTTCATCAGTCCACGAATTTAAGAGCTCAGCTTGTTTTGTCCATAGCTTTCCTTTTTATTTTAAGGCGGAGCAAGAGAAGAGTAGAGACGCCAGAGATCGCTCATGGCATTTCGAGAGAGAACCTTAAGGCGTAGAAGCAGAGAGCGGGCCGACTCTCGCGAGAGCGAGATTATCTTTTGAACACNAGATCGCTCATGGCATTTCGAGAGAGAACCTTAAGGCGTAGAAGCAGAGAGCGGGCCGACTCTCGCGAGAGCGAGATTATCTTTTGAACACGAGTAGAAAGACAGTGTAAAAGCCTAGGAAGCAAGAGATTGCTACCGGGCTCTTTATTCTATTCTTGCATTGTTGTTTGTACTTCATCTTTATATCTATACAATGGAAGTTCTTATTCTACATTTGTTCACTCTCTTTGCACGCATGAGTAGCTAAACTAGTCGAATGGGTTGAGAAGAACTATGCTAACATGACCTAGAAAGTTCATTGCTTGCGATTATCTTGTGTTATGCTGTGCCAAATACCCTTTTAGAGCTACTCAAGAGAGAGTCTGAAGAAAGAACCTAAGACTCGAGAGAGCAAGATTAGAACTGCATAAACAAGAGATAAGGACTTAAAGATAAGCTCTGTTTGCCAACCTACATCCCATGCATCCTAGAGATAGGAATGATATTATGTGGTCGCGTTATTTGTGTGTGAGTCATTTTGTCATCGCATAAATAAGAATAGAGGTTTATGTGTGGGTCCTATAGACTTATCGCATATATCGCATGCGTTCTAGACTTAGAAGCCGTGCATTCGCACTGAAAGGTGATATACTGTTGTATGCATGTTGCATGATCGCATAACATGAATGCATCCTAGGAAGTGTTAGCCAAAACTTTTCTCAACCCATTCACCACATACTCATCGCATTTCCCGTTTATTTAACTCTTTTCAAACTCTGCCACATTTGTTTACTTTACATTACCGCAAACAACAACCTCAACAACTATTGATTTCTTTGGTTACCGCAAAGTTTCCTGGAAATTACCATCAAAACCTATTTTCCAAAGTCTCTGAGTTCGACCCTGGACTTACCAGAAAACTCGGTGGAGTTTACACTTGGATTTCACTGAGAAAACTTGAGTGCTCAACGAATTTTCCACCATTGCATTTCATCCACAATTCCACATCATAAAATAACGCATCATGTTTTTAGCACTGTTGCCAGGGACTTCGGTAAAATAGTGTGCTAAAGATAATTTTTCTAAATTCTTTGCAGACTCTCAATCTCTGGCAAATTATGACCCGAAGATTGAGAGAACGTTTAGACGACGATTTAGAGACCGCCAACAACAACAGTCAAATAAAGTAGAGATGGCAGAGTAGCCTGGAAACAAAGCACCAAAGAAAAATAACGTCATGGCGAATCCAATCCTGCTGGCAAACGATCGCAATAGGCCCATTAGGGACTATGCATCGCCAAACCTTTATGATTTCTTCCCAGGAATCATGAGGCCTGCCCTTGATGGAAGCCGATTCGAAATGAAACTGGTGATGCTGCAGATGATCCAGACTGTAGGACAATTCAGAGGATAGCATGGTGAGGACCCGCACGCCCACCTTCATAGCTTTATTGAAATCAGCAATACTTTTGTGTTCCCGAACATCTCTACCGAAGAAGTTTAACTAACGTTGTTCCCATTTTCTCTTTGTGATCAGGCAAGAAAATGAGTGTATTCCCTCGAGCCGGGAGAGATCACTTCATGGGAACAGGTCGTAGAGAAGTTCATGAAGAAATATTTTCCACCTACTGAGAATGCTAGACGAAGGAAACTCATAAAAAATTTTGAACAAGACATGGACGAATCACTCAACGATGCTTGGGCGAGGTTTAAAAGGTTGGTCCGGGACTATTCATACAATGGTTTGTTAGATTGCCTTCAGATAGAAATCTTTTATCATGGTTTGAATCCCGCTTCGCAGACTGCTGCCAATGCGGCAGCCGTTGGTGGTCTGCTTGACAAAATGTATGACGACGCTAAGAAGATCTTGGTTAGCAACTCTAATAACCACTATGATTAGAGAGAGAGTGATCAGAGACTGAGAATCAAGGATAACGACGCAAGTAATGATGCTATTACTTCACTACAGAATCAGATGACCGCAATGATGAACTTAATTCAGGGAATTGCGATCAACAGCCCAACACCACAAAATGGGCAAATAACACAATTAGTCAAAACACCGCAAGGTGTGGGACTTGCGGTGATGGGCACGCAATGGAAGAATGCCTATAGAATCCACAGTCTATTTACTTTATGAAAAATAATCCATTTTCGAATAC
This sequence comes from Benincasa hispida, assembly GCF_009727055.1. Classification (NCBI taxonomy): domain Eukaryota; kingdom Viridiplantae; phylum Streptophyta; class Magnoliopsida; order Cucurbitales; family Cucurbitaceae; genus Benincasa; species Benincasa hispida. The sequence continues at coordinate 17,359,458 of NC_052352.1, read as the reverse complement.
CTACAACCCGGGTGGAGAAACCACCCCAATTTTACATGGAAGAATCAATAACAGAATTTCCAACCTGTGGCGCAGAAAGAAGGGCCACCTGGATTCTTCCCACGCAATAACAGTCAGACAAGCAATCAAGCCAGTAATTCACAACCGCCGTAATCTTCTTCCCTGGAAAGCCTATTGAAGCAATATATAGAGAAAAACGAAATGGTGCTTCAAAGTCAGGCTACGTCCATTTGCAATCTAGAATTACAGATGGGCCAGATTACAAGTGATTTTAAGAACAGATCGCAAGGGGCTCTACCGAGTTCAACAGAACTCCCATGCAACCCGGGGGGATCAGGTAAAGAGCAATGTCAGGTTGTGACATAGCAAAGTGGAAAAACTGTGGAGGGAGATAGAAAGGAACCTAGCCGGATTGCTCCCATTGCGGCAGAACCTGAGATTGTAGTGACACAAGAAGAGGAAGGAGAAAAAGAAGAAATAGAACCAGAAGTTGCGTCGACCTCGAAGCCAACAGAGAAGGCGACCGTGAGAGTGCAGTTACCACCTTTCCCACAAAGACTTAGAAAGAAAAAGAATGAAGAGGTATAGTACCAACGCTTTCTGTCTATGTTAAAACAATTACATATTAATATTCCATTTAGTGAAGCGATTGAGAAAATGCCTGCCTATGAAAAGTTTCTAAAGGACATGGTAACCAAGAAGAGGGGAGCTGGTAAGTTTGCCACGGTGGCATTAACACAGAGTTCAAAATCAATAATTCCACCAAAGATGAGCGATCCTGGGAGTTTTACTATACCCTGCTCCATAGGAGGACTGTACATCTGGCAAGCATTGTGTGACCTTAGAGCCAGTATCAATTTAATGCCTCTGTCGATCTTTAAGCAGCTGAATGTGGGGTAACTTGTGCCCACAACCGTGACTCTCCAACTAGCCAATAGATCTCTGGTGCATCCAAAGGGGAAGGTGAAGGACATGCTGATCACCATTGACAAATTTATCCTACCAGCCGACTTCATCATATTGAGTTACGAGGCCGAAAAAGATGTGCCCATCATTCTGGGGTGACCATTTTTATTAACAGGTCATGCCTAGATCGATGTGCATAAAGGGGAGATCACTTTGAGCATCAATGGACAGAAGCTCAAGTTCAACATAGTATGTGCCATGAAGTTTCCTGACGAAGAAGACCTACATGACTCAGACGATGACCAAAATTTGACTGAAGAAGAAAAGTTTGACAAAGAGAATGAAGAAGAGGATGCAAGTGCATCCATTTCTGCCTGTAATGTGATCATAACAAAAACAAGCAAGGAAGAAGAGATGATCGCAAACCGAAGAAGAGCCAACAGAAAAAGAAGAAAAAAAACAACGCAACTGTCCTTAGTAGAACCACCAACATTGGAATTAAAGTCCCTACCGAATCATTTAAAGTACGCGTTTTTGGGGCAGAACGAGAAGCTGCCAGTGATTATTTCCTCGGAACTTAATGAAGACCAAGAGAATGCATTGATGAGCATTCTAAGCAGACATGTGCGAGCAATTAGCTGGAAGCTCGCCGACATTCGAGGAATCAGCCAAGCGTACTGTATGCACCGCATTCATCTCAAAGAAGACCATAAGGCAATGATCGAACAGTAGCACAGGCTCAGCCCTGCAATGAAAGAGGTCACTAAAAAGAAGATCATTAAATGTTTAGATGCGGGCATTATTTATCCTATAGCAGATAGCACGTGGGTCAGCCCCGTGTAGTGTGTGCCGAAAAAGGGTGGCATGACGGTAGTCCCGAACGAAAACAATAAGCTGACACCGCAAAGGACTGTCACTAGGTGGCACATTTGCATGGACTACCGCAAGCTGAATGCGGCCACAAAGAAAAATCATTTCCCCCTACCATTCATTGATCAATTGCAAGACCGCCTAGCTGAAAATGACTTTTACTGCTTTCTTGATGGTTATGTCGGGTATAACCAAATTATGATAACTCCAAAAGACCAAGACAAGACCACATTCACCTGCCCATATGGGACCTTTGCTTTTCGTCACATATTGTACGGCCTCTGCAATACGCCAAGCACGTTCAAAGGTGCATGATGGCCATCTTTTCAGACTATTTTGAAGACTCTGTTGAAATCTTTATGGATGACTTCTCTGTTTATGGGAACACCTATGAAGTCTGTCTAGCCAACCTAGAGAAGATACTGAAGAGATGCGAAGAGACGAATTTGGTGCTTAATTTAGAAAAATTCCATTTTATGGTTAAGAAGGGCATCGTGTTAGGGCACAAGGTTTCCCGGGAGAGGTTGGAGGTGGATAAAGCAAAAATCGAAGCAATTGAAAAAATCCCACCTCTAACAAGCGTGAAGACTGTACGAAGTTTCTTGGGGCACGCTGGATTCTACAGACGCTTTGTCAAAGACTTTTCAAAAATAGCACGACCACTGTGTCTGTTGTTGGAGGTTGACAGAAAATTTGATTTTGACAATAATTGCCTCAACGCATTCAGAGTTTTGAAGAATGCGCTGATTACCGCATCCGTGTTGATTGCACCTGACTGAACACTTTCTTTTGAAATAATGTGTGATGCAAGCAGGTATGCGATGAGAGCAGCTTTGGCACAGAAGAGAAAAACAATCTTACATCCCATTGCATACGCAAGTAAGACGTTCAATCCTACTCAGACCAATTATACCACCACAGAGAAAGAGCTTCTTGCGGTAATTTTTGCGTTGGAAAAATTTCAAGCATATTTGCTGGGGACGAAGGTACTCATCCATAGTGATCATTCGGAAATAAAGTACTTAATCGCAAAGAAGGATGCAAAGCCGAGATTGATCAGATGAGTTCTCCTCCTTCAATAATTTAACATAGAAATAATTGATCGAAAGGGGACAGAGAACCAAGTTGCGGATCACTTGTCTAGATTAGAAAACCCTGAAGTTGACCACAATGAATCAGAGGTGAGTGCGGTGTTCCCGGATGAGTAGCTATTCCATATTGAATAATTGCCTTGGTACGCTGACAAAGTCAACTATCTAGTTTACGGACAATTTCCTGAAGATTATACCTATCTCCAACAGACAAAGCTCAAACATGAATGCAGATATTATTATTGGGATGAGCCGAATCTATATAAAAAGAGGGCAGACCAGATTTTGCGACTATGTGTACCAAATGTTGCTCAACAACGCATATTATCGTAGTGTCATGACTCACCATATGGTGGGCACTTTGGAGGACAGCACACTGCAGCCAAGGTTTTACAGAGTGGATTCTTTTGGCCAACATTTTTTAAAGATGCAACTGACTATGTAATAAAGTGTGATCGGTGCCAACGCATAGGTAACATTTCATGGAAACATGCAATGCCGATGAACACCATCTTAGAGCTTGAATTGTTCAACGTGCGGGGTATTGATTTCATGGGACCATTCCCTCCCTCGAATGGTAAACATTATATTTTATTAGCCGTCGACTATGTATCCAAGTGGGTAGAGGCAGTGGCGTGCGCCGCAAGCGATGCGGTGGTAGTCTCTCAATTCTTGAGGAAGAACATTTTCACTCGTTTTGGCACCCCACGTGCCATAATAAGTGATGAGGGGTCTCACTTTGTCAATCATACTGTTAAGGAGCTGCTGCGCAAATACAACATTCTCCACAAAGTGGCCACCACATACCATCCACAGACGAATGATCAGGCCGAGGTGTCCAATCGGGAGATTAAACTGATACTCGAGAAGGCAGTAAGGCCTTCGTGAATAAATTGGGCAACAAAGCTCGACGATGCATTGTGAGCATACTGAACTGCATTTAAAACACCCATAGCTATGTCCCCATATGCGTTGGTATTTGGTAAGGCATGTAATTTGCCTCTGGAGCTGGAATACAAGGTAATGTGGGTGGTGAAGAAATTGAATTTTGATTTGAAGAAAGCATGAGTAGCGCGAAAAATGCAACTGGTCGACCTAGAAGAATGAAGGATTAACGCATATGAGGAGCGCACCAAGTGCTGGCACGACAAACGCATATGCAGTAAGAACCTCCAAGTCGAGAGAGGGTCTTATTATTCAACTCACGACTACGGCTCTTCCCAGGAAAATTAAAGTCACGTTGGTCTGGACCATTCATAGTTAGATAGATTCCCGCATGGCGCAGTTGAATTATCAAATGATGACGGAACCAACATATTCAAAGTTAATGAGCAGCGAGTAAAGGTGTATCATGGAGAAGTCTGGCATCGCCAAGTCGACTCCGTGGAACTAAAGAACTTTGAATAAAGAAGGAAGTAGGATGTCCTTGCATTATCAGACGATCGCAATCCATCAGGGACGCAAGTTTTGGGAATCATGGAATCTTCAATTCTTCTCTACTACTCAGAATTTTCAATTCACTATATCTTTTCAGTCTTTATCTATTCTTACTCTTATTATTTTGGAAAAAAAATTGCGGTAAAAGAATGTTGTTTTGTTTAAACTTATTTGACCCTCTCTTTGTTTTTCTTGCAACGATTGAGGTGATGGATTGCGGAGGTGTTACACGAAGAAGCAACTTATCTCATTCCATCACCACAATCCAAAGAAGATAGATCGCAGCAAAGAAGGATGCATAAATACACAATGGGGGTTGTATTCTTCCTGCACTTTTTTTTTCAAATTTCGCACTATCGCATCGCATTTTAGTTTTAAAAGTTTTATCACTGCATCCTCTTTGATTACCACAATCATTTGACATGGATAAATTTAGTAAGTTACCACATGATGTCTCTTTGCCAATTATGATTTCAATGATGAAAAATATGCTTCTATTTCTTTCATATATACTAGAGTCAAATTAATCTTAAGATAATCACCTCATGAAATATTTCTAGAAATTAGGGGTTGGCTAGCTTTCTTTCAAACTCTCTTTACAAAGCTTTCTAAGAACATCGCATGACTTATTTCAATCTTTTGGCAATGAGGACATTACCGCATTTTAAATTTGGGGGTATTTATTTTCGACCTTGCTATTTTACAAAAAAAAAAAAAAAAAAAATTTGAGAATAACAACTCCACTGTCAACGCAATGGGGAAACCCATGTTGATAAGAGTTAAGTTGTGAAGGGCACTTACCCGTAGTTGGATGTCCATATGACACACGTGAGGGCAAGCCAAAACGAAAGTAAGTTTCCAGGATCAACACATAAATAAATGACCGTAACTCCGCTGCCAAGTAGGTATGAGTTTAGTCTGAGGAAAAGCGCATTGCTTGTAGTTGGATGTCCGCATGACACATGTGGGGGCAGGCCAAAACGAAGGCAAGGCACTTGGATCGGCGCAAGGTCAGAAAAAAAATAACAATGTTAAGAAATATGCAAGGATAAAATCATTTGACACCCCAGTGGAAAATTTTTCTTTTTGAAAAAAATCATGCGATGTTCCGAAATTTAGTAAAATCCTTTTGAAGATTAAGCTTGTGATTCCTAGGTCTTAGAAATATTTTAAGAAGAGACTTTGGTGCATAGGATTTAAATAAGGCATCCTTAAGAAATTTAGGAAAGAGAAGGCGGTCGACTTTCTAAAGGAAATCTTTAGCTTATGCTTGAGGATAAGCATTGTTTAAATTTGGGGGTATGATAATGATGCTTGGTTTTTTATGAAGTGAATTATGGATGATATGTGATGGTGAAATTGCGTTGTGCACTCACGTTTCCTCAGGGGAATCCAAGTGTAAATTCCACTGAGTTTCCTGGTTAGTCCAGGGTCGAACTCAGGGACTTGTGAAAATAAGTTGCGTTGGTAATTTTTATGAAAACTTTGCGGTAACCGGGTAAATAAATAAATTGTTGGGATTGTTGTTTACGGTGATGAAAAAAATAAATGCGGCAGATTTGAGAAAAAAGTCAGATTGCGTGATAGATGCACTGAGTATGCGGTGAATGGGGTGAAAAGGTCTTTCGCTATCGTTACCTGGGAATGCGTCAAACTATGCGATCATGCTACAACCATGCACAGCAAGTCATTTTCCAATGCAAATATGATGCTCCTAAGTCTAGGACGCATGTGTTGAATGCAAAAGTGTCCATAGAGCTTATTCTTAAGTCTCTAATCTTTCCTATGCGATGATGCAAGATGCATAAAGGCAAGGTGACCGCACACAATCATATCCTATCTCTAAGATGCATGCGATGCGTTAATAGCAAATAGTGCTTATTCCTAAACTCCTATCTCTTGATTATGCGTTCTAATCTGACTCTCTCGAGCCTAGATTTTAACCTGACTTTCCTAAGCCTTGATTCTATCCACAGACTACCCTCCCAAGTATCTCTAATGGACGAATGAAGCATACCTAATACAAGATAATCGCAGAGAATGAAGATTCCCAGTCAAGCTAGCTAAGTGCTTCTCAACCCATCCAACAGATTTAGCTACTCATGTATAAATAACAGAGAGAGAGTGAACAGATATAGAAAAGGAAATTCCATATTTATAAATGAGTTTGAGTACAAAATAACAATGGAAGATAAAGATAGAGAGCCTGGTAGCAATTCCTTGCTGACCGAGGCTTTTACACTGTCAATCTCTATTCGGTTCCAAAGATATTCCTACTTTCGCAGGCGTCGGCCCTCTCTTTGTTCTGGCAGCTTCCGACACTCTCCCAAGCTTACCGTAACGATCTGTCGGCACAACCTTCTTCTCTCACGTCCGCCTTGAAGTAAAAGAAAATCTAAGAACCAGGCTAAACTCCTAAGATGATGAACTTGTGAACTGGTGGAACTTATTAACCCATTTTCTGAAGGATGCCTTTGGTATTTATAGAACTTCCAGGGTGAAAGGCGGCTTCTTTCTCATGATTATACAGATGAGACGGCTTTAATTCCTGACTGATGCGTCGAATATTTGTCACCGAAAAGCTGAATGTACTTGTTCATTAGTGGCTGTCAACTTAATTCGGATTCGACTATCATCAGCTTTCTATCCCATCGTGATTAATTATACCTTTCACCCAGATACGCCCACCAAGTTGCGCTGATCAGGTTGCGACAATCCTTCTTGAGCAAATGTTTGCAAGCACAATCATCGCAAAGCCTTGTGGTGAAGTTGTGCTCGACTTATGATATCCTATGATCGTAATTTCCGCCTTGCGTTCACGCATAATATGCATAAAAACACAAAATTCAACTGTTTCTATGCGTTGAACATATGCAACCGCAATATTATGAATGCGATGCTTTTTGGATGCAATTTAACATGTTTTATCAATGCAAGCCGACATGCTCTTTTCTGCCCGTTATCACATCCCCAAAATTAAACAATGCTTGTCCTCAAGCATAAGCTAAAGATTTCCTTTAGCAAATCGACCACAATGCTCTTTTCCTAGATTTCTCAAGGATACTTCGTTCAAATCCTATATACCAAAGTTTCTTTAAGCCTTTTTCAAATCTCTTCTTAAAATATTTCTAAGACCTAGGGACCGCAAGCTTAACCTTCAAAAGGACTTTATTAAATTCCGGAACATCGCATGATTTATTTCAAAAAGAAAACTTTCTACCGGAGTGTCAAATGATTTTATCCTTGCATATTTCTTAACATTGTTATTTTTTTCTAACCTTGCACTGATCCAAGTGCCTTGCCTTCATTTTGGCTTGCCCCCACGTGTGTCATGCGAACATCCAACTATGAGCAATACGCTCTTTCTCAGACTAAACTCATACCTACTTGGCAGCGGAGTTGCAGTCATTTATTTATGCATTGATCTAGGTGACTTACTTTCGTTTTGGCTTGCCCCACGTGTGTCATGCGGACATCCAACTATGGGTAAGTGCCTTTCTCAACTTAACTCTTATCAACATGGGTTTCCCCATTGCATTGACAGTGGAGTTGTTATTCTCAAAATTTTCCTTCTCTTTTCTTTTTTTCCTTTTTTCTTTTTTTTTTCTTTTTTTTTTCAAAATAGCAAGGTCGAAAATAAATACCTCACCACCAAATTTAAAATGCGGCAATGTTCTCATTGCCAAAAGATTGAAATAAGTCATGCGATGTTCCTAGAAAGTTTTGTAAAGAGAGCTTGAAAGAAAGCTAGCAAATCCCTAACTTCTAGAAATATTTCATAAGGTGACTATCTCAAAGTGAAGTTGACTCTAGTATATATGAAATAAATAGAAGTACGTTTTTTATCATTGAAATCATAATTGGCAAAAAGACATTATGCGATAACGTACTAAATTTATCCCTGGCAAATGATTGCGGTAATCAAATAGGATACGGTGATAAATCTTTTTAAAACTAAAATGCGATGCGATAGCACAAAATTTGAAATAAAGATAAGGAAGAATACACCCCTAAATTTGCGCTGTCGTCCGTAGTGTATATTGACGCATCCATCTTTGCAGCGATCTCTCTTCTTTGGATTGCAGTGATGGAGTGAGATAATTTCCTGTTTCATGTAACATCTCCGCAATCCTGTACCTTAATCGTTGTAAACAAACAGTGAGAGTGTCAAATGATTTTAAATAAAATAACATTTTTTTTAGAAGTAATAATGAGTAAAATGCAGATAGATAAATGATGATTAAAGTGACGAAGGAATGAGAGTTCAAGAACCAAACAAAGGGTATTCTGGGTTTTTCAGCTTCACGGAGGTCTTTTCTGGCTGGAAATCACCTCCGCAATATGCCTTAACTCGCCGTCCATTAACCTTAAATGTACAGCTTCCATCTTCAGTGATCAGTTCCACCGCACCATGTTGGAATATTTCTTCAATGATGAAGGGTCCGGACCAGCGTGATTTTAATTTTCCTGGGAAGAGCCGTAGACGTGAGTTGAAGAGTAAGACCTTTTGCCTGACTTGGAGGTTCTTACCGCATATGTGTTTGTTGTGCCAGTGCTTGGTGCGCTCCTTTTAGATCTTCGTGTTCTCATATGCATTAATCCTCCATTCTTCTAACTCAACCAGTTGCATTTTTCGTGCTTCTCCTACTTTCTTCAAATCAAAGCTCATCTTTTTACCGCCCACAGTGCCTTATATTCTAGCTCCAGAGGTAAATGAAATGCCTTACCAAATACCAACGCATATGAAGACATACCTATGGGTGACTTAAATTCAGTCCGGTATGCCCACAACACATCGTCAAGCTTTGTTGCCCAACCTGTTCGTGAAGGCCTTACTACCTTCTTAAGTATTAGCTTAATTTCTCGATTGGACACTTCGACCTGACCATTTGTCTGCGAATGGTATATAGTGGCCACTTTGTGGAGAATGTTGTATTTGCGCAGCAGCTTCTTAACAGTATGATTGACAAAGTGTGACCCCTCATCACTTATGATGGCATGGGGAGTGCCAAAACGAGTGAAAATTTTCTTCTTTAGGAATCGAGAGACTACCGCCGCATCGCTTGCGGCGCATGCCATTGGCTCTACCCACTTGGAGACATAATCGACGACTAATAAAATGTAATGTTTACCATTCGAGAGAGGGAATGGTCCCATGAAATCAATCCCCCATACGTCGAACAATTCAAGCTCCAAGATGGTGTTCATTGGCATTGCATGTTTCCATGAAATGTTACTGGTGTGCTGGCACCTATCACACTTCATTACGTAGTCAGTTGCATCCTTAAACAATGTAGGCCAAAAGAATCCACTCTGTAAAACCTTGGCTGCAGTGCGCTATCCTCCAATGTACCCACCATATGGTGAGTCATGGCATTATGATAATATGCATTGTTAAGCAGTATTTAGTACGCATAGTCACAAGATCTAGTCTGCCCCCCTTTTGTACAGATTCGGTTCATCCCAGTAATAATGTCTACATTCATGTTTAAGCTTCCTCTGTTGGTGGTAGGTGTAATCTTCATGAAATTGCTCGTAAACCAGATAATTGACTATGCTCGCAAATCAGATAATTGACTATGTCTGCATACCAAGGAAATTCTTCAATATGGAATAACTGCTCATCCGGAAACACCGGACTCACCTCAGACTCATTGCGGTCAACCTCAGGATTTTCCAGTCTAGACGAGTGATCTGCAACTTGGTTCTTTGTCCCCTTCCGGTCAATTATTTCTATGTCAAATTCTTGAAGGAGGCGAACCCATCTGATCAACCTCGGCTTTGTGTCCTTCTTTGTCATTAAGTACTTTATTTCCGAATGATTAGTATGGATGAGTACCTTTGTCCCCAGTAGATATGGTCGAAATTTTTCCCACGCAAAAATTACCACCAGAAGCTCTTTCTCTGTGGTGGTATAATTTGTCTGAGTAGGATTTAATGTTTTACTCGTATATGTGATGGGATGCAAGATTGTTTCTATTCCAAAGCTGCTCTCATCGCATACCCACAAGCATCACACATTATTTCAACAGGAAGTGTCCAGTCTAGTGCAATCAATACGGGTGCGGTAATCAGATGAAGGGAAATTAGAAGTCAAATTATTCAACAACTAAAATCCCATGGACGCGGTATGCGATGCATGTTCCTAAGATATGCGTTGATAGTCATACGTCGATGGTCATGCGTTGGAATGATAATGCGTTAACGAATATATGCGATGACCATACGTCCTGTCAAAAGTTATCTTGCATTCACACCAAGTATAACGCGAATGCAAGTTTCTCGGATAATCCGAGTTCAAACACAGGGACTTGTAGCACAATGAATGCGGTGATATGAAATGAGTTTTCGTGGTGACAGGTCTCGAGACACGCAAAAGGTCCATTGCTTGAACTTCCTTCATTTATGAAATTTCAGAAAAACGTCATTTCGTCTGCAGAGTCATCATTGCTTTGGGATACGAAACGATTGGACTCCCCAAATGACAAAAATAATTTTCTTTAATGTTTTATTCGAATGGACGCAAGGTAAAGATTAACTCAATGTGGTCACAAACATAACTACATCTTCGCAGAGGACGAGCAACAACACATGCATCCCTATAACACTCCCCTTAATTAAACACATTTCTAGAGGATCGAACGCACGGTATTGCTACCAGCGCAACACTACCTCAACATAGTGCATTTAACCAAGGACGGGCATAGGACATATACATGCGCAACACACCCATCGGTTTCAACACATTTGAGTTGGATGACCGCAAAGCGTATCTTGCTTGGATCAAGATGCGTCCATCATCGCCTAGCATACTAGATGTTGATTGTTTCATTTTATTTATTTCATTTTATTATTTTTTCATAAAATAAGTTGCTAAGGCTTGCGGCAATAAATTTCCCTTTATTTCTCAATCATTCACTAATTAAGGACCAATGCATTAATTATAGAAAAGTTCAAAGAATTAAAGACGGTACTAAAATAAATGCAAAGAAATAAATTCATAAAGTCAAGAAACGAATTAAATGAAGAAGTAAAATCAAAATTCAAGAATTCAACAAGACAGGAAATTAAAGAAAGCATTAAACATAGATGTAAGATATGGACCAGAAGATGCGTTTCTTTGAATGAGCGCAATCCACATCTCTACAGGCGGTCCGACTTGCCTGTCCAATGTCCTAGGGACATTGCTCCTTTCCATTAGATCCCGAGGCTTCTGAGTTGTTGGGCAACGTTTCTGGTGCTCTATTTCTCAGCTCAGATGCCAGCTGGCGCACTTAGATCTCTAAGTTTCGAATTGAAGACGCCTGCGCCTGCATTACTGCGTCATTTTTGTCCATGTATTGTTTCAACAAGGCCTCCAATGAGCTTCCAAAGGTGTTTGAAGATAAGGGTTGCTGGTTATGCGATTGCCTTGGTTGCCTCTGGTTCGAGTTATGGTGAAACGGAGGATTTCCTCGACGCACTCTGATGGTTGATTGGCCCCCCTTGGTTAAGATTGCCTCCCCACCCGAAGTTAGGATGGCTCTTCTAGCCAGGATTGTAGGTGTTGCTGAAAGGGTTAGTTTGGATGGCGCATAATTTCTGGAGATTCGATGGGCACATTCTGCTACATGAGCCCCCCACAAATTAACGCAACTTATTGCCGCCATTTGAGCCAGTGTAGTAGGTTGCACTGATTATTGGGAGAGTGGTTCCTTGATTGATTGCCATCGATTGAAGGATCGAGGTCACTGTGGCCATCTGAACAGCCAATGTGGTCATTGTCTCCATAGGGACAATGGCAGTTTTGTTCTTTCCTCTTTCGACGCTTCGGCCTTCATAGCCATCATCAATCCAGTCATCCATGTCCTGCGATATGCGGTCAAGGATGACTTTAGCCTTAGTATACGTTTTTTCCATAAAACCTCTGTCGCGGGGCGTCAGCAACAGCCTACATCGATCTATTTAGGCCGTTATAAAAGGTCTCCATCAAAACGCAATCGGGTATCCTAATATGCGGGTAGTTTTTTTTACCAATCTTCTAAATCGCACCCAGGCGGTGCTCAGGGTCTCATTCTCCATTTGTTCAAAGTTCAGCACATCCTTTCGTCGCCTTGCGTTGACAGCCAGTGGGAAGAACTTCTTCATGAATCGCTCCACCAGTTGATCCCATGATGTGATCTCGTTCGGCTCCAGTGAGTGAGCCCACCTCCTGGTTTCGTCCCTCAAGGTGTTAGGGAACATATACAGTCTAATACTCTCCAGGGTAACGCCAGGTAATGAGAAGTTACCGCACATTTCGACAAAACTAGTCAAGTGGGCATGCGGGTCTTCACCTTGCCTGAGAGGGGTTCGGTTTATAGGTTGGACCTTAAACCAATTGTTCATTAGAGGATCAGTGGAACTTAAGGAACAGGATGTAGTCTTGGGGGTAAAACGGTTTTTATGACCCAGCCGAGATTACGAACAACCTGTAAAGGATTACCTTACTAATCATGGTTATATCAAATGGACACAAATATATCTATAATGAGGGGAGTGCAACTACGGGACTATAGTGGAATGACCCGTTAGTTAATGAATGTTGATTAGCTCCATCTAAAAGAGTTTTAGTCAACTAATCTCAGATCGTTGGAGCCCATGATCTATAGTTCCATTAGGTTCCCCTACTAGCTCATATGGAATAAACTTAGAACAGTATGATAGAATAATTCGAATTGTTCGAATTAGGTGAAGAGAGTGAAACCGACAAGTATATGTGATATGGTGATTGGGTTTTCAATTTAGAGATACAGCTTTAATATTTAAATGTGATTTAAATATCAAGAATATGAATACGTTCATATTTGGAAGCTCGGAAATAATGGAAATGGTCAAAGATGTAAAAAGTCAAAGAGTTTACTTTTGACTTTGAAAAGTCAAACTTTGACTGACCTTATATTCAAATGTGATTTGAATTTCGAGAAAATGAAAGCGGATTCATGCTCGGGAGGTCAAAATTAGTCAACATGGAAAAAATCATAAAAAGTCAAAATGTTGACTTTTTGGTCGAAGTTTGACTTTGACCAAATGACTATTTTGCCCTTTGACTATAGTTAGTGGGAAAATCCAAACTTTTGTTGGATAATTCCACTAATAAAATAGTGGGCTAGGTGTTGGCTTATAATGGAGACATTAAGTCCACTAAGATAGTGGAATATAGATGTTGGGTTTTTTATGCATTTAGTTCATGCAATTGTTGCATGGATTTTTCTATAAATTGGGCTTTTATTTTGAATGAAAAGAGTTTTTGCAATTTTGGAAATTGGTTTTCATATTTGGGCTGGAAAAATCACAAGTTTGAAAAAAAAGAGAAAAACCCAAACCTACCCAAATTCCATCTTATTTTCCATCTCTTTTCTTTCTCTCGGTTTTCTTCATCCACTGAGTCCTACAACTCGGTTCTGAGTCCAGAGGATAGTAGGTCAACTCTAGTGGTGGTCTGAAAGAGTTCGGATCTAGATTCAACGAGGAAAAGCGGTTTTTGGGAGCTTCAAAGGTCGTATCCTACACTTTTAATTCACTGTTTTTCCTTTCATGATGCATGCTTATTTCCTTTAATTTAAGAGCAATTAGAGTGTAATTAGATCCTAATTCTACTACGTATGTCTCGTGTTCCATCGTGACCAGCTTTATTTCGAACCTTGCGTTCTCCTCAACAATAGGCCTCGAAATCCAAGGCGAAAAATCATACAGGTTGGGTGCCACATAATTCCTCATGGGGATGTTGCGATCAGCAGCCAGGAACACAGGATCCTGCGTTGGCCGTACCGCCCCTTGATTACCTATGGGTACCACATTGTCATTATTATCGGCCATGCTTGCTGCTTTCTTTCGCCTTATCCGATTATGATGTGCCCGTGCATGAAAGGTACGCTCGATCTCAGGGTCAGCTTCGAATTCTAGTTCAGCACCAGTACTCATAAACCATCAAGCTGCTCTCCGCGTTGAACAACCAGTACAACGAGATCTGTCCTGCAAATACCACAAACACACTCAAAAAATAAACCGTTAGTCGCTCCCCGACAATGATGCCATAAACTTGTAACGCAGATTTTGTACTATGATGCAAGTCCATGCCATAAACTTGATGACATAGATTTCATGTAATGTTATGTGATAGTACGTCTAGATATTCATTATTAACAAATGTTATTGTAGTATGTTGTGCGTTGTCACAAGTTTCCTTGCGATGAAACCAAGTATAATTTCACCACAAGTTTCTCGGTGTGATCCGAGGTCAAACACAGGGACTGTTTAAGGTTATTGCGTTATGTTTGTGATGTATGCGACCAGAGGTTTTTCAATTTATAAAAGAGTTTTGTGTACAAGTAATTAAACACGCGATAAAGTAAAGTAAAACGGTAAAAAAATGCGATCTTCAAGATAAACAGCGCAAGTTCCTTAATTGCATTAAAAATATCAGTATTGTTCCACTTTTCTCATGGCGTACACCTCTCAGTGATCGACCGCGATCTTCAATAAAATGAAGGTGGGGGTGGGGAAGGTCTGAGCAGATAAGATAAAAAATATGTGATCTTCAAGAAAATGCATTTGTTTTCATTTCAAAATATATATATGTATAAATTATTATTATGCCAAACTCCAATGTCAGTGCAAAGGAAAACCTGAAAAAAATGTGCCAACCTGATAAGAGTTTAGTTGTGAAAGGAGCCTACTCATAGTTTGATGTTCGTATGACACCCGTAGGAGCAAGCCAAAATGAAGGTGGGTTTCCAAGAACAACACAATATGCGAAAGAAAATAAAATAGTGTAAGAGACAACTCCTCTGAATATCATGAGTTAAAGTTGAAATTGGCACACAACCGTAGTTAGATGTTCAGATGACACCCGTGGGAACAAACCAAAACGAAGAGTGTAACCATGACCAACAGTCTCTAATAAATGACGCAAAGTTTGACCACCGCATATAGATATATCAAGTTGTTTTGACAAAGAAGAGATAAACATTCTATTTTAAAAACTATAAAAGCATCTTTGAGCAGAATTTTGTTATATAGAAGAATAAAGTAGGGCTTTGTTCAGAATTAGCAAGGATAGAAGAAAATTGCGTTGTTAAGAAATGTGCCTAAGTGTAACATTCGGAGCAGCCAATCGACGCAAAAATATAGAAGAGGAATTTAGCTTTATTGCCTTAGTAAAAGATATGCTTGAGGACAAGCATATATCTAATTTTGGGGGTGAGATAACTTGTAGAAATACAAGTTATTTATGCTGTCTTATCTAGATATTGCAGCCAAAAGAGAAGGAATATGCGTCGATTGTATGAAAATTAGCTCAGAAATGCAATAATTATGAATTATCGCAATTACACCCACTAAAATCGTAAAGATGGTAGAAGAGGATATTTTTACTCTGTTTTGCAGGAAACCAAGTCACCGCTTGCGATCAAGGCTCAATGAGAAACTGAACAACGCATCTCTATCACATTGCGCCCGTGAAACCACAATGAAGAGACGATTAACGCAATGATGGCGCAATGCGACAGTTGATCCAGAGCTGAATTTCAACCGCATGCGGTAATAAAAACAATACCGTATGCGAGCGACCGATCAAAAGATGCAGCTGAGCAACGCAAATTCGGAGGATTGCGACACGTGTACAACTAACCTTTGTGCAGATTTAACGGTCTGATTGCATAATAGAAAGAATATTTATTCCTCCATCTTTGGAATTTCCATAACAAGAAGTGGGGTCCACAAGCCAAGAGTCAAAGCTTTTCACCTATAAATACCCCCATAGAATTCAGAGAAGATATACTTGATATGAGAATAATTGATACGAGGGCTAATTGATGCCAGATTATTGAGAGAAAGACTGAGCTGAGTACTAATTAGAAGAAATCCGAGAAGAGAAGAGATAAGGCTGAGAGGTGAGTCTCAGTGCAAATCTGCCAGATCCCCGCCATGAAGCTATGTGCTTAGATCCCTGCTACCGGTTGAGCAAGCCTGAGAGGGAAGCTTATCCATCCGTTCACTCCATCCACGCCGGCAAGCAAATCTCCATCCAGATCGGCGCAAAGACGTTGGTGCTTATTTGTATTTGTTTCTAACTCTATTTCATCAAGTGTATTTCATCTTCTTAATCTCTTCATTCACAAATCATGTATCAGATGCTAAATAGTCTTATTGAATGTCTCGATCACTTTCATTACCACTTTTCTGTCTACTTCCGTTCCTCCATTAATCGATTTCTCCATGAAGTTGTCTTAATACCTTAGTAATTAATATGGATAAAACGAGTAACTTAAGTTGTGCTAAAGAGATAAATGTGTTTAGCTAAGGCATGCTAGATGACATCTTCACCTGTGAGAGCAGAAGTGAAGATGTCATTCTGATCAGTCGAGAGAAGGTTAGAAGAATGCATTCACTAAAGCGAGTAGTACTTCCAGAGATGGAAGTAACCTTGTGTTCATTACGTTCATCCCTGTTTCACCACAGAGATGTGGGAATGTGGCCGATCACTGAGAGGTGTAAGCCAAGGGAAAATCGGAACAGTACTTATATCTTTAATGCAATTAAGGAACTTGCGATGTTTATATTACTTATCTTTTCTATTTCTACTTCGTATATAAGACTTGTCACCGCATTACATGATCTTTGCAGAATCTTCACAACCAGTCTTAACCTCAGTATCTTGTATCATGAAACTTGTATCTTGTATCATCTTAGCTTAGATTTACTTTTACGCAATTTACTTTAATGCAATTTATGTTTTTATCACATTTTTTACCGCTTTACTTTACATTATCGCATGTTTAATTACTTGTACATAAATTCTTTTATAAATTGAAAAACCCCTGGTCGCATATATCACAAGCACAATGCAATAACCTAAAACAGTCCCTATGTTCGACCTCGGATCACATCGAGAAACTTGCGATGAAATTATACTTGGTTTCAACGCAAGGAAACTTGTGACAACGCACAGCATACTACAAGAACATTCGTTAATAACGCATATCTAAAAGTAGTATCATATATCATCGCATAAAATCTATGTCACAACAAGTTTATGGCGTGGACTTGCGTTACATTGCATTACAATTACTGCGTTACAAGTTTATGGCGCCGTTGTCAGGGATTGGTTAACGGTTTATTGTTTGAGTGTGTTTATGGTATTCGCAGGACAAATCTCGTTGTACTGGCTGTTCAACGCGAAGAGTAGTTGATCGGTTATGAGTACTGGTGTTGCAACCAATTCGATAGCTTAACGCCTGGAGATCGAGCGTAACTTTCGCGCACGGGCACGTCAATACTCGGATAAGGCGAAAGAAAAGCAGCGAGTAATGGTTAGAAATAACGATAGCGGTACCCATAGTTAATCAAGAGGCTGTTAGGCCAGCGCAGGATCCTGTGTTTCCTCGCTGTTGATCGCACATCCCCATGAGGAATTATGCAAGTACCCAACCTGTATGATTTTCGCCTGGGATTTCGAGGCCATCCTGTTTTTTTTTTTTTTGAGGAGAACGCAGGTTTGAAAATAAAGTCGGTCAATGCTACATGATCCAAATGCAGGGCAACTTTGGGAGGTCTGTAAGGGGGTGAAAACACGCAATGCCTTGACCAAGCTTTGGTCAATGTGCGGCAACATTCTTCTTACCTGGCATATACCTGGAGGAGTATTAGACTGTATCTGTTCCATTACAACCTTGAGGGATGAAAGCCAAGAGTTCTTTCCTAACCCCACTGTCGTTCAATGCATAGGCGAACGAAACAGGGCGTGGGCTTAGATCTTAAACATGGAGAATGAGAACCCTGAACACCACTGGGTGTGAATTTAGAAATTGGTGAAAAACTACCCCGCATATCGGGATAGCCCGATTACGTTTTTGATGGAAGACTTTTATAACGGCCTAAATAGATTGACACAGGTTGTTACTGATGCCTCCGCGGCAGGAGGTTTTATGGACAAAAACGTATACTGAGGCTAGGGTCATCTTGAACACATATCACGGAACATGGGATGATTTGGATTGATCGATGGCTATGTGAGGTCGAAGTGGCGAAAAAGGAAAAGAATGAAACTGCGTCATTGTCCCTGCGGAGACAATCACCACGTTGGCCACTTAGATGGCCACAATGACCTCGATCCTTCAATCGATGGAAATCACATCAAGTCGCCTCATCTCCCAACAATTCAGCGCAACCTGCTACGCTGACTCAAGTGGCCGCAAATAATTGCGTTATTGGTGGAGGTGCTCATGTAGCAGAAAAATGTGCCCCATCAAATCTCCAAACAGTATGCGCCATCCAAAATAACCCTTCATTCAGCAACACCTACAACTGGCTCGAGGAGCCATTCACTAACCTTATCGGTTGGGGAGGCAATCCTCACCAAGGTGGGCCAATCAACCATCAAAAGTGGCAGTAGAAGAAATCCCCCTTTTTCACCATAACTCGAACCAAGGGCAACCTAGGTAATCACATAACCAGCACCCTCATCATCAAACACGTCTGGAAGCTCGTTAGAGGCCGCTGCTAAAACAATACAGTGGACTAAACGAATGACGCTAGTAATGCAGGTGTAGACTCATCTTTCAAATTCGAAACTTGAGACCAAGTGAGCCAGCTGGCAATCTGAGCCTAAGAATATGAGCAAACTGGAGGCGAAGATGGGGCGGACTGGCAGGAACGTGCCGTAGTTGCAGCAACTTACAGAAGGCTTCAGGATCCAATGGAAAGGAGCATGTCCCTAGGAATTGGCAGTGCAGCAGACCACCTGTAGGGATGTGGATTGCGCTCTCTCAAAGAAAACGCATCTTTCGGTCCATATCTCACAACTTTGTTTAATGCCTTTCTTAATTTATGTCTTAATTGAATTCTTGAATTTTGTCTTTACTTCTGCCATTTAAATTCATTTCATGAATTAAATTGATTCTTCATTTATTCTTTTGCATTTTTTTCCGTACCGTCTTAATCTTGAACTTTTCTGTAATTTAATTGCATTAGTCTTTACAATGGTCAATGAGAGAAATGGAAGGGAATTTATTACCGTAAGTCCGATAGCAACTTGGCTTGTTGAAAAAATAATATAATAAAATCAATAATAATTAATAACAAAGCATGCAAGCGAATAAATGGATCATTTGAACCAATAAGATACCGCTTTGGCATCATTTGCCAACTCAAATGCGTTGAAACCGAAGGGAAGTGTTGCGTACGTAAATATGTCTTTTGCACGTCCTTAGCTAATGCATTATTTGAGGTATCCCTCCAGAAATGTGTTTAGTTAGGGGTGTGTTACGCGGAGGGTGTATACGTTGTGCCCATCCTCCTGGCGAAGATGCATTTGCATTGGTGAGCAACATTGCGTTAATTCTTATCTTGCGTCCATTTTCGAATAAAATATTAAAGAAAATTCTTTTTGCTTTGAGAAGCTCCAATCGTTTCGTATCCAAAAACCAATGATGATTCTGCAGACGAAAAGTAACGTTTTTTTTGAAAATTCATAATGAAGGAAGTTCGAATGACGGGTCTTTTGAGCTTCTCGAGGCTGTCGCCAAAAAATCGGCGTTGGGCCCACTACGGCCCAACCTATAAATAGACCACCTTTCCCTCTGTGAGGAATTTTTTATAACCACATTTGCACTCTGAAAAACCCCTAGCGCCAGCATACAGAGCTTTCTTCTTCCTCTAGTAATCCCAACGATTTTCCCAGTTCTCTGAGCTTTATCACATCCATAGGCTTAACCAAGCTTCCAACCAAATCTCCTCCTATTAACCCTTCACTCCCTGACCAATATCGCCAGTGGTGATTGAAGAAGAGACGTAAAGAACCTCTACCTTAGAGACTCTGAGGTGACTTCCAATGCCAAAGAAATGTATGACGGACTCCATCAATCTGAAGGTCTCAGATAGGGCGGATAACATCGAGTGGCGGTTGGAAGAAGT
>NC_052352.1:17335274-17339196 GCF_009727055.1 Benincasa hispida | reverse complement strand
TGATTTTTCGCCTGGGATTTCGAGGCCTACTGTTGAGGAGAACGCAAGGTTTGAAATAAAGTCGGTCATGCTACAAATGATCCATAATGCAGGGCAATTTGGGGGTCTGTAAGGTGAAAACCCGCATGCCCACTTGACCAGCTTTGTCAAAATGTGCGGCAACTTCTCATTACCTGGCATAACCCTGGAGAGTATTAGACTGTATCTGTTCCCTTACACCTTGAGGGATGAAGCCAAGAAGTTCTTCCCACTGGTCGTCAATGCAAGGCGACGAAAAGGCGTGCTGAACTTTAAACAAATGGAGAATGAGACCCTGAACACCACCTGGGTGTGATTTAGAAGATTGGTGAAAAACTACCCGCATATCGGGATACCCGATTACGTTTTGATGGAGACCTTTTATAACGGCCTAAATAGATTGACACAGGTTGTTACTGATGCCTCCGCGGCAGGAGGTTTTATGGACAAAACGTATACTGAGGCTAGGGTCATCCTTGAACACATATCACGGAACATGGATGATTGGATTGATGATGGCTATGGAGGTCGAAGTGCTGAAAAAAGGAAGAATGAAACTGCCATTGTCCCTGCGGAGACAATCACCACGTTGGCCACTTAGATGGCCACAATGACCTCGATCCTTCAATCGATGGAAATCAATCAAGTCGCCATCTCCCAACAATCAGCGCAACCTGCTACGCTGACTCAAGTGGCCGCAATAAGTTGCGTTAATTGTGGAGGGGCTCATGTAGCAGAAATGTGCCCATCAAATCTCCAACAAGTATGCGCCATCCAAAATAACCCCTTCAGCAACACCTACAATCCTGGCTGGAGGAGCCATCCTAACTTCGGTTGGGGAGGCAATCCTCACCAAGGTGGGCCAATCAACCATCAAAGTGGCAGTAGAAGAAATCCCCCTTTTCACCATAACTCGAACCAAGGGCAACCAAGGTAATCACATAACCAGCAACCCTCATCATCAAACACCTCTGGAAGCTCGTTAGAGGCCCTGCTAAAACAATACATGGATAAAAATGACGCAGTAATGCAGGTGTAGACATCTTCAATTCGAAACTTGGAGACCCAAGTGAGCCAGCTGGCATCTGAGCTAAGAAATAGAGCACCAGGAACGTTGCCCAGCAACTCAGAAGCTTCAGGATCCAATGGAAAGGAGCAATGTCCCTAGGACATTGGGCAGGCAAGCCAGACCACCTGTAGGGATGTGGATTGCGCTCATTCAAAGAAACGCATCTTTCGGTCCATATCTCACAACTTTGTTTAATGCTTTCTTTAATTTATGTCTTATTGAATTCTTGAATTTTGTCTTTACTTCTGCATTTAATTCATTTCATGAATTAATTGATTCTTCATTTATTTCTTTTGCATTTTTTTCCGTACCGTCTTTAATTCTTTGAACTTTTCTGTAATTAATGCATTAGTCTTTAAATGGTCAATGAATGAGAAATGAAAGGGAAATTTATTACCGTAAGTCATAGCAACTTGCGTTGTTGAAAAAAATAATATAAAATAAAATCATATAATTAATAACAAAGCATGCAAGGCGATAATGGATGCATTTTGAACCAATAAGATACGCTTTGCATTCATCCAACTCAAATGCGTTGAAACCGAAGGGAGTGTTGCGTACGTATATGTCTTTTGCCCGTCCTTAGCTAAATGCATTATGTTGAGGTATCCTCCAGAAATGTGTTTAGTTAAGGGGTGTGTTACGGAGGTGTATACGTTGTTGCCCATCCTCTGCGAAGATGCATTTGCATTGGTGAGCACATTGCGTTAATTCTTATCTTGCGTCCATTCGAATAAAAT
Source organism: Benincasa hispida (assembly GCF_009727055.1). Classification (NCBI taxonomy): domain Eukaryota; kingdom Viridiplantae; phylum Streptophyta; class Magnoliopsida; order Cucurbitales; family Cucurbitaceae; genus Benincasa; species Benincasa hispida. The sequence continues at coordinate 17,337,369 of NC_052352.1, read as the reverse complement.
ATTAAAGAAAATTCTTTTTGCATTTGAGAAGTCCAATCGTTTCGTATCCCAAAACAATGATGATTCTGCAGACGAAAGTACGTTTTTTTGAAAATTCATAAATGAAGGAAGTTCGAATGACGGGTCTTTTGAGCTTCTCGAGGCCTGTCGCCACAAAAATCGCGTTGGGCCCACTACGGCCCAACCTATAAATAGAAACCCTTCCCCGTCTGTGAGATTTTTACCACATTTGCACTCTGAAAAACCCTAGCGCCAGCATACAGAGCTTTCTTCTTCCTCTAGTATCCCAACGATTTTCCAGTTCTCTCGAGCTTATCATCCATGGCTAACCAAGCTTCCAACCAATCTGCCTCACTATTAACCCCTTCATCTGACCAAATCGCCAGTGGTGATTGAAGAAGAGACAGTAAGAGACACTCTAACCTTAGAGACTTCTGAGGTGACTTCCAATGCAGAAATGTATGACGGACTCTCAAGTCTGAAGTCTCGATAGGCGGAATAACATCGAGTGGCGGTGGAGAAGGTTGCGGTGGATGAAGTTGCGATGGCTGAAGTCTCGATAGGCGGAATAACATCTTCACTTCTTCTCTCACAGGTGAAGATGTCGTCGAGTATGCTTTAGCTAAACATAATTATTTCCTTAACACAAATTAATTTACTTGCTTAATTCTTGCTAATTACCCAGGGAATTAGGAAAACATCATGCAAAAAATGGATTATGGATGAACGAAAATAGACAGAGAGATGATAATGATAATGATCATAACAATTATACTAAGATTAAGCGTTCGATACATGGTGTAAATGATAGAGTAAGAAGATGAATACAAGTGATGAAAAAGAGATTAGAAACAAACAGAGAAAAGTGTCAACGTCTTGACACAGATCCTTAACAGATATTATGCTTGCCGGCATATGAAAGTAATGGAGATGAGAGCTTTCCTCTCAGGCTTGCTCTTCTGGTAGAAGTGACCTTCGTACAGAGCTTCAACGATGGGGATTGGAAGGATTCTTTGCCTGGAGACTCACCTCTTGACCTTGTCTCTTGATTATCCCGGATCTACTCTAGAAATCGCTCAAACCAGTCTCTCTCTCTCAGATCAGTATATGCACGTCTCTATGTATTAAAGTATATCTTTCAATGGAACTGCAGAAGCTATTTATAGGCGAAGCTTTTACTCTTTGCAGTGTGGTCCCCACTTTATTGTTAAGGCAGTTCCTGAAATGGTGCAGGAATATTCCTTCTGTTACGTAATCAATCTCGTTAGAAATGCATAACTGACAGCAGTACACGCATCTGAATCCTCTGCAATTGCGTTGCTCTTTACATCTTCGACCTTTTGCCCGCATACGATGTTGTTTTTCTATTACCGCATGTGGTTGAAATTGCGTTGATCGCAAAGCTCTTGATCGATTGTTGCATGTGTCGTCATTGCGTTGATCGTCTCTCATTTCTTGATTGACGGGCACACTGCGACATAGATGCATTGTTCATTTTATCTTTGAGTCATGAATGCATGCAATGACTTGATTTCCTGCAAAACAGAACTGAAACCTTCTATTCTACCATCGCAATGGTGTCAGTGGGTGTATTGACAACAATTTATAATTCTCGCATTTTCTAGCCAATTTTCATACTATCGACGCAACTTTTCTTCCTTTTAGCCACAATATCTAAATAAAACAGTATAAATAACTTGTATTTCTACAAGTTATCACACCCCCAAATTTAGATATATGCTTGTCTTCAAGCATATCTTCTAAAGGCAATATTACTCAATTCCTATCCTAAATTTTGCGTCGATTGGTTGGTCCGGATGATCCACCTAGGCAACATTACTTAACAATGCAATTTCCTTCTATCCATGATAATTCATAACAAAGCCCTACTTTATTCTTCTATACAACAAATCTCTGCTCAAAAATTCCTTTTTCGTTTTAAAAAGAATCTTTACCTCTTTATGCAAAAATAACTTGGTACGACTTGAATGCGGTGGTTTGGTTGCGTTATTTTATTCGAGACTGTTGATCATAGTTACACCCTTCATTTTGGCTTGTTCCCATGGGTGTCATACGAACATCCAACTACGGTTGT
>NC_052352.1:17310523-17331635 GCF_009727055.1 Benincasa hispida | reverse complement strand
TTAACTAAGTATACAAAGAATTACAAATAACGCAATACAAAATTTGAGCATGTACAAAGAATCAAATAATAGCTTCATATACGTAAAGAATAATGAATGAAATGTATCCTTTGTATTTTACTCAGAGATGGGTGCAAGTTAAAGGTTTAAGCCCAATGCATCTGGTTACCGCAAATGCATAAATTTGCCAGAGGACGACAACACGCATGTATCAGCGTGAATACACCCCTCAGTCTGCAATGCATTTCTGTGGACGGGCGCCATAGTATTTCAGCTGGCACCAACACTACCCTCAACATAGTGCGCTTTTTTCTAAGGGACGGGCAAAAAGCACTCAGAGCCGCACACATCACCCCTCAGCACAATGCATTTGGGATAGGGATGGACGCAAAGTTGTATCTTGTCACTCGCAAGATGCAGCCCATTCATTCGCAAGGCATACCGGATGTTGAATCTGTTTAATTATTTTAATTTTTTTTGTTCACAAGCAAGATCGCTAGAACTTTGCGGGAATCATTTTCTCTTACACAAATTCATTCACAGAAATTCTAAATAACACACTTTAGATGCAGAAAGTAAGGAAATTGAAAATAACGCACGAAAATTTTAGCACGCCATTGAATTAAATGAAAAAGTAAATTATACAGTCAATAGAATCTAGTTTAAGAAAACAATAAATAACGTACGCATAAAGACATAAAGAAAGCAAATAAGAAAGCATAAACATTAGATTTAGAGATGCCAGATTGAAAGGAAATTCTTTCACAATTACCGCCAATCTACTCCTCTACAGGCGATCAAGCTTGCCTGCGCATTTCATAGGAATTTGTTACACTCCTTGCCTCATTCCGGCCAGTTGTGTATGGGAAGAGATACAATTCTAATTTCTTCCAGGTCACACCAAGTAATGGAGAATTGCGTTGCACATTCTACGAAGCCCTGGTCAAATGTGCCATGCAGGTCTTCTCCTTGTATTCGAATTTCTTCGCATTGGATCATTTGAAGCACTGCCGGCCTTATCTTAAACCTTTGCATTCTTCCAAACGTAGGTCTTGAAACCTCAGCGCTTATTTGGTTCTGTATGTGTTCCTGCGCGAAAATACACTTGATCTCTGAGTCAGTTTAGATTTTTGGATCAATTCGCAGTACTTATAAAGTATCAGGACTTACTCTTCTCGATAAACAGCCAGTACAAAGAAATCTGTCCTGCAAAATACCACAAAAGTATTCAACACTAACCGTTACCAATCCCCGGCAACGGCGCCATAAACTTGACACGGTAAAAATTAATTCCTTATTATGCATGCACTATGATGATAGATAATGTGCTACAAGCTCATGTTCCCTGGAAACGGCGCCATAAACTTGACACGATGAATTTATATCTTATCTTACAGCATGTGAACAAATATGAATATGAATGAATGAACAACAAGCTCATGTTGCCATAAACTTGTAACGCTAAAAAAAATGGAATGTTATGTTGTGTTATCGCTTATGCACACTACTTTTAAATATGCGTTGTTAATGTTATGCTTGTAGTATGCGATAGAGTAATGCGTGTCACAAGTTTCCTTACGTTGAAACCAAGTATAATTCCAACGCAAGTTTCTCAGAATAATCCGAGGTCGAACACAGGGATTGTTTTCGTTAATGCGTTACTTTTGTGATACATGTGACCGGTTTTTCAATTAATAAAGAATGGTTGTTTATACAGGAATTTAAATTGCGATGAAATAAAATTGCGTTGATAAAATAAAATTGCGTTGAAAATAAAATCCTAAACTAAGATGATACAAGATACAAGATGCATGATACATGATACTAAGTTCGAGACTGACTGTGAAGTTATACAAAGGATCGTGGTATGCAATGGCAAGTCTTATGGATGAATTAGAAAAAAAAAAAGAGTAGATAGTAAAAACAACGCAAGTTTATTAATTGTGTTAAAGATGCAACTAAGGTTCTGCTTTCCCTTGGTGTACACCTCTCGATGATCGGCAACGTTCTCATATCTCTATAGTGAAATAGGGATGAACATAATGAACACAAGGTTGCTTCCATATATGGAAGTACTTCTTACTTTAGTTAACGCATTCTTCCAACCTTCTCTCGATAGGCGGAATAACATCTTCACTTCTGCTCTCACAGGTGAAGATGTCGTCGAGCATGCTTTAGCTAAACATAATTATTTCCTTAACACAAATTAATTTACTTGCTTAATTCTTGCTAATTACCCAGGGAATTAGGAAAACATCATGAAGAAAATGGATAAAGGATGAACGAAAATAGACAGAGAGATGATAATGGTAATGATCATAACAATTAATACTAAAATTAGGCGTTTGATACATGGTGTGAATGATAGAGTAAAGAAGATGAATACAAGTGATGAAAAAGAGATTAGAAACAAATAGAGAAAAGTGTCAACATCTTGACACAGATCCTGAACGAAGATTATGCTTGCCAACGTGTGAAAGTACTGGAGAGAAGAGCTTCCCTCTCAGGCTTGCTCTTCTGGTAGAAGTGACCTTCGTACAGAGCTTCAATGGCAGGGATTGGAAGGATTATTTGCCCGAAGACTCACCTCTCGACCTTATCTCTTGATTATCCCGAATCTACTCTGGAAATCGCTCAGACCAGTCTCTTTCTCAGATTAGTATATGCAGGTCTCTATGTATTCAAGTATATCTTTCAATGGAATTGAAAAAGCTATTTATAGGCGAAGCTTTGACTCTTTGCAGTGTGGTCCCCATTTTATTGTTAAGGTAGTTCCTGAAATGGTGGAGTGAATATTCCTTCTGTTACGCAATCAATCTCATCAGAAATGCACAACTGACAGTTGTACATGCATCTGAATCCTCCGCAATTGCGTTGCTCTTTATATCTTCGATCGTTTGCCCGCATGTGGTGTTGTTTTTTATCACCGCATGCGTTTGAAATTGCGTTGATCACAAAGCTCTTAATCGATTGTCGCATGCGCCGTCATTGCGTTGATGCATTGTTCATTTTATCTTTGAGCCATGAACGCATGTGGTGACTTGATTTCCTGTAAAACAGAACTGAAAACCTTTTATTCTACCATCGCAATGGTATCAGTGGGTGTATTAAAAAAATTTATAATTCTCGCATTTCCTAACCAATTTTCATACTTTCGACACAACTTTTCTTCCTTTTAGCCACAATATCTAAATAAAACTGTATAAATAACTTGTATTTCTACAAGTTATCATCCACATAATATCATTCCCATCTCTAGAATGCATGCGATGTAGGTTGACAAACAGAGCTTATCTCTAAGTCCCTATCTCTTGCTTATGCCGATCTAACCTCGCTCTCTCGAGTCTAGATTCTAACCTAGCTCTCTCAAGTCATTAGGTTCTTTCTTTAGACTCTCTCTCAAGTAGCTCTAAAGGGGTGTTGGGCACAACATAAAACAAGACAATCGCATGAACTTGGTTGACGCAAGATTATTCCTATCTCTAGTGAACAATGCATACATTGCTTAATGCGACCAACCACTTACCCTCTCGGGCAGTTGGTTGTTGCTGACTTTACTCATAGACAAACAATGCGTTAGCCCATAGACAAGCATTGCCGAAGCTTTACACTAAGCAAATAAGGTTACTCACACAACGCATACCTCTCGGTAGGTTGCTACATGCTTTATATCCCTAATCCACATGACTAAGTATGCAATACCCAAGCAATCTCACTAAGTGTTGCAATGAAAGTAAAGATGCTAAGTAAAGAAGATGGAGATGGACTCGAAGGAAATAGAGAAATGTATTTGGAAAACAAAACGTATTAATTCCTTAACTCTCAAGCGTCTTTCTCATGCATTTTGTCTGAATCACGGGGAAAATCCCCAAATAACTTTAATTTTCTGCTCATCGGTTCTATTTATAGAGCTTGGGTCGCTGACAGCATTAATGGACTGCTCTGAGTCTGAAATTTGGTGCGTTAGTCCTTTTTGAACCTCTGCCACTAACGGCGTGGTAGGTGAAATGTCAACATCATTCTTTTTGGTTTTTTCTCGAGGTAGATGCATTGATGCGTTCATTCCCCCAACCTTGTGTTGCTCCCATTAGTATGCATCGTTGCATAGCCACAATCATTAAATGGTTGCATTCGCTTACTATCGCAACTCTACACGATGATCGCAACTGCTTGACGAGTACAATTCGCCATGTGATGGATGCATACGGCTGATTACCACAACATTCATGCGTTGATCGACGCATTCGCCTTTGCGATGGAGAGTTTCTCCGCATGTGGTCATCTATGTGGTGGTCTGGTTTTCGCGTTTGTGTCCATTTCCTATTTTAGCTACTAAAATAGAACATTAAATGCATAATAACGCATAATAACGGGTTAGCTAAGATTCAACATGTTGATCAACGCAAGCTCACTTTCTCGTGAATTCCTAACATGATTGTCGCATATTCTGCTTAACAACCTTCATAATTCTAAGTAAAAGGCCTAAGATGACAAGCATTTCTGCATATCATCACACCCCCAAACTTAAAATCATACTAGTACTCAAACATGCGTTATATTCAAGAAATTATAACTTACCTTAATGCTTTCCTTTACGATGACCAACTTCTCAGAATATAATTTTCTCACACCTCTGACCATCACCGCAATGCTTTCCCCTACTTTGGCTGCTTCTTCAAAAAGATCTTTACTAAGTTTAGATTCAGCAAGCCTTTGCTCAAAAACTTTTATTCATTCATCGCAATTTTGCATTTAGCTTTTAAGAATGCGTTCGTAAAAAATACTTCAAAACTTTGCGATGACTTATTCAAATGCGGCGTTGAACCTGGTTATGCCCTTCGTTTTGGCTTACCCCCACGTGTGTCATGCGGGCATCCAACTTCGATTGCGTTCCATAGTCAACTCAACTCTTGTCTCGTTTGATTTAGCTTGCACTGGATAGAGGAGTTGAGCTTTTGCGCTAATCCTGGCTACTTGCCTTCGTTTTGACTTGCCCCCACGTGTCTCATGTGGACATCCAACTTCAAGCAAGGGCCTTTCACAGCTTAACTCTTATCAACATGGGTTTTCCAATTGCGTTGACAGTGGAGTTATTATTCTCAAAAACTCGCTTCATTTTTTTTTTTCAAATGATTGCAATGCAATGAACGCAATTCTCCGAGACCGCTGCCACCTCCAAACTTAGAGGTTGGCAACGTTCTCACCCAAAGCTAAAAACAAAATTACAAGAATGCGTTAATAAATGTTTGAACAAAGGTTTGAACAAAATAAAACTCAAGACTTCCAAAATTTAAAGAAGCTAATAAAAGTAAATGATGTCTTGCTTTGATTAGTTAGAAGATGCGGTGAACTACACGTATCATCATAGAAACATCGCAAAACAACGCAATCGGGAAAGAAAGAATTTCAAAAGGATAAAGCATACAAGATAACAAGAAAATACCTTAGGCGGAATGATAACTTATAGAAATATAAGTTATTTATGCTGTTTTATTTAGATATTGGGCAAAAAGATAGGAAAGTTGTGTTGATAGTATAAGAATTGGCTGAGAAATACAAAAATTATGAAATGTCGTGAACACATCTACTAACCCCATTATGACGCAAATGCGTTGCTCTTCACATCTTCGATCTATCGCCGCATGCGGTGTTGTTTTTTATTACAGCATGTGGTTGAAATTGCGTTGATCGCTAGAGCTCTTGATCGATTGTCGCAAGCACCGTCATTGCGTTGATCATCTCGTTCTCGATTGATGGGTGCAATGCAACGAGATGTGTTGTTTATTTTATCTTTGAGCCATGAACGCATGCGGTGACTGATTTCTACAAACATAAACTGAAACATTTTATTCTACCATCGCAATGGTGTTAGTGGGTATATTGATGACATTTTATAATTTTTGCATTTCTTAGCCAATTTCTATACTATCGATGCCTCTTTTCTTTCTTTTTGCCACAATATCTAAATAAAACAGCATAAATAACTTGTATTTCTACAAGTTATCACAATCCTACATTGTTTTACATCTTTGTGTTGTAATAACGTGCATTTCTGCCCATTATCAGTTAACTTGATCTTAATCCTGAGCTAGCTATAAATTCCTGTTTGTTCGAGATTATCCTTTGATCTGCAAACGGTGAGAGTAGTCCAATAGCACTGCTCAATAAGCTTACCATTTTGGGGATAAGACCGAATGAATAGCTGGGGACATAGCATTGCAAGATGGATTTCACGTCTACCCGATTTAGGGATAGGAGAAAGGTTGTTCTCTTAAGTACTAAATCCAGGTCTTGAATAAGGAGCCCCACCCTCTTATTGGGCTGAGAGAGTTTAGTTTAGTGATTGGATCACAAACCAGTTGTTCATTAGAGGATCAGTAGGGACTTGAGGAATAAGACGTAATCTCGAGGTAAAACAGATATTTGACACAGCCGTTATTACGAATAACCTGTGATGGGTTAACCTGCTAATTATGGTTAAATCATATGGACATAATATATCTACAGTGACGAGAGTGCAACTATGGGCTTTAGTGGAGTGACCCATTAGTTAACAAATGGGGATTAATTTGGTCTAATGAGTTTAGCCAATTAATCTCAGATCGTTGGAGCCCATGATCTATAGGTCCGGGAGGTCCCCCTACTAGCTCGTAAGGACTAACTTTAGAATAGCGTGATAAGTTAATTTGAAACGTTCAAATTAGAATTAAGGGAATTAGTAATTATATGAGATATAATTATATGTTTAATTTTAGAATTAAACAGAATAGGAGAGTTTATATATTTAAATATGATTTAAATATATAAAGATGGATATGTGTTAAAATTAATTTAATATTTTATATTAAATTAATTAAGTTTTATTTAATAATCAATTTATGAAATTAATTAATTTTTGTAAAATTAAAATAGATTTTATAAAATCAAATTTTGATTTTTGAGATAAAATTGAAAAATGAAAAGAAAACAAAACACTTAAATGGAAAATGAAGATTTTCCATTATCCATCTTTGAAGTAGCTCACACATATTGCATCTTTTTGCCTTGTCTTTTCCAAGCATGAGCTGCAACTCATGAAATTCTTCTTTTTGCATGTTGATCTGCAATATAATGAAGAAATTGGAGTGAAAATCGGGCATGCAATCTATAGAGATTGTGAGAGAAAAACTAGTTTGAAGAAAGAGTTCTTCAGCTGTTTTTCTGCAGGGAGCTTTTCTCCTTCTACCTTTGATTCAAGCTTGTTTTGAGTCCCACAACTCAATCTAGAGCACCAAGAGAATAGTGGGGAAGATCTTGAGGTGGTCTACAACAAGATTTGGAGAAGATAGCAACTGGTGAAGGAGCTTTAAAGAAGTTTATAAGAGGTATGTCTTGAAACTCATTTTTTTCTACAAAAGCATGCTTTATATTTTGCCAAAATTAGTGAATTTGAGTGCTTAGATGATCCTTGTGCTTCCGCTGCTATTGATACATTCCTACACCAAGCTCCTATACTATCTTGTACAAGGGATGTCCATCAACGTCGGACGGATCATTAGGGCTTCGATCCGTCGTTGTGGGTAGTGTTCCACCACTGATAGTTTAGGTCACCCGAACCTGATTATCGGGTTATGCCGGAGGTCCGGGGTGGAGATCTCTGGAGGCGAGAAAAGATAGAGCGTCGTTCACCCATCTGTAGGTGTAACACTCTCGAAGTTTTTTTTTCAAGAATGAACTTTCGAGGACGAAAGTTCTTGGAGGAGGGAAGAATGTAACACCCAGCACATTTTTTAGTAATAATGTAATTTCAGTAACTTTATTATTTGGAATTTCAGTAATTGTTATTAGTTGGAGGGCATTTTTGGAATTTTGGACTTCAAGTATAAGTGCGAAAATTTAATTGTGGCGTGAAATTATTCAATTTGAAATTCAATTTTGAAAATTAACGGGCAGGAATTAATTTTCTTTTGAACGGAAACGGAATTTAATAGTAATAAAATGGAAAAGGAATTAAATGTAATTATATTTATTCCTTTTTTGTTTATTACTATTATTATTGTTTTTTTTACTATATAAATGTCCAAACCCCACCCCCTTTTCTTCCTCACCGTTCGTGAGCCCGTCAACCCACGCGCAGAGCCGCCGCGTCTGTTATAGCATTCTTCATTACTATCACACTGCTCAAGCATCGTTCGCTTTTGCTGTCACTGAGATTTTATCGATTGGGTCAGATTTCTACTGTTTGGTGGTTTGTTTTCGGTGATGTCTATACTCAATTTTACTTTTTGGCATCAATTGGTTGATACCCATTGTGTTTTCAACTTTGGATTTCAGTTTGTGAAGGTATTTGAGGTGTGTTAATGAAGTTGGAGGTTGTTTAGTAAGTTTTTGGTACAGTTTTATGCGCTTTGATTACCTCTTGTATGATTAATTTTGGTTGTTGAGAAATTTTGATAAAGACATTTAGAAGTGATTTTTTTTTAGCGAAGCGTTACATATCGGATTAAGTTTATTTAAGGAACATGCGTAGTGAGTATGATTTGATTCACGCTTTAATCATGCTAAGCCTAATTTCAAATTTTGATTAGGGGTTTGAATTCAAGAATTTCCAATTCAAGATGAGAGAATGAGTTTTGGCTTGCTAATTATATTTGGGCTTTAAAATTGGAGGTTTGGAAGGTGAATTCAAAGTTAGACCAACACTTTAGATAAGGTATCTGGCAAATTATTTTGTAATATTTTTGGTGTTTGGATTTTGGCCTTAACTATTAATTTTAAAGCTCGGTTTATGTTAGCTTGATTAAGGATTCAAAGAATTTCATCAAAATTCAATTGCTTTTTTCGGTTGACCTAATATCAAAGTAAGTAAATCTTACTACTGGAACTCCCACGGGTCCGAGGCATTAGATGTATGCTAGCATGTTAAATGTAGAATTAGCAGATGACAGCATGAAAGATGATAGTATAATAGATTAAGTATGTTCTGTTACAGATCCGAATTATTTATTTAATGCATATAGACACTTGAATGCCCTAGTATGAGATTGTAATGTGCTTCCATGGTTGTATTTGATCTGATGATGTTGAGGTATACATGTATGTTGTAGAACCATGATGTTGAGGTATATGTGTATGTTGTAGAGCCATGATGTTGAGGTTTATATGTATGTTCATAGTTTCGTACAGTGATGATTATGATTGTGAGACTATGCAAATGTCCTTACTGATTAGTTAGATGCCCATTAGATTTTGTATTTCCTTCGGGATCACTAGTTTTGTGTTTCCTTCGGGATTCACCAGTTTGTGTTTCCTTCGGGATTCATCAGTTTGTGTCTCCTTCGGGATTCATCAGTTGTGTCTCCTTTGGGATTCACTAGTTGTGTCTCCTTCGGGATTCACCAGTTTGTGTCTCCTTCGGGATTCACCAGTATGTGTCTCCTTCGGGATTCACCAGTATGTGTCTCCTTCGGGATTCACCAGTTTGTGTCTCCTTCGGATTCACCAGAGGTAGTAGGCATACTTAACTTACAGTAGGATAGGACTCAGTCTCCTTCTTGTTTCATGTGCATATGTGTCCCATGAGGACATAGAGCAGTTTATATGTTTCACCAAAGGTGGGTATCTAGAGGACATAGATACCCAGCCTGACCCCAGTTGTGGGGTTACTTACTGAGTATTTTATACTCATTCTTTCTCATGTTGTCGTTTCAGGTAAGGGTAGAGATGCACTGGCGATGGTCAAGCGAAATTCGTGATCGAGCCACTGGGACTAGTTTTTATGCTTCCGCTCATGAGATTTAAAGTTCTTTTCATGTTTCTCTTAATTTTTAGTTTTGATGTTTAAAACTTACTTTTAAGAATCGTTTTTCAGATTTATTTATTATTCTTTATGATTTATGGGTACCCTACTATTGATTTAGTATCTGAATTTAATGAAAGTCTTTTGCACTTACCTTATTTAATTAGCATTTATTTCGCCATAACTGAGTGTCGTTTTGAGTTCCATGCATGTATGTATTTAGTAACGACCTAACTTAAATCCTAGGGGGTTGGGTCGTTACAGTAGGTCTTTGGTTGCGGCCGTCCGCAGGAGAGGAGTAGACCAGCCAGACGAGGATGATGACGAGGAGGACGGAGAGGATGAGCAGGCTCCAGCAATAGAGGCAACCCCCCGTGCTAGTCCCTAGGATTATACCCGACATTCAAGTGGCAGGGGAGTCTCATACAAAACAGGCACTGAAGATGTCTGCTGAGACACTCAGAGTGGCGACCGAGTCACTATAAGCGAGTCAAGAGACCGCTTATGAGGCTAGGCGTATAGAGAGAATAGTGAACTTCATCGCTAAAGAGAACCCTCTCTACTATGCCAGCATCGGTTTCCAGAATGGTCATTAGAGGGATCCAGACTTTCCATATTCCAACTGAGGCTTGTCTTCCTTCCTTCTTACTTTATTTTTTTGTGTGCCCTCGGTTGTTTCTTTTCTTTTCTTTTTTTTTTTCCTTTTATCATTTTAGTTTTGCTAATTTCTTTGTTTGTTTTGTAGGTTTTCTTTTGTAGTTTTTCTGTCTTCCCTTTCTGTAGACCCCGTGTGCGACATTGTTATCAAGAGAGGTTTTTTGTTCCCTTGTTTTCATTCTTCTTAAGCTTTACTTGAAATACATTGGGGAAAATGTATATTTTTAAGTTGGGGATGGGGTACCCGTCAGGTAGTTTATATTAGCTTAGGTTCTTCAGCACTGTGCTCCGACAATGTTTTGTGCTTTGATTGCCTTGCTCGCTTGTTTGGTCTATTGTTATCATCATAGTCTACGATGCACTCTTTCTGTAATGAAATTTGCATGAAAGGACGTTAGGAATGCATGATCATGATTTCTAGCCCATTTTTTTTTAAAAAAAAAATTGTCACTTGCATCTTTATGTCATTGTTTTGCAAAATTAAAGTCTTGTATGCTTAGAATTGGGTTATCTGGTTTGTACTTCTGTTGTCATCCCGAAAGGTCCACCTTTGACGTAGGAGTAACTATTCTTGCTTTAGAGCAAAACTAGACAAAATGGATAAAATAGGGCCTATGTGAATAAAAAAAAAAAAAAGAGGAGAAAATGAAGAAAAGCAAATTAGTTTCAATTCTAGAAAAAAATAGAAAAAAGTAATAAAAAATGAGGCATTTATCAACGTGCCTACAAAAAGAAATAGTGTTGTATGCATAGATAGAGGTGAAAAGAGTTACCTCCACCGTGCCTAGTTAGAGCCCGCGGGAAAAAAGTGATAGGTTCCCCGCGGTGGGGTGTGAAAGCTAGCCCTCTAGGTAAAAGAAATGCCATTTATGTTTTGTGTGTGTGTTTAGGCACCCTCGTCTTAGTGTTGCCTTTTTTTGTAAGTACGGTATGTCCAAGGTCGATAACCGAACCAGAGTAGGGAAAAATAGGATGAGGACCTTATAAAACTCTTCTAGGCTGTGCAAGTTTAACTAGCAAAACTCTAGGCTCACTCATGCATGAATAGATCAAGAATCATTATTAAACTTGTGCTTCATTGATTGATCATAATTGATTTCAAATTTCGTTCTAACTGACTGTTGAGAATGGAGTAACAATTTTGCGAATTAAGCTAGCATGTCTTTGATTATCTTAATTTCTACTTGATTGTATGTTTCTACCTTGCTTAGGACGAGCAAGAATTAAGTTTGGGGTGTTTGTTAGCTCTCAAAAAGATCTAATATTCCTAGCTCAATTTAGGCTTGTTAGTGGATTTCATGTGTTTATTTTCCTATTTTGTAGGTATCGAGCAATCAAGAGGTAAAATTAATCATTTGGTGTAGAACGAGGTTAATTTGAAGCAATTTGGAATTAATTTGAACATCCAGGCTTCAAAGGAGTTGAAAAGATAAAAAAACCATCGAGTTCCACCAAGTTTGAGGCAGTTATCGACCACCATCGAGTAAGAGGTTGTCGAGTAATCAAGAAAATGCTACCAAGTGAAGGAGGATTGAGTATCGAGTCATCAAGCATCGAGTAGCGAGTTTCTGGCAGTGGACGTAGCGTTACAACGCTACCCACAACATCGCAACGCTCCAAATTTTCATCAATGTAAATGTTGCAATGCATCGCAATGCTTCACCCAACGCTCGAGGACAGAACGCTCAGCGTTGCAACCCTCTCTAGAGCGTTGCAACACTACAACATTTGACAAAAGAGCAAGGGGCACACTCACGAGTGAGCATTGCAACGCTGCGATGGATTTCTATAAATACTTCTCTTCAGCCCTAGGTCAATTATGTTGAATTTTGAGGGGTTTAGGCCAACTCTTGGAGCTGAAGCATGGAGGCTGAAGTCAGGTTTACTTTCTTCTTCTATTCCGTTTAATTTTTAGTGTCCTTAGGTTAGATTTACTTTATTTTTTTTTTTTGGATTATGAACACGTATTGGATTATATCTCAATGGTTTGTCCATGAATCAATGAGGTAATCTTTCAATTAGTTCTTGGATTAAATACTCTTTGTATTTTGATGAGTTTCGGTTCAATTTTTATGCTTTGATCTAGAATTATGTTTTTCTTAAACCTTGTTTAATTTAGATTTTCTTTTATGTGCGGATTGACGCACCGGTCTTGAATCTTTGCATTGCACATTTAATCTAGCTTTAAGAACAAATTGATTATTTGAACACAGCTTTCCTGACATTTAATCAACATAGTTGAATCTTCAATCTTAATGCATGTGTTTCTAGTTCTTTTATGGCCGCTGAGGACCCAATTGCATCTAAAAGCATGTAGGTTAGTTAGGGCATAGCTCCAACCTCAACTACAAGTTAGGATGCTTGAACGATTCGAATTAATTGATTTTCGGGCTTATAGAGATTAGTTAATTCGCATCGATTTAGTAGCTATGGATGCATAATTAGAACATATGATATTTTGGCTGAAACGATGACTTAATTTACATTGAATAGGTGATAAACAAATTTTATAACCTTACAACACTCATGCATGCTCATAAAACTAGGGATATTGACTTAGACGCCAGTTTGATCTTTGGGTAGGAAGTGTTCCATAAACCGTCAACTTAAGTACCCCCAACCTTAGACAAGATCACCCCGGGTAAGTAAACAACTCTTCTTTTACAAGTAATCAACCTATTCTAACTCTTAAAAAGGCGATTGAATTGCACCTGTCAACCCTATATGAGCATGCATCTTATCTTTGTTATAGATTTTAAAAGTATTTTATAATAATTATAAAACATATTATAACATTTATAACCCTAAAACATTCATCAATAACATGCTTCCTTAAACAAACATGCTTTAATATAACACTAATATTAAAACCTAAGCATACATACTCGATACATTATAACACTTATAACATATAACAAATGCATGTCACATGCTTATCCTATGGTGGGGTTTTTAAAAAACTATATGGCATACTTTGTGCACACATAATCAAACAAGATTATACATCACATGCATAATAAGTAAACAACACGAAAGTGGACCGGTTTTGGCATTAAAAGCAAAAAAAAAAAAAACAACTAAATTATTACATAATTCAGCAAGCAGCTCCCTTGAACCAGCTTGAAAACACAAAAAACCAAGTTCAATCGGTCAAACTGGCTTAACCAAGTCAATTGGACCAGTTCAGACCGTCTGGATCGGCTGGTCAATGTGCGCAGTAGCTGGTCAACAGACAGAGCATGAGGCAGGGCGGGGCGGACGTGCGGGTGAGCTGGGTCGCACACAGAAAGGCATGCGAATGGGCGCTAATGGAGCCGGGTTGCAGAGTGGGCAGGCCGGGCATGGACGGGTCGAATCCTTCGTGAAGGAACTCATTTTAAAGAGATCCTTGAGCAGAAGCGGATTATCCA
The DNA here is from genome assembly GCF_009727055.1 of Benincasa hispida. Lineage (NCBI taxonomy): Eukaryota > Viridiplantae > Streptophyta > Magnoliopsida > Cucurbitales > Cucurbitaceae > Benincasa > Benincasa hispida. The sequence continues at coordinate 17,317,790 of NC_052352.1, read as the reverse complement.
AATTCCATTTTGATTGAAAAAACAAATTTACAGTAAACATACAAGATATGCATTCTTAAATAAATCACAGCATGCTTTTTATCTATGAAGCACAGATACTTCATGTGAAGCAAAGAATCAATATCAGATACGTATCGATATCAATACTTCTCAAATACGTATCTGACACGCGATTTGACGTATCTATTTCTATGCGTACTTTTTTTAAAGAAAAAAGACAAGTAACTCATCTAATCTTTCCCAATCTAAAATTAGGCAACATATTTAAAAAGTTCACTACTCGAGTATAAAACTAAAAGAAAAATAAATAAATAAGGGGCCAAACCCTAAACTAGAATCATCTAATCTCCATCTTCACATTTGAGTCCCCATAAAGTCTACCAAAATATAAACCATTTGGATATCTTCAACAATAAGTTCTTCGTTTATCTTCATACTTCTCTCTCTAATCTTCTTCTTCTTCTTCTTTGCAATATGAGTCATTTTTCTATTGCATTTTATTAACTATTATACTTCAACATCTTAGATGTTGCTTTTTTTTGTATTTTATTTCAGTGTTTGTATTTTATTTTGTGCTATTGTTATTAACTTGTCTACTAAATTTATCTATCTTAGATTTTTTTAAAGAAAAAAATGTATCTTCAACGTATCAATATCCTCATTTTTTAGAAATATATATATTAAAAAATATATAAAAAATGACGCATCATTAGACATATCCGTATCTTAGTTTTTTTTTAAATTGACGAATCGTCGTATTCGATCGTATCCGTATTATGTAGTTGTATTTGTATATGTGCTTCATAGATTTCGATTAAGAAATAGAGTTCAGAGATACTACCTTTGAATAACCCTTCTTCTTGTATATCCCTTGATCTGTTATGAACCTCGATCTCAGCAACCTTGAAGACTTTCTTAAAGAATTTCACAAACCAAAAAAGAAGACACAACCACTAGGAGCCCTCAATATACTCAGGAGAGTCCAAGAGTTGTGGGCTCTAACTATTTTGGTAAGGAGGGAGTTTGAGTTTGGAGGAGGAAGAAGATTGAGGAAGAACACAGAAGGATTATGTTCTTTTCTCTATCGTATAGTAAGGCTCTCAATCGTTTAGTTCTTCTTAACCGTCTTGAAGAAAAGAAAACTATTTTTCATTTATTCCAATTGCCACAAAAACTAGTTAACCACCCACTAAGATGGTTGGAGAGAAATTAGGAAAAATAATAAAATAAATATGATAACTAACTTATCATATCTTATTTATATTAAACTACATGTTATATCAAATATAACACATAATCTATAGTTTTAATATTGTATCATATACAATATAAACTATAGTTCATTTTCTCTATTTTATGGCATTTAATATAAATCATATTTATATTAAATTTAACAACTATGAATCACATTCATAGAAAATATATTTGAATCTTATTCAAATATTTATTTCCTCCAATTAAACTATAATGTATCAAATACATTATAACAATTATATCATATATAATTAAATGCCCTCTTATTAATTTGAACAATTCAAATTAACCCAAAAATTGATTCTCAACTAAATTCTTTTGAGCTACCAAGGGGACTTTATGGACCTATAGCTTGAAGCTCCAACGGTATGTGAATACTTAATTAAACTCTCATTATTCATCATCTGTTAACTGTTGGACACTCCACTAAAGATCGACAGTTGCACTCCTCGTGCTACAGATATATTTTTGTGTCCATTGGATATAACCAATCAACAATACGATGACCCTTCACAAATTCTCGTAAGTACAGCTGGGCCAAATTACTAATTTGCCCCTATAGTTACCTCTAACTCCTTAAGTACCATTGATCCCTCTAATGAACAATAGATCATAGTCCTACTATGACTAACCCCTTTCGGACCAAGAGAGGGTGTGACCTACATTGTTCAAGACTCGGAATCAGCCCTTAAGGGAGAAATTTATCTACTTACCCCTGCTTCAGGGAAGGAGTGAATTTCATCTTGTGTAGATGTGTTCCCAACTCCCCAATCAGACGAATTCCCAGAATGGTAGGCTTGTTGAGTCGGCGATTTGGCCACTCTCACCTATACAAATCAAAGGACCACCCCCATAGGCAGGAGTTCACAACTCACTCAGGATTAAGGTCATGTTACCTATGGTCATCCTGGTGAAATGAAAATCTCTATTATGAACGACGTTATATAATGAGACTAAGCATTTCGTGGTCCAGTCTTATACAAACTCCTTTGTATAGAATATCCCCGCTCGCATGTCTAATACATGAATGATCGAGATTAGATCATTTGTAGCACTTTACAACATTTGTAACACCTAAAAAGCGAGCCATACTCGTAGTGTCACCAGGATAAGATACACAACCTTATCCATATACTACAAACCATTTAGGTTATCACTTAAACATGATCCACTTGTATGTCTCCACATACATGTTTAAGTTACAATAATAACCGTGGATGTTAGTTTATTGGTTTGTGGTTAATGCAACTAAAATATCACATATTTTATAGACAAAGTGAATTAAAATATCATATATTATTAATCACATAAGAATCTGTTCATACATGGTTTACAAACTATAGGTGTAACGCAAAAACTATACAATGATGCATGCAAGGTTCAAGTCCATGTCCCCCTTACCAGTTCCCCAGCAACGGCGCCATAAACTTGTAACGGCTTAAATTATACAATGATGCATGCATGTCCATGCCATAAACACTTGTTGTGACATAGATTCTATGCGATGATGATATGTAATACTACTTTTAGATATGCGTTATTAATAAATATTCTTGTAGTATGTTGTGCGTTGTCACAAGTTTCCTTTCGTTGAAACCAAGTATAATTTCACCGCAAGTTTCTCGGTGTGATCCGAGGTCGAACACAGGGACTGTTTTAGGTTATTGTGTTATGCTTGTGATATATGCGACCAGGGGTTTTTCAATTTATAAAGGATTTGTGTACAAGTAATTAAACATGCGATAAAGTAAAATAGTAAAAATGTGATAATACATATGTTTCGTTAAAGTAAATTGCGATAAAGTAAATCTAAGCTAAGATGATACAAGATACAGGATTCATGATACAAGATACTAAGATCAAGGCTGGCTGTGAAGATTATACAAAGATCGTGTAATGCGGTGACAAGTCTTATGTACGAAGAAGAAACAGAAAAGATAACTAATATAAACAACACAAGTTCCTTAATTGTGTTAAAGATATAAGTATTGTTCCGATTTTCCCTTGGCGTACATCTCTCAGTGATCGGCCACGTTCCCATATCTCTGTGGTGAAACAGGGATGAATGTAATGAATGCAATGTTGTTCCATCTCTGGAAGTACTACTTGTTTTAGTTAACGTATTCTTCTAACCTTCTCTCGACAGATCAGAATGACATCTTCACTTCTGCTCTCACAGGTGAAGATGTTGTCTAGCATGCCTTAGCTAAACGATTATCTCTTTAGCACAGATTAAGTTACTCGTTTAATCCATATTAATTTCCAAGGTATTAAGAAAACGTCATGGAGAAATTGATTAATGGAGGAACGAAAATAGACAGAAAAGTGGTAATGAAAGTGATCGAGACATTCAATAAAACTATTAAGCGTCTGATACATGATTTGTGAATGAAGAGATTAAGAAGGTGGAATTCACTTGATGAAATAGAGTTAGAAATAAATACAAACAAGCGCTAACATCTTATCGCCGATCTGGATGGAAATTTGCTTGTCGGAGTGGATGAAGTGAATGGATGGATGAGCTTCCCTCTCAGGCTTGCTCAACCAGTAGCAAGGATCTAAGCACAGAGCTTCATGACAGGGATTTGGCAGATTCGCACTGAGACTCACCTCTCGGCCTTGTCTCTTCTCTTCCTGGATTTCTTCCGTTCAGTACTCAGCTCAGCCTTTTCTCTCAATAATCCAGTAGCAATTAGCCCTCATATCAATTATACCCGTATCAAGTATATCTTTTCTGAAATCTATGGGGGTATTTATAGGTGAAAAGCTTTGACTCTTGGTTGTAGACCCCACTTCTTGTTATGGAAATTCTAAAGATGGAGGAATAAATATTCCTTCTGTTATGCAATCAAACCGTCAAATCTGCACGACGGTTAGTTGTACACGTGTCACAATCCTCCGCATTTGCGTTGCTCAGTTGCATCTTTCGATCAACGTTCGCATGCGGTGTTGTTTTTATTACCGCATGCGGTTGAAATTCAGCTCGAGATCGACTGTCGCATTGCGCCGTCATTGCGTTAATCGTCTCTTCATTGTTGATTGACGGGCGCAATGTGACAGAGATACGTTGTTCAGTTTCTCGTTGAGCCTTGATCGCAAGCAGTGACTTGGTTTCCAGCAAAACAGAGTAAAAATATCTTCTTCTACGATCTTAATGATGTTAGTGGGGTAATTACGATAATTCATAATTATTGTACTTCTAAGCTAACTTTCATACAATTGACGCATATTCCTTCTCTTTTGGTCGCAATATCTAGACAAGGCAGCATAAATAACTTGTACTTCTACAAATTATCAATAGAACCCTATGAGATTTAGGGTATCAACCCCAACACTTCAAACGACAGCTGACGCATGGGCAGCACTTTTGAATCAGGTCGGTCTCGGTTCTAGAAAACAATTTTCCGAGTCTGGAAGGGAAAATCAAGTCTTTGAGCCATTTTCACCAAAAATGCAGTTGTCCTCTTTCCCGAAATCGAGCAATTACAGCCTAAAAATGACTGTAATGACTCTAACAAATTACAAACCCTTTGTCACACATTAAAGCTCATATACATGTGAGCAACTACAAATTGCAACAAGAAATTAAATGGAAACTAATGCCACAACCGTAATGTATCCACTTTAGTCAACCAAACATTCATCACATGAATAACACCCACCAAAAATCAATAGAACATTATAAGCATGCTAATACCAATTAATGGAATATTAAGAACACGTGCACAGTGGAAGCGATGAAATCAACAACGTTTTGATTGCAATAAAAACAAGAACAAGCATGCAAAAGGGATAGAAGATACAACCTTTGAAGACTCCACCGCAAACTTCCTCTCTCATGCTCGATTGACACCACCAATGACAAATCCCTGCTATTCTCTAGTTGAAGAACACGGTTGTGGGACCATTTTGTTAGTGAAAATAATGGAATTTCACTATAGAAAGAATGAGAATAAAGAAGAGTTGAGATGGAAGAGTTTAGGTCAAAAGTTGTGGAAAGTATTAGTCTTGCAAATTTAAAAAACAAAGCCATTTATAGAGAAAACACATGCAAAATGTTCCGCCTCAAACTCCACTAGCAGGTAATCTCTAGGTGTCAAACTTGGGAAGTGTCACTTCAAAGTCTATTTAATTAGTAGAAAAATCCAACAATTGAATTTTCCACTAACTAATTTTTTATTTAAAAAATGAAATACAATTTTTCAAATTTAGAAATTATTTAATTAAAAAAATTTCAATTAAATAAAATATAAACAAATTTAATATCACATATTAAATTGTTTATGACACCTAGCTTTGATTAATCAAATTAATCAAGTTTAAAAAAACACTTTCATGCTAATGATCAAGTATACTCTAAAAATAATTAATAATAAATTATTTTATTTAATGGTAAATTATATCTCATATAAAATATATTTTTTTCGAAAACCCAAATTTAGACATTTCAAATTCTTACTTTACCTAGTTCTTCAATTTTGTGCATATTGAGCTAGCGAGGAGACCTGATGGACCTACAGGTGGGCTCCAACGATCTGAGACTAACCGATCAAATTCTTTAACCTAGTTAATCAACATTCATTAACTAACAGGACTATCCATTATAGCCTGTAGTTGCACTCCTCTCACTATAGATATATAATGTGTCCATTTGATATAACTTTCGTCAATAAGTTGATCCTTCACAGGTTGTTCGTAACCTCAGCTAGGTCAAATACCAAAATACCCCTAAGTTACATCTTTTCTCCTTAAGTACCACTATTCCTCTAATGAACAATTGATTTAGTATCATAATCACTAAATCCATTCCCTCTCAGGCCAACGAGGGGATGGAGCTCCTTGTTCAAGACCTGGGATCAGCCCTTAAGGGAACAATCTTTCTACTATCCCTAAAATGGGTAGGAGTGAATTTCATCTTGCAAATTCTATGTCCCCAACCATCTACCCGGTCTTATCCCTGAAATGGGAGGCATATTGAGCAGCAATGTTGAGCTTACCCTCACCTATGCAGATCAACGGACAATCGCGAATAACAAGAGTTCATAGACAACTCAGGATTCAGATCAAGTTATCTAGGTCATCAAGAAGTGAAATTAATCAGTGTTAACAGTAAATGGTGTTAATACATAACAATGATTATTCTGTGGTCTGTCTTACACAATCTCATCGTGTAGAACACCCCCGCTCATATGTCTCTACATGAACGAACTGATCACATCATTTATGACAATTTATAACATTTGTAACAATCATAAAGTGGGTCATATTCAACAGTATCTCCAGAAATAGATACCTAACCTAATCCAAATACTATAGACTATTTAGGCTATTTTACTCGAATTTGATTAAGCTTATGTCTCCACATAAAGTCCAAATATTCATGACAATAGCCAACGATTCGTAGTTTATTGGATTTAGAGTTATTAAAAAATCAACAACACTTGTCTAAATAAACTTCATATATGTTCACTGTTTACAAAACTAAAAGTTTTAGGACATACAACCCAAAAGGAGATTGAGTGCATAGTGTCACAATCGCTCTTTCGGAAGCTTCTCTTAGCGATTGTGCGGCACTTGTTCCCACTCACGAACAAGTCAGCCAACTCGAATACGGACTGCCGATGGCACACCGAGTGTCTCTCGCAACCTCCACCCCTATTTTAGGGAAAATGGTTTTAGAAAACGGGTTTGGAGAAAAGGTTTTTGTAAGAATTTTTTATGAGTGTGAATAAAGAAAGAAAGATTGTAGTAGACTAGAAAGCAATAAGCAATAACAACAGCTTTATAGAGTACTACTCCGGGTATGAGGAAGTGATGGTTAGTCTTATCCCCATATAGTGCATTAAGCAATAAACAACACTTTATAGAGTACTACTCCGGGTATGAGGAAGTGATGGTTAGTCTTATCCCATATAGTGCATTTTGAAAAAAAGCCAACGGGCGCCTCTTGCATATGCAAGAGGGCGAGTGGTCACTTACAACGAAAATGTAAGAAAGCAAGCTAACCTTAGCT
>NC_052352.1:17220907-17308256 GCF_009727055.1 Benincasa hispida | reverse complement strand
CGGCTTTTGAACAAAAAGCCAACGGGCGCTCTTGCATATGCAAGAGGGCGAGTGGTCACTTACAACGAAAATGTAAAGAAGCAAGCTAACTAAGCTAATACAATACAAGATATGAAAGTATGCTAGAATGGGTTGGATCGGGCATGCGGCCATGGGCAACAGGCCCTGGACAAGCATGACCGTGACATTCTCCCCACTTAATTGGTTGACGTCCCTGTCAACTGACCTTGTTCAAAATCTGCGGATGGCTGGAGCTGCATTCTTCAAATCTTCGGCCTGCTCCCAACTGATCTCTTCGTCGGGGAGATCCTTCCATTTCAACTCCGTCAGTTCTCATCTGGGTCTTCCAATACGGCGCGTACGTTTATCCAGGATTTGTTCAACTTCTTCTCAACAGAACTCTTCATCGTGATCGGTGGGCGCCTTAGCATGTTTTTGTGTTTCATCCTCTGGATCGGGATGATAGGGCTTCAGGATACTCACATGGATGACAGGATGAATCTTCATCCATGAGGGTAACTGAACCTTATATGAGGTTCTCCCGACCTTCTCAATTACCTTCACTGGACCTTCATATTTCCTTACTAGTCGTTGGTCTCTCTGGCCTCGGAAACCAAACTGTTCCGGTCGTAGCTTGATCAGGACCTTGTCCCTGGCTTGAAACTCGAGGGCCCTTCGCTTCTTTATGCAGCCACTTCTTCATCCTTCTTCATGCTCTTTCTAGGTAGGCGCGAGCTATCTCAGAGGTTTGCTCCACTCTTTAGTGAAGTTATGTGCCTGAGGACTTTTGCCTGCATAAGGGTGGTCCACCAAGTGTGGCATGAGTGGCTGTCTACCGCACACCACTTCGAAGGGCATTTTCCCAGTCGCGATTCGGAACTCATGCTGGCTATTGAAGCTGAATTGAGCCAATCTAACAACTGGAACCCAGTTTTTCTGCCTAGCGTCGATAAAGTGACGCAGATATTCCTCGAGCATACTGTTGAAGCGTTCCGTCTGGCCGTCCAGTTTGGGGATGATAGCTAGAGGAGATATTCAGTGTTGACCCAATATTTTGAACAATTGTCCAGAATGTCCCAGTGAATCTTCCATTCCGATCGCTAACAATGCTCGCGGGGACGCCCCATAATTTCACGATGTGTTTGAAGAATAGCTGGCAGTCATCACGGCTGCACATTTTCGGCGTTGGGATGAAAGTGGCATATTTTGAGAACCAGTCGATGATAACGAGGATCGATTCGAACTCTCCCACCTTGGGCAAATGGGTGATGAAGTCGAGAGACACGCTCTCCCATGGGTCTAAGGGCATAGGTAAGGGTTCCAGCAGAACCCGCTAATTTTCGCCCTTTCGACCTTATCTTGTTGGCAGACAAGGCAAGTCTTGGTAAATTGCATGACATAATTCTTAAGGCTTGGGCAATAGTAGCCTTGTTTCAGAAGGGCATAAGTCCTCTGCCAACCATTATGTCCTGCCCACGGTGTGTCGTGACACTCCTTCATCAGCGACCTTTCGTAACTCCCTAGATCTGGGGATGTAGAGGCAATTGCCCTAGGTGTATAGTAGATCGTCTTCCACCTAGAACTGGCGTGTCTTCCCTCTTTGGCCAACTGTAGGATGGCCTGCGCCGCTGTGTCGTTTGTCAGTGAGTTTTGACAGTTTCTCGTACTGTTGCACTCAACGTACTTGCTTGTAGGTGGGCAAACATGCACAGGGCCGCATGTTCGCTCTTTCGGCTAAGAGCATCGGCCGCGTTGGTTACTTTTCCCCGGTCTATGTTCGAATTGGAAGTCAAACTCTGCTAGAACTCATGCCACCATGCCTGTTCGACGACAACTTCGGTTGGTTGAAGAAGTGACAAATGGAGTTGTTGTCGGTCTTGACCACGAACTTGGCCCCCAAGAGAATACTGTCTCCAGGCCCTCAAGCAGTGAACTACTGCTAACATCTCTTTCTCGGAGGCGGCATACCTCCGTTCGACATCATTTAGTTTCCTACTCTCATACGCGATGGGGTGTCCGTCTTGGAGGAGCACACCGCCCAACGCGAAGCCAGAAGCATCAGTCTCTACTTCAAATGGATTGGTCACGTCGGCAATTCCGAGGACCGACCCTCAATCATCACTTTCTTCATAGCCCTCAAAGGCGGCTTGACATTCAGGAGTCCAGCTCCATTGGCTATCTTTCTTCAACAGTTCGGTTAATGGCCCTGTTCTTCTCGAAATCCTTCTACGAACCGCCTATAGTAGTTGACTAGTCCGAGGAAGGATCGTAGTTCGTCACAGATGATGGTACCCTCCAGTCTCTAATCGCGACGACTTTTCCTCCTTCCATACCAATCCGACCACACTCAATCATGTGGCCGAGGAAAATTTATGCGCTCTTGGGCAAAGGAGCACTTCTCTCTCTTTACATACAACTGATTTTTCCTCAGCTTTCGAAGACTAGTTGGAGGGTGATGTCGATGGTCCTCCAGCGAGGCACTATAGACCACAATGTCATCAAGATACACTACGACGAATTTTGTCGAGGTATTCGTGAAACACTTGGTTCATTAAGGTTACGGAAGTTGCTGGAGCATTGGTGAGGCCAAAGGGCATCACGAGCAATTCGAAGGCTCCACGTGACATAGGTCGTCTTGGGTTCGTCTCTTTCAGCAAATTCGGACCTGATAATATCCAGACGTAGGTCCAGCTTTGAGAAATACTTAGCACCGTGAAGCTGATCAAATAAGTCAGTAATGATAGGAAGGGGGTATTTGTTGCGAACTGTGAGCTTATTTAAGGCCCGATAATCAATGCACAACCGGAGGCTTCCCATCCTTCTTTCTTCTGGACAGTACTGGGGCTCCGTAAGGGGCCTCGCCGGTCTGATAATCCTGCATCTTACAACATCATCTTAACTGTTTCTGGAGTATCGGCCAATTCTGGCGAGCCATCCGATATGCATTCTTGGCAGGCGGCTTCGCCCCTGGTAACAACTCAATCTCATGGCCAATCCCCCTTCGTGGGGGTAAGGACTTGGGCAAGCTTTCGGCATGACATCCCGATACTCTTCCAAGACAAATAGAACGTCTTGGGGGATCTCCTCTTTAATGGACTCAACTGTTTATCAATACAAGATATGAAAGTATGCTAGAAGGGGGTTGGATCGGGCATGCGGCCATGGGCAACAGGCCCTGGACAAGCATGACCGTGACACATAGCAGCTTATGAAGCTACTAAGGAAGCTATATGGCTCAAGAAATTCTTGACTAATCTGGAAGTGGTTCCAGACATGTCAAAGCCCATCACCCTTTATTATAATAATAATGATGCTATGGCTAATTCTCAAGAGCCTTGAAGTCATAAACACGGGAAGTACATAGAGTGGAAGTATCATCTCATCCGAGAGATTGTGCATCAGGGGATGTGATCGTCACACAAATAGTTTCGGAGCACAACGTTGCTAATTTGTTTACAAAGGCCTTCATGACTAAGGTGTTTAAGGATCATCTAAAGAGTATGGGTCTATGAGACAGGCCATATATAATCTAGGGCAAGTGGGAGATTTTGTAATGGGCACATGTTATGCCCTAGTTTATTATTTTGTGTACTTGTATATTAGTTTGACTTTTCTATTGTACACCCCACTAGCTTTAGGACAAGTGGGAGATTGTTGGGGTTGGTGCCCTAAATCTCTTAGAGTTCTATAGTTTGCAATTGTATTGTACAAACATTTTATTTATCTAATGAAATATGTGATGTTTTATTTGACATTTAGTTGCATTAATCCACAAACCAATAAACTAACATTCAAGGTTATCTTGTAGCTTAAACATGTATGTAGAGATATACAGGTGGATCACGTTTAAGTGATAACCTAAATGGTCTGTAGTAGATGGATAAGGATAGATACCTTATCCTAGTGACACTACGAGTGCGACCCACTTTGTAGATGTTACAATTGTTGTAAAAGTACACAAGTGATCTAATTTTGATCGTTTTTATGAAGTCATGTAAGCGGGGGTATTCTATACAAAGGAGTTTGTATGAGACTGGGCCATGAAATGACTAGTCTCATTATATAACGTTGTTTATAATAGAGACTTACATTTCACCAAGATGACCATGGATAACATGACCTGATTCCTGAGTGAATTGTGAACTCCTGCCTATAAAGGCGGTCCTTTGATGTGTATGGATGAGAGTGGTCAGATCGCCAATTCAATAAGCATACCATTTTTTGGGATTCCTTTGATTGGGGAGCTAAGAACACAGCTACACAAGAAGGAATTCGCTCCTTCCCCAACATCGGGGTAAGTAGATAAATTGCCCCCTTAAGGGCTGATTTCGGGGCTTGAACAATATGGCGCTATACCCTCTCCTGAGCCGGGAGGGGTTTGGTCATAATTGGACTATGATTTACTATTCATTAAAGGGATCAGTGAAACTTAAAGAGTTAGATGTAACTACAGAGGCAAAACGGTAATTTTGACCTAGTTGTACTTACGAGCAATTTGTGAAGAGTCATCGTACTGTTGACTGGTTATATCCAATAGACACGAAAATATATCTATAGTGTGAAAAGTGCAGCTGTTAGTCTTTAGTGGAGTGCTCGACAGTTAATGGATGGTGAATAATTTAATTAAAGAAGTTTAATTAATATTCACGTACCGTTGGAGCTTCAAGCTATAAGTCTATGAGGTCCCCTCTGTAGCTCAACGGGAATTAATGAGAATCAATTTTTGGATTAATTTGAATTGTTCAAATTAATTGAGAGATTATGTGATTGTGGAACTCGTTAAACGAGGATAGAAGTAACTTTAGAGATAAAGTTAATATATTGCAATTAAAACTCATCGAATGCATCATAGATATATGACATCGTGGCTCAAAACACTGAGAGATGAAGTTCATTACGTTATGAGTTTATAACACAAATGCATGACTTATGCGCTGCTTAGGAAAATGTTAGTGGATCTTCCTCAAATCCTATCTAGTTATTGACTTTTTCTCCATTTTTAATGCACATTACTTCATATAGTGAATGTAATTGTCATCACACATTCATCATCATTTGGCGTATCACCATTCATACACTCATCATCATCCACTCCACTGTACTTGTAAGTAACTCATTAGTTAGGAAACAACATTTTCATCACATACTTGAAAACAGCCCACTGCATTAAGATCAAACAATCATTTCATCGCATTTTAATCATATGTCCTTGAGTTCGACCTCGGACCTTATCGAGACTACCTTATTTATTGTACTTAGGCTTAAATAGGAAAACATTACATTCAAAGTAAATTATTCATCTCATTTAGAATTCAAAGCACGACATAAGGCTATCATATCATTACATCATTCAAGAGTGCAACATATGTTGATTTTGATTATGTTGTTGGTCTTGATAAGAGACAATCCCTCACAGGTTATGTTTTTATGTTGTTCGGCAATATTGTGTACTAGAAATCTACTCTTCAAATAGTGGTAACCTTGTCTTCCACTGAGGCAGAATATATGGCTTTGGCATAAGCTGTCAAAGAATCTATGTTGTTAAGGGCTTAATTTCCAAAATATCTCACACATTATGTTTTGTCAAATTGTTTTGTGATAATCAAAGTGCACTTGCCATCTCTGAAAATCTCACTTTCCATGATAGAAAAAAGCACATTGATGTGAGGTTCCATTACGTTAGAGAAGTGGTTCAAGATGGGAAGTTAGGTTTGTTAAAGGTTAATGCTTCACATAATCCCACAGATGTGATGACTAAGGTTGTTGCTAATGACATGTTTGATTATCTCTATAGCTTTTTCAGAGACTGCTGAAGTTGTTTTCAGAATTTGGAATTTTGGTGAATCAGAGTTGTTCTGTTTTTTTCTTTCATTATGATGGAAAGTTTATCAAAAAGGTGATTTGTTGGATTTATTCCTTCATTGTGACTCACTAATCTTTGACTCACGTTTGATTTGGGCCTTAGTTTTTTATGAGCATGCCATTAGCATGTGCATTTGTTTTATGCTCAACCATTTTAGTTGTTATCTTTTTTATTTTAGCTAACGACCGATTGGTCAACTTGGCATGAAGACTCCAGAGCTTCTCTACATATATTAGCTTCTCATTCTCATTTTGAATGTAATCTGAAATAATTGATATTCAACAGAATAATAAAAATATCTATCTGATCCAAAGTGGATGTAGACTCTATGTCGAACCATTATAAAACTTTGTGCCATCTTCTCTCTCTTTTAATCTCTATTTTGAGCTATTATGTCAGTTGTTTGTCTTCTACAAATTCATCAAAGTTGGTGAGCTAAACAATCTCTAGTTGTAAAGTAATGTCACTGTAGCGGAGTCCCAAATAACCCCGAGTGTTTAAAACTTTTTAAAATATTGGATAATTTTCATATTTATGTGTTAGTTATTTAGGTTTAAAACATAAGTTTATTGTGGCGAATTCATGTGTTTATTCATAAAAACAAAGGAAACTTATATGTTTTTCTATAAATGGTAAAAAAAATATACATATATCAGCTAGTTGCATGTACCCATAAAAAATAATTTGGGCCTAACCGATAGAAATTGCATAAATCATTGGTTTGCAAATCAAATCTCCCGGTTGAAAACGATTTCCAATTAGATTTGGGATAAAATTCTAGCCCTGTGATGTAATTTATAAAAGGCAGCCAATACTCCTCAAATTATCAAGCTTCAATCTCTTGGAGGAATTTTTGAAAAATTGTCACTTCCAAATTGTTTTGTTTAAGTTCCTTGAAGAGTGGTTATAAATTAGTCATAGAAATATATATTTAATTGCTCAAATTCCTAAAATTAAAGAGGATTGAATAGTCGTTGAATTCCACTCATATTGCCAACTGTTGATTAGGGTAAATTGTGATCATAGCTTGATCGCACAACTTAACCTTTATGTGGTTGAAAATGCAGGATGTGTATGCATATGAGCCACACCACTGGGTTGTGCATGAGTTTAGTTGAGTCGGCTGTTTGCATGTGTTATTTCCTCAAATGCTGAAATGGTTTTGAATTTTTTTTTCTCATAATCTTTTTATAGTATTTACTTTATCTTTTTCCTTATCTATTTGCTCTCCAAAGCATAACCCACATCCATTAATTCTTATTTCATTTATCCTTAATCACAAAATTTGAGGAGATCCTGATTGTTTGGTTATAATCTTGTACAACATTCACTACATATATTGGGTATTGTAATTGAAAGACTATTTTTTGTAGTTCAATAATATGAGAGTTGGAGTTTCACCTTATGATCGATAGTCAACATGTATAAAATATGGATTGTTAACCATAAATTCAACAGATATAAAATATGAATTATTGAGAGTGATCGTGTTTTTATGTTAACCAATTTTAAAAGAGACCGTTTTAGATCATTCCTCCTTGAAAAATCTATTTAATAGCAATAGCAATCCACATCTATACTCACAAATAACCTTTTTTTTCCCAATTAAAGGACAATATTCACAAAGATAATTCATTAAATGAAAGACATTTAAAAAAAACAAAACAAAACAAAACTAAGACGTGATGAAGAAGTTATTTCCATATGCGATTTAAAATTTTCTTTTCTATGTTTTTTTAACAAATTAAATAAATATAATTTAAGTAACATTTATAGCTTAAATGACTTTTTTTCTGAAGAATTCGCCATAGATTATTTTTATTAATTAAAAGCATTTAAAAAATTCTTAGGATGTTTTGTTAATTGTTATATATTTGTATTTTCTAAGGAAATAAATGTTATATATGTTGTAAAAATATCACTTGGAAGAAAAAAAGGAAAAAACTAAGACGTGATGAGGAAGTTATTTCCGTACCTGAGTTGAAATCTTGTTTGATTTATTTCTTTTAACAAATTATAAATATAATTAAAGTAAATTTTATACATTCAATGACTTAAAGTCACATTTGATAAATTTTAAATGCCAAGTATGTCGAGAAAATTTATAGTGCAAACAAAATTTCATACTATTCCATTTATTGCTAGCCACAAAAGTAACATGTAAAAACTATGTAAGATCTACGAAATAAAGGAATAGTAAATTAATAAATCAATTGATGACATGTCAAATAATGAATAAAAGTACTATATACTTCAATAGTACTATAATTTTTCTAATGCACATAACATGAATTTGTATCAATCTTCATGTTCGAGTTTCGATCTCTCCACCACATGTTGTCCAAAAATGACATTCTTTAAGATAACTATTTAACTCTTGGTTTTAAAATTTTTAAAATTGGGATTATAGGTACCACTTTAATTTACTTTTTAGATTTTTGTAGAATTATTTTTTTATTAAATAAAACTTAAAAGTATATTCTAAAACTTCTTGTGATGGTTTTTTATATATGTAGTAAAAAAATCTCTGCAAAAATATTTAAAATTATTATATCATCGTGTTTTTAGAACTTCTATGTTTTGATTAGGGAAATTTTTACATATAGAAAAAAAATGTCAAACTATTTACAAAAATAAAAAAAATGATAAATTTCTATCAGTTTCTATTGGTATAATATCAATGATAGACTTCTATCAGTTTCTCACTTATGGACATTGATAGACTATGAAATACAGACATAGATACTGTTACACGATACGGATACGATCGAATACGACAATTCGTCAATTTCTAAAAAACTAAGATACATATACGTCTAAGGATACGTCATTTTTTATATATTTTTTTAATATATATATATTTCTAAAAACGAAGATACTAATATGTTGAAGATTCATTTTCTTTTTCTTAGAAAAATCTAGGATATAGATAAATTTAGCATACAAGTTAATAACAATAGTACAAAATATAATACAAAAAAAATAATAAAAAACAACATCTAAGATTTTGAAGTACAATAATTAATAAAATGCAATAAAAAATTGACTCGTATTACAAGGAATAAGAAGATTAGAGGGATAAATATGAAGATAAACGAATAACTTCTTCATTTAATTGTTGAAGATATTCAAATGGTTTGTATTTTGGTGGACTTTGTGGGGACTCAAATGTGAAGATGAGGATTAGATGATTATAGGGTTTGGTCTTTTATTTGTTTTTTTCCTTTTAGTTGTGGACTCAAGTAGTGAACTTTTTAAATATGTTGCCTAGTTTTAGATTGGGAAAGATTAGATGAGTTGTTTGTCTTTTTTCTCTAAAAAAAGGTACGCGTAGAAATAGATACATCAAATCGCATGTCAAATACGTATCTGGGAAGTATATGAAAGTATCAATATCTGAGACGTGTCTGATACGAATTTTTTGCCTCACACGAAGTATTTGTGCTTCATAGTTGATAGACTTCTATTAACCTCTATCAATGATAGACTTCTATCAATCTCTATTAATGATAGACTTTTATCAGTTTCTATCACTTATAGTCATTGATGAACTTCTATCGGCATCTATCAGTGATAGACCTAGACTTGTATCAGTTTTTATCACTGATAATATCACTGATAGACTTCAATCAATTCGATAGACTTTTATCAGTCTCTATCAATGATAGACTTCCAATGTCTATCTGTGATAGACATTGATAACAATATCTATATGTGATAGACATTGATAACTATGTCTATCACAACTATCTAAAAGTAACAAAACTCAAACCTAATCAATTTTAACACCAAAACTTAATGGATGTTCAAGAACAAAGCAAAATTAACCCAAAATGTCTAATATCTTATCCCCAACGACCAAAAATCCGACAAACACTAGTCCTGGCGGCGATAAGGATTGGATTGCACGAATCTAAGAGTTAGAGGAAGAGAGAGTGAATTGGGTAGAGAGAGAAAAATCGGCTCACCGACCTTTGAAAAAAGACTAGACATCCCTTAGTAAACCCAACAAAAAAAAATTGATATCAAAATCACAAATAGAGCTTGACAACGATCCATACAATCTCATTCAAACAAATCTCATACAACATTTAGGAAAAAGAGTCCCAAAGAAACAATTGGGTGATGCAAGTAACTAAGAAAATTTCAATTTTTATTAAAATATTGAGAAATTATGAGAGCAATAATAAAATCCCCCTTCTAAAGATCAATTAGAAACCAAAAGTGGGCCACAATGGGAAAAGCCTTCAATGGGTCTCCAGTTCTGACTCAATCCACTAAAAGAAGCTCGATGGATTATTGTAAATTAGAAATATTTTATAAAACATGTTCGAAAGAAAGAAGACAAATAAAGAAATCAGACAATGTATGAAAATCTTGCTACTCTATTTTTTTGAGTATAATGGCTTAATGGGTTTTTGGTGTTTTGTTGTTATTGAAAGGGAATGATGACAATGCCGAGGGAGGAGAGGAAAGCAGATAAAGATTGAAGGGGGGAGATAAATGACCGTTGAATGTTAGAGTGCGTGGGTTAAAGAGAGAGACCGAGATCAGACGGAAGAAAAAGAAGAAAATGGGTGGGTTAGAGAGAGAGACCGAGATCGGACTAAAGAATAAGAAGAAGGAGAAGGAGAAGGAAAAGGGGGAAGATGGAGAAGGGAGAAGACGATTAAATTTTACTATTTTGTGTAAACAATTTCTTTTATTTTTCTATTTTTAAAAATTCCCTTTTTATTATCGTTTTCTGAAGTTTGTTTATTGTCCAATTTTTACCTATATCTTCCAAAAAAAATAAGTCAAATTTAAAAATTTTAAAATAATTTTGAATAACTTGTTTTCTTCGAATTTAATTAAGAAATCAAATATGTTTATTCAAGAAAAATGTAAAAACCACACTATGAAAATTACAGAAAAGTAAATATAAATGAAAAAAATAATTTAAATTGAAATTGATCAAACAAGACCTTAAATACCGGTTTTATTGTATAAAATGCAAACTACTATATTGTTGACTAAAAAGTGTCATATTGTTGAACTACAGAAGCTAAAATAGTTCAACTAATATATATATATATTAGCAATTAAAACTCCACCATTTCAATTTTTATTTTTTTGAAATTAAACTAATGATTGGTATTTGTTACATTAATTGAATTTCTAACCAAATTTTATAAATAAAAACAATAAAGATGAAAATATAGTTTATAAACTTTATATTTAAAAATAAACAAATAAAAAATAAAAAATTAATAAATCGGGACGCAATAATAAAAAAACATGCATCGATTTTTTTATTTTTAATTTTTTTTTAAAAAAAAAGCGTAAAAAAAAACAGTAGTTATCCCCAACCGGGTTTAAACATTTGATATTTTGATTTATGATTTTATTTTGTGACTAGAATTCGAATTTTTTTTTTACCATAATTTGATTTTTATACGATATTTCATCGTCAAAACACGTACATATATACTTTTTTCGTTTTTCTTCTTTTCCAAACTGCTTCCCTCCTCTCTCCCGGCTCACCTTCCAGATCACACCAGGTCTCTCTCTCTCTTCTCTGTTGTTAATTTTTCCTTTAATTTTTTTCATTTATTGCGTGAGTATATATGGCAACTCTTCGGTATATTTGTTCTTATTATCGGCGTTCTTTAGGAGGGAATTTCAGAGGTAGATCTGATGTACTTGGTGGTCGATCTCAATTACTCTGAAGATCATGATGGCCCTTGAACGCAAAGGTGTGTCTTTGCTTCTTTCTCGTTATTTGAACTCTTTTAAGTTTTATCTCAACTGGTATTAGTTTCGTTTATGATCCAACCAGTAGAATTTTGTGCTGATTTAGTCGCATTCCCCTTCTCCTCATCCTCCAGTTCAAGGGGGATTGTTCGACTTTGTCTTAAGCGATACCCAGTACTAGTAATCTCTAATTCTGTAAAGCGTTATTGTTATTTTTAATTTTTAATTTTTTGAGCTGAGGGTAGTTTATAATTGGAAATCGAGAAGTCAAGTGAAGAATTGATATGGGCATTGCCCTTTTGAGTTAGCGTCAGTTCTTGTCGCTTTATTGTAATGGAGTCTTGAGATCAGAGGGACGGTTTGAAACAGTAACAGAAATATTTCCAGATTGGGTTTTGTGAGCACAATACTTCATAAGCAGCGAAGAGTTTAAGTACCAAGACCCAGCACTCAGAACTCTTTTACTTCAATACTTCTTTAACGTTTAAAGTATGAAAATTAGAAGGTTAATTAAGGATTGCGCTAACAGAGAATGATCATCTGGATTTTTCTTCCGTCTTTTTTTTGGGTACTTTGAATCTTAGAAGGAAAATTTGAACTGAGGTTTTATTAACTAGCTTGGAATTGAATATTCGGTGTTGAAAGAGGTGTGGAATGTAATTCTAACCATCTAACTAACGGGCACTTTGTAAGTAGCTAATTCTCGCCAGTGTAATATTTTCAAGAGGATTAATATGAAACAATTAGTAATTATTGAGTTAAATGCTGAAGATCTTTGGGTTTTTTTTTTTCTTTTTTTTTTCTTTTTTTTTCTTTTGATAGGAAATGGCGAGGATCTTAGGTTTTAAACTTAGGTACCTCAAGGAACATGATCCCCTCGCTGTCTCCCGACCATCCATTCACCTTACTTCTAGCAGCTTCTTGAATCTTTATTCACTGGGAATGAAGGAAGGGTCCTTGAACTCTAGTTTAAAATAGATTATACATGTACGAAGTACCATTTGCCACCATCTCCTTTAAAATATTTCCGAGACTGTCAAGATCTCTCTGGTCACAGAAGGGTGGATAAGTGTGCTGGTTCTCCTCTTTTCAGGTGTTGTAGCCTTTGGATCAATTAAAGTTGAAATGCGTCAGGCTCATTTCTCTTTGGATAAGTAATATCAGTGATCTCATTTTAGAATCATTTGGGACTTGATTGTTGCAGAGTTTTTATTTATATGTTTAGGGGCCAGGGGGTCATAGTGAAGGGGGATGGGGCAAAACTTGTCACTACCATTGTCCTTGGAAATTCACATTGCTCTTTTACTGGGGTCATGTTAATTGTTCACTTTTGGGTGGATCAATGAGTCCTCTGCCATTTCTATTTCTTTAATGGTTGTATAGAGTTCATATTTTCTATCATACTCCTAAAGGGGCAGCATACTTATTAATTCCCAAGTTCCAATATCGACTTACTTTTTGACTTACAAAGAATATCAAGAACAAAAGTAATTTTTTTCTTATCCCCATTCTCTGTCACGTACTTTCTACTCATAAATTGTCTTGTTACTTTTCATGAAGACTAGCAATTGCCCATACGTGCTATCTAAAGCAAACCTTTCTATGATAATTTTGATAGAGTAGAGGCAATAGGGTTCCTTAAATGATATAGAGTAAGTTCTTTCAGAATTTTCCATAGATTCAAGAGTGTTTTGTGGCTACACCATAAAAAGAGTTAGATTGTACAGTAATGAAAAAAGAACTTAAATGTATGCATTTTATCTTCCAACACCGTCTGGTTTCTTTCTTCCATAGTTCCAAAAACAAGGTCAAACTGCAATTCTCTACGAATCCTTTGACTTTCTCTGAGGCTCACCCATTTGAAACTTTGAGAAGCTACTCCATCACTGAATTTGGCATACACAAAAACTACTGAAAAGTTTTTTCACCATCCTCTCTTGGCGAAAGATTTATAGCTTTTACAAGACCCTGATCCATTGGTCTCTTATGGCTGAAAAAAAAGTGTTTAATTGCTTGGTGGAAGTAATGAAAGCAGGTAATGGTAGAAGCAAAGGCTCAGCATTATGGTTTTCTTACCATGTCTTTTTAAAGTAGCTCTTCTCCCAAATGATTTTGAGTTTTTGAAATGCTTCATATCTTGAAAGATTACTTATAGATGATTATTGAAGGATGAGGAGATCACTAGATTGAGTTCTATTCTTGCAAAACTAGAGACCATGACAATGAGAAAATAGGTCATTGAACCTTAGGGCATTCTCAGTTTAATCTCTAACTGCACACCTTACTGTTTCTTCTCCTATGCAGAAAGAATTATAAATTTATATGATTTAGAGTTATTCTCCTTCCCCATGCCATCAATTGTAACGTCACAGTGGTGGTTTATCTCTGAACTTTTTTGGACTTTTTCTTGCAAGACATCGTATGAATTGGGAGGCTTTTATAGCTCCCTCTTGATTTTGTTTTCGGTTTATATCTTTTTCACTCCCTTTTAGACTTTGTATCTTTCAGAATTAATCACTTTTCATTATATCAATGAAGAATTTTGTTTCTTGAAAGAAAGCAATCTCACCATTAATTTTCCCAAGTTGAGGGTATTAAATCACCCATCAATTCAAAAACTTAAATTGGTGGATTGCAGTAAATTTAATATTTAGTTGATATTTTAAAGGGGGGAATTAATTGGGATTGAAATATTGTCATAAGTACATAACTCTTTCACGCTACCTTTCCATATTTGATTGTCCTATCAAAGTTATCGAGAAGTTGGAGATATTTTCTTAGATCATTGATTGACCCAAAAACTTAAGTTAATGGGTGAAAGTTAAATTTAATATTATATCAATACTCTAATACTCCCTTTCACCGTAGGCTTGAAATTTGTAGAAGACCCAACAAGTGGAATTCAATATTAATTTGAGAGAAAATAATATTGCAATGGTTTGAACATATGACATCATACATGCTAACATGGTAAATCATCGGCCCAAAAGATTAAGTTGATGGGTGAAAATTAGAGACTTCTTGTGGAGAGGTGGTGCTGATGAGAATGAAAAAAATATGGTCAATTGGAAGATTATCTCATTTCCCATGAGTAAAGGAGGTCTTGACATTGGAAATTTAAAGGGTAAGAATATTAGTCTCTTTGCGAAGAGGGAGTTGGAAATTCATGAATGAGGAAAGTTCCATTCCGAGAAAAGTCGTTGCTAGCTGATATAGTTTCTCATTTGACTGGAGAGAAATAATAGAATCTTTAGAGACGTGGAAAGATCGAGCAAGGAGGTATAGGAAGGTGGCTGGTCTTTTTTCTAGAGAAAAATAATTGTATTCATAAATGAAATACAGGGTGTTAAAGTTTCCAAACATCAAAAGATGAGGTACATGAAAAATTTCAAATTGGGAATTGAAGAAGAACAACATAATTGCAAAAATAGGGTTTGCATTTACACCATTAAAGAGCATTACAAACAGTCAAATCGAGGAAACCCTCTAAGGTAGAAGAAGTGTCCCTAAATATAGGTCCATTACGATCACACCAAAGAGTCCCAAATAAACACCCTGTTTCGCGAGCCACAAGGCCTTCTTGGGACCTTGAAACGAATGACCCACAAAAACAGAAGCAAGGATCTCATATTGTACACAAGCTGTGGATGACAAAAATCGTGCTCATCTTGCTAAGTGGGTATGGATATATTACCATGAAGAGAATGCCCTATGTAGGCAGGTTATTGATGCCAAATATGGTCTTTCATAGTTGAAAGCTTGGCCGAGTTGCACCTTTCCCAATAATGTCAGAGGGCTATTTTGACATATATGAGGCTTATTCACGACAGAGTTTCTTACAAAGGGGTAACGGAGCCCACATTTCTTTTTGGAACGACCGTTTGTTGGGTGAGGCTACTCCTGCTAAACAATTCCCTCGTCTTTATGCCTTGGCAGTCAACAAAAATGCATCCTTACAGAACTCATGGAACAACCAACAAGGTTGGTTACACTGTTTTAGAAGAAACTTTAATGATGACGAGGTTGAGGACTGGATCTCCTTTGTGGACAACATTAGTGGGGTTCAATTAACTGCCCACAAAGATCGTTGGGTGTGGAAACTGGACTCAAAAGGGGAGTCAATGTTTCAAAAAGCGGTCAGGGCGTAAGCCTTGAGGCGAGGCTGCAGTATGATGCCTTAAGGCTTATGTCTTGAAGGTATCTAAAGAGGCCTACGCCTCTGTTGAGAGAGGTGTAAGCCTTTGTGTGAATGCCTTTGAGGCGTTAAGGCGTACGCCTTGTTTATAATGTTGGTGGGCCATTGACCCACGTGGTGGATAATGCTGAAGTGAATTAACTTCAAGCGGTGCCAGCAATCTGCATGTCTTCTAATTCAATTTGGTGGTGGGCCACCACTGTGGGTCCAACAATACATATAAAATTCATTGAAAATTAGAAGTTGAATCGGTTGAATAAAGTCAGAAGGCTCTTTGTGTTATATTTACAAAGTTGATTATAAGTGGCTACCTGCAATCTGCATTAGCCATGGAAAAAAGTTGCAAGTGAAACTGTAAAATTTTTAAGCAACACAGCAAGTGGTGAGCTTTATTATATTTTTTTCCTTTCTTTGCTCTTGGTTTTTCTTTTTCTTTTTCTTTTTTTGAAATTTTTTCATAGTGTGTTTTACCATTCTTTTCCACGATATTAGATGAAGAGGAATGAGTAGATATTCAAAGTGACAATGAAAGTGAAAATGAACTATTTGATATGATGATGACTTTGTGGAAGATTCTAGTAGTGACGTTGATAATGATATTGGGGATGAGCTTTAGATTTTCAGTAACAAAATATTGGTGGAATATTGAGATTTTTTCTTCCTGTATCTTGATTTTTTTTTTTTTTGGTATCTTATGTACTTTTAAGGAATATTATAATGTTAAAAATATATGAGGTTTTATGTTTTATGATTTAAATATGTTTTCTTAATTTAAAATGAGGCTTACGCCTCATACCGCCTTGAGGCTTATGCCTTGCCTCTCTATGAGAAAACACCTCAAGGCCGCCTTTAGCCTTTTGAAACATTGAGGGGAGTTTACAATAAAGTCTCTTGCAAATGACTTAATCTCGTCCCCCATTGACAGTGATACCCCTCTTAATGAGGGGCTATTTCTACCCAAAAAAGTCAAGTTTTTTCTACGGGCAGTTTGTCATCGGACCATTAACACTTGTGACAAAATCCAACGACGTTTCCCTTATATGGTTCTCTCCCCACATTGCTATGCTTTCTGTAAGCCATCTCATGAAACTCCTTCCCATTTATTTATCAACTGTCAATATGCAAGTAGATTTTGGAAGGATATTACTCAGTCCTTTGGATGGTCTACCGCTCTCCCTAACGATGTCATCACCCTCCTCTCAGACACTCTCATGGGTCATCCCTTCACTGATGGCACAAGATCCATGTGGATGCATTTGATTAGGGCCTTTTTGTGGAGCATTTGAATGGAAAGGAACAACCACCTCTTCAATGAAAAAGCAAGCAGTTTTGATATATTTTTTCATCATGTTATCTTTCTTGCTAGGACTTGGTGCAAATGTACATCGTTCTATAGCTCTTATAGTCTTTCCTCTATTTTGGCCCGTTGTAGAAGTCTTATGTAATCCATTGGCTTTGGCATTTTGCCTTTTTTTGTAAATTTCATACATCAATGAAATCTGTCTCTTATCAAAAAAAAAAAAAAAAAAAAAGTATAAATGGCATGACATTACTAGTCGAACGCATAAAAAATGAAAATCCAATAATGGTGAGAAAAATGGTGCATGATGCAAATAGATGGCGTGCACATTCAACATCAAATTCACATATGACATACGAGGATGGAGAAAGAGAAAAGTAAGGCATTTTTATCTTCGTTGTAGGCGATTGACTGTCCGTGACTAATTTCTCATAAAAAGGTCTTGATTTTTTTCTTTTTGGGGGGTAAGCATTCTTCCAAATCACAAAATAGAGATTGTTTGTATTTGGCCTTTCGAGTGAATCTAATCCTCCATTAAAGAGCGAATCATGAAAGGATCAAAAAATCAATACAAGGAGTAACTGCAGCTCTCAAAGTTACCGAAGATGAAAGGAGGTTAGTCCATTCTATAATTCAAACTCATTTAAAGTCCTCACAAGGCCCAAGTCCAAAGCTTTTGAGAAGAATTCTACATAGAAGCGATAGTGATTTGGCCAAGTAGTCAAACAATATAAATGTGAAAAGGCTGTAGTATGGATTCCCCATTAAGCTACGAATCGAACTAAAAACCTGTATGAGGACCATTTCAAATCTGTCCTTGAATTCATTCAACAATAAGAGCAGTGGCTAAACTAATGAACCTCCAGGGTGATTTTGAAGAACCATGGGAGGCATCAAGGTGGCTAGGTTTAATGCCTCCTTGTGTGCATCGGTCATTGAACCTTTTTGTGATTATGAGCTTAGTCTTGTTTCTTCTGGACTGGAATCCTGTTCTATAGTTAGTGTTTGAGTTTAGACTCCTTTTCTATAGTCTTCTTCTTCTTCTTCCCCTTCTTCTTTGTCCTCTTCTTCTTCTTCCTCCCCTTCTTCTTCGTCCTCTTCTTCTTTATTTTTAAAATTTTTTTTTTATGCCCTCGTATAATCTTTCATTTTTGTCCCTAAAAGCACGATTTCTTATTTTATAAAAAGACACGTATACCGGTTTATTTTTTGACTGTTGCTTCTCCCTTGCTTGTTGATTTAGTTTGTTTAGAATTTTCAATATGCATGGAGTTTTTTGTTCAATTGCCAAGGACAATGTTCTTCAGCTCATCTTTGGTCCTCCTCCATCCGTGCACTCCATTTGCTTTGGATCAATGCGGTCAAGGCTTTACTTTCATAAATATGGATGGAAGAAAAATTTGCAGATTTTCGAGGAAAGATATAGTTCTTGGTTTGCTCGGTTTGATTCAGCTCACCTCAATGCATCTCTTTAGTGTTCTCTCAAAATCCTTTGATGGCTTTTCTCTTCAGGATATTGATTCAAATTAAAATGTTTTCCTATATCATTTGTAATTCTCTCTAGTAGTTTATTTAAATTTACTTTAGTGCTTTTTCTCGCACTCCTTTGTGAAGTTTGTATCCTTTGAGCAATAGTTTCAATTCATTAAATCAATGGAAAGTGTCCTTTTTTGTTCAAAGGGAAAAAAACCATTAGTATCGAGGTATTGGGTCTCAAATGGTTGTTATTAGCAAATTAGAGACCTTTGAATGGATTTCCCTTACGACTAATCTTCATAGTTAGCTAACAGGGATGTTCCTTGGAATTCTTCGGCAATCTTATACAGTTTTGGTTAGTCATCTAACAAGGTGAGAGAGTTTGTACTTCTGTCCAACTACCTGACTAATGGTGCGTTTGGGATTGATTTTGAGAGGGTTAAAAGTGATTTTTAAAGAATCTTAACCTTTTTTTGTTGGTAAAACAGATAGGAATTAAATCCATTAGAATCACTTTTAAAACTCACTTCCATTTCAAGTTGTTTTCAAAGTCAGTTACCCACTAGCTTTTAGATTCTTGTAGAATCAGATTTCATTTTTTAAATAAATTTCAATTATCATGTTGAATGTGGCCACTTTTTTAAATCATACCATATTGATTTTTTTAATTAAAGTTATTTCCATTAATATTTAACTATTAATCTAGATAAAGAAGATATAACATTTTAAAAATTTGTAAATTATAAAAAAAAATGCTAGTTTTATTTTAGTTATTATATCTAAAACACAATAGCACTTTAGACTGAAATTAATTCCACCTCATTCTCCTTCAGTTAAGTATGCCTAGGTGGTTTGGTCCAGAACTAGAACTATTATTGTGGAACTCTCGTGTTTTACGACTAAATTTTCCTGTTTTGCCCTTAAAAAGTTGCATTTTTTTTCCTAGTAGTTGCAAGCTTGAAAGTGATGATTTAGAAGTTGGTTTTCTTTGTGGTTTGGTCCTTTCACTTTTGGTCTTAAAGGATTTCTTTTCTCGTTTCCCCGATGGTCTTCGGATGGATTTATCTTTAAAGTTTATGAGTTTTCTAGCTTTGGGTTTCTTTTCTAGAGTTGGTTTGTTAGGGTTTAAGAGTTTTTTTTTGGTGTTCTTTTCATTGTATCTCAATAGTTTTACGAGTTTGTTTTTTAGTAACTGTTTTCCTCAGTTTCTCTAATCTCTTGATGGTTAATGTATTTTTTTAGCATTAGTCTCTTTTCATTTTTTCAATGAAAAGTTTTATTTCCCTTCCAAAAGTATATCTATAACACAATAATTTAGTATTTATTTACCAATACGATAAACAACTTTTTCAAGTCTAAAGTTGAAATTTACTGAACACTAATATGCTTCATATTGCAGCTGATTTTTTTAAAAGCACAATCATTAGCAATTATTTTAGCTACTACAATATCAAACTTGCCTAAGAGGCTATGGAAGAGAAAGTTCCTTAAGGAGGATAATGTTTTTCTTAGGCATCAGAAACAATAAAAAAAAATAGGTCCCTCGTAAAAGCCTTTCCTTGGTGGTATATTTTGTTATAAGAGTACGGATGATATCAACCATTTTTCCACCGGCAAAGTCGGGCAACATTTTGTTTCCTTGTAATTTGAGCATTAGTCTCTTTTCATTCTATCAATGAAAAGTTCTGTTTCCTTTAAAAAAAAAAAAAAAGTCGGGCAACGTTTTCTTCACATTAGCAAAGTTTGGCTTTGCCATTGTGACATTCAACTAAAAAGAAAGCTGGCATTCTTCGGTGTAACATGGTCATTGAAGCTCCGATTAGAAAGGTGGATGACCTTTGGTGTTTTTGAACTTTTGAGTTGCGCGAGTTCTCTGATTGGAACTTTCATATCTCTTGTATGGCTACGACTTTCTTGATTTTTGCCAAATTCAAGTACTTCTATAACCTCCATAGATTGCTGGGTTTTTGGGTGCTTTCTTGTTCTCATATATACAATTAGTTTCCATCTTTAGAAAAAAACTCCCTCCCTCTCGTTTGTGCAATTTTGAGGGCATTTTTCCAACACCCTTGGTTTGAGATTTTCCATTTTGAATATTTTATTATTTTAAGAAAATGTTCAGTATCCTATTAGACAAATAGCTTTGGCCTTTGGGTTTCAGTTTTTCCTCATTTACCCTCTTTCTCTATTGGCATCCGGCAATTTCCATGTTTCTTGTTCCTTCCATGCCGTTATTGTCCCCAAATTCAATTTCCGTCTCCTTTTCTCTATTCCTGTATTTTCTTCCCTGTCCTCCTGATTTACTCATTGTCAGCCACCGTTTTCAAGAATTTCTTTTGATTTAAATTCCTTCCTTTGCATTTAAAGATGAAGGCTAAAATATAATTTTAGTCCTGTAGTTTGGGTTTCATTCTTTGTATTTTCAGATATCCAATTTTAGTTCCTATATTTTAAATAAATCTTAAAAATATTCCCTGCTGCTGGTTTATTATTGTTTCTTTTTTAGAAGTAATCTCTATTAGTATTCCTTTTATAAATTTTAGAAACGTATTTGTCTTTTATTACTTGAAAATGATAATTATTATTTTACTCATTTCGAATAAAATTAATTTAAAGGACTAAATTTTATATTTATTGAAAATACAAGGACTAGATTTAAGATTTATTCACCGTTTAAGGACTAAATTTGGACAATTTAAAGTACATGAGACTAAAATGGAATGGAATCCAAAGTATAGGGACCAAAATTACATTTCTTTACCTTCTTGTGCTGTGGTTGAGCAACAATAAAGCGAAGCTTCTGATTTTCTAGACGAGAACCATTCTTTTCTCTCATATAGATCTTTTAGATGATTAATGTCAGAATTTTCATTATTCAAGAAAGAATAACTGAGAAGAGGAAAACAATTTGTCGAGTTAGGACTTCCTTGTCTTTATGTTGCTGAATCGGCACCATTTCAATTTCAGTTTGATGTTGCCAGTTGCAAGCGATTCTAATTGTTTTTATCTCTTCTTTTCTTCTTTGGTAGGTTGCACTCTGATAATTTTTATTCCAATTGATAATATTGAAAGTTTGTACAGCTGTTAAATCATCACTAGACACAAAAACTTACGTAGATAAGTTACAAAAAAATTTAATTCTTTCATTACTATTTTTTTTTTTAAAAAAATACTTGTGAGTGTCTGAGCTAGCTTACGCGCATCTCGATTAATCTCATGGACAACTTGCTTGACCTTACAACATTTGAGTGTCAAGGAAACTTGTGGGATATTAATTCCTAAGTAGCCATCATGGATTGAACATTTGAGTGTCATGGATTCTTACCACTAGGCCAACCCATGATGGTTAGTCTTTTGCATTATTACTTTAACATTCCCTTCACTTATGTGCTATAGGATTTTTTTTGACGGCTTAACAAATGGAAGTCAACATAAATTGGGAGAAAATGATATTACATAGTTTCAAACACAAAATCTTCTATTCTCATACCATATTAAATCACTACTAGATCTAAAAGTTCAACTTGACGTGTTACGGTAAATTTAATCATTTTATCACAAAGTGATGTAGCCTAAGTACTAAGAGCAGAGAAAATCTCCGACAATCAGATCAAGAGTCTTTTATTAATGAGAATATATCTCCAATATAAGGGGGGGACTTTCTATTTATAGGGAATTATAAGAATCCTAAAAGGATAACTAAAAACGGTTACAAACTAATTTGGTAACTAAAATGTAATTAATCAAGGATTAACCAAGATTAACTTGATTTTACCAAAATATCCCTATCCTATTACATCATATTCTATCCCTCCCAAAAGAAATTCTTCCTCGAGTTTTAAAACGAAAACGAAAGTAAAAATAAAAAAGTAAGCCACACAAAAGGAAACACCTTTGAATAGCCAATGTCAATAACATCCAAATTTCTTGAGCCCAATTAATAGGTGGAATGTTTATCTTTTTCCTGCAAATCCAATTAACAGGTGGTATATTTATTTTTTCCTTGTAAATTCTTTGTAAGATCTCCAACAATAATCTTCCGGTAATATGATCCTCAATCGATTAGTGAAAATAAATCCTTTGACAATGTGAAACCCTTATCGAAAATTTGAAAATTGTTTATCTTTAGGTGTGGGCAGAAAATGGAAGATTGCAAATTCATTATGTAATTCTTTTGGTATGCTTTGGCGACACATGTGGGTCAAGTCAACTGGGTAATGAGTCAAATCTTTTTAATTGTGTAGTGCAATGGATAGGTCAATCTCACCTTCTTCCTCACATGAGTCAACCTTCATCAACTTTCAATTCGACCTCTTTTATGTTGTCGTCTATTCCACTTGGAAACCCATTTTTTTTCAATTTTGAACATATCATCTTCCACGTTGTTTCGTGATTGACTGCAATCAGGGTTTCGAACCTTTTCGAAGTGGGACATCCATGGGTATTGTTTTCTTCTGCTTCTGTCGTGCCTTTGCTTTCAACGTCCCCAACATCATTTTATTAATCGATTGTTCCTCCTCATTCGGTTCATGTTGTGCAATCTTAGAGTTAATCTCATTGATCTTTTAACCTTACTATCGACAGTTTCTTCAATTTTCTTTTTGTGCGGTTAGTCTGCATCTTTGCAATGGATTTTTTTTCCATTCGTTTTTGCCCAATTTCACAACTCCGTTGGATGGATTCTTGATTTTCTTGCATTATTTCTTTTTTAAGTTATTGCCAATGTTCAAAAAGCTACTCCATGTTTTGAGTCATTTCTCCCAACAAACGTTGGATTTTCTTGGCTCCCTTCTTCATTTCCTCCAATACTTCGGGATTGATGTACAAATTGGGTGTTCTTGAATAAGTTTCTTCATCAAAATTGTTATAGGGCCGATTCTTGAATTTTCTCGAACATTTTCTGAACCTTCTTGGTCGTTCTTCATAACACGAATAGTAATTTCTATCCCAAAATGCATTAGATCTTTTATAAAATTCCATTCTTGGATGATTCTTCAAGCTTCTTCTCAATTTTCTTGAATTTAAAGGTTTCCCCTAGTTAGGTATGTGTTGTTTGGCAACGAGTACAATTCACGAGCTCCCTTGCAATTGGCGTCGACAAGAGTTTCCCGGACTTCCACTGGCTACAGTCAGCTTGGCCCAGATCGAATTCTCGGGTACTTATCCTTCCAAAATGGAGTGCTTCACACAAATCTTTTTTTAACATCTTTAGATATTTTTATTAATCTAGATTGGAGCCCATTTTATTTGACTCGTCCTCTTAGATGATGGGACATGCCTTGGCCGTTAAGATGTTTTGGTTGGCCAGGTTAAACACATCTCTTCCTATTGTTTATGAAAAAAATTATGCAACACTCTCAATGATGATAGAGCCATAACCTTCTGAATTTAGTGTGATATCTATTCTTGTTTTCCTCAAGAAACACCAATGATCTTCTCATTTTTATTTCTCTTTTGGTTTCTGTCATTTGTTGCCCAATGGGAAAATGACAAAGGTTGTCTCTCTCTTGTTGTTCACTAGGGAGTTTAACTTTAGGCTTGTAAGGAGGGATGTGCGTGTTTGGAGTCTTCTGTTGGAGGGTCCTTGTGTAAATCCCTCTTTCATATTTTATTGAACCCTATTCCCAGTAGTGAATTTGTGTTTGATTCTCTTTGGAGGATTAAGATATCAAAGAAGATTAAGTTCTTTACCTAGTAAGGTTTACATTGCCGTGTGAACACTTTATATCGGCTCTTGAGAAAGATACCCTCATTAGTTGAACCTTTTTGTTGTATTCTTTGTTGGAAGGCGGAGGAAGACCTAGATCATCTCTTTTGGAGTTGCGAGTTTAGGAGATCTATGTGGTTATTTTTCTTTTAGAAGTTTGGCTACTCGTGTGTTCACCATAAGGACATTAGGGATATGATCGGGGAGTTCTTTCTCCATATGCCTTTTAAGGAGAAGGGATATCTCCTATGGCTTGCTGGATATACGTGTTTTTGTGGGATTTGTGGGGTGAAAAGAACAATAGAGTTTTAAGAGGTGTGGAGGGAGACCGTAGTGAGGTTTGATCTTTGGTGAGATATCGTGTTTCTTTTTGGGCTTTGATTTTGAAGACCTTTTGTAACTATTCCTTAGGTAACATTTCTGTTAATTGGAGCCCCTTCCTCTGAGGGGCCCGTTTTTTGTATGCATTGTATTCTTTCATTTTTTTTTCTCATTGAAATTAGTTGTTTCCATTAAAAAAAATATATTTATTTTTTTTATTTTTATTGGATAATTTTAGCCATATTGACTGGCCTAACCTTTTATGTTCTCAAGACAATATTAAATTCAATCTCATTGTGATTTCTTTTGCTTCTTTGTTTTCAGAAAGTATGCAGAGGAACTGTGAGGCCTCTATAAAATGCCTCCAGAATAATGGAATGCCATTCAGTTTGCAACATAGTGGAAATTCTGCTGATGGTTTCCAAGAACTTACAGATGAAATCAGTTGTCGTGCCAACAATGATATTCCTGAAACAAACCACCCATTGCTTAACAATTTCATTGAACGTCCTAATGAATTTCACAATAAACCTGCTTATCAGCACAATTCTGGATCATGGCCAGCCTTCCATTTTGACTCTCAAAAGGTGCAACAGTGCCAGATGAATACTTCTGATTGTCAATTATACTCTTTGCCGGTGGAGAACCGCGTCCAATACGTCCCTTTCAAAATGTTTGAACAGAATTACCATTGCGAAGTTCGGTTGCAAGAGTTTCAATATTTTGTGGTTATAGACTTTGAAGCAACGTGTGATAAAGATAGAAATCCCCATCCACAGGAGATAATTGAGTTCCCATCTGTCATTGTAAGTAGTGTGACCGGCCAACTGGAAGCTTGCTTTCAGACATATGTGCGCCCAACTTGCAATCAGCACTTGAGTGATTTCTGCAGGGATCTAACTGGCATTCAGCAAATTCAGGTTCGTTCAAAGCTTTGCTTGCTGTTTCTTCGAATTAAATAATTATGCTTGGAGGTTGCATCTTGTTGGCATGGAACAAACATGGTGGTGTTATTGACTGTTATCAAGCTTATAAGATCCTTGTAATGGCTTATCTTACTCAACCACGTGGCCTACCATTATTATAGGGGCCTTCATGGGTTGGTTCAACTATGATATTGAGTAGAATTGAAATCTTGCTGAATCCTTGGGAGGCTAAAAATTGAGTTGACTCAATTGCCAACTAATAGTTCGGTTGGTTCAGTTTAGCAGTAGCAGTTTGAGGGCTTATTGTGTGGGCGAGAACCAGTAAAATGACGATGGGCAAATAAAACACACCCTAGTAGCTCTAAGTATATTAACAAATGTAGTAGACCCGAGTATAATAAGTAATTTTTTACCACAATATTTTTGGGTAAAAGCATGTTCACGTGAATGAAAGTTATAAAAGTTTTCTTACATTGTTGACATGTCCTGATCTCCTTGGTATTTGACATGACGTGTTGTTTAAAGGTAATATTAAATTATTTAGAAGAAGGCAGAAACAACATTCCGATGTTTCAAGAGGCCGTTTGGTTCAAATTTACTCCATTTTAAAACTATGATATGGAAACACAAACGGAAAGCTACTTCTAGGGGCTTACATCAATTCCTCCCTAATGTTCTGATTTATTGTAGCGGTGTGGGACTTTTGGGGTGATTGTTGGATTGATAATGCCCTTTTTAGTGCCGTTTTCTCTCCTTTTTTTTTTTTTTTTTAAAAAAGTTCTTGTATCCCAGCTTCGAAAGTTCAGTAATCAGTATTCTGAAGTATGCTAGTTTTTTCTTTTGGCTTGTTTCCTTTGGGACGTTGTCATCGATTTCATCTAGAAAGATGAAATCTTCCTCCTTGGAGCTTGTTGAAAATAGGCGTTGGTGGATATTGATTCCCTTAAAGGTGCTTTGCTTTTCCCTTGATATTGGAATGGCAAGACTTTATTTCCCTTTCTTCCATATTGATTGCTATGTTTTCTCATAAATATTTTCTTGGATGGAACATCCAAGGGAAATATCTAGTTCCATGAAACTGGACCTTTGGAGTGTTGCGAGTCTCATTCTGTTTCTTTTATAATTATATTTGCTCGTTGATTATCTGGTTTAGGACACATTCTGATTTTTTCTTATCTCATTGGTGTCTATAGGTGGACAGAGGTGTTA
This sequence comes from Benincasa hispida, assembly GCF_009727055.1. Lineage (NCBI taxonomy): Eukaryota > Viridiplantae > Streptophyta > Magnoliopsida > Cucurbitales > Cucurbitaceae > Benincasa > Benincasa hispida. Next base: position 17,281,526 of record NC_052352.1, on the reverse strand, counting down.
CTCTCAATGAAGCTCTCCTCAGGCATGATAAATGGCTTGAAAAGAGGGGGATCAAAAATACAAATTTTGCAGTGGTAACTTGGTCAAACTGGGATTGCCGAGTCATGTTAGAGTCGGAATGCCGTTTCAAGAAGATTCGGAAGCCTCCATATTTCAACCGGTAAATGATCCTTATAGAAATTCTATCGACATATCGTACAAATAATAATTAAAATTATATCACCTTTGCAATCTCAAATTGGGAAGTGCACTAGAAGTACACAAAATCCAGGGATCAAATTTATTTTAATGCTATCGATTGTGTGCTGTAAGTAATATAATCAAGGTAGGAGTATCTGCACATTTAGAGCTTAAAATCTCGGAGAAAAACGAACCAATCAGTTAATAATTGATACCTTCACCCCCTAGCAATCAGCCAAGTCTAATTCTGCATGTTGGCGCCTAAACTTCACTTGTAGATAAACACAGGCGTATTTACAAAAGAATCACTTTCTATTTAATACTGCTATGTAGTTCTTAATACTGCAATGTAGTTCTTACTTCTCTCTTCTGATTCAATTGTTAGATGGATCAACTTAAAAGTTCCATTTCGTGAGGTTTTCGGGGGAGCACGATGCAATCTAAAGGAAGCTGTTGAGATGGCAGGCTTATCTTGGGAAGGTCGTGCTCATTGTGGTCTTGATGATGCCAAGAACACTGCTCGTTTACTTGCCCTTCTAATGCATAGAGGCTTCAGATTCTCCATCACCAATTCATTGATGTGGCAGACTACTGACTGTCCATTGCAATGGAAACAATTCCCAGAAACCGTAACACTCCCTCTGCAACCGCCGATGAAACCAAAACCTCTGCAAGTTCCCATTATCCAATACTTCCCATACTGTTTCTGTGGGGTCAGAAGTAGCAGAGGTATGGTTCGTAAGCCAGGACCAAAGCAAGGGAGTTTCTTCTTTGGCTGTGGGAACTGGACTGCTACAAAAGGGGCACGTTGCCAGTACTTCGAGTGGGCCTCTCCCTGATGCATGGAATGGTTTATGAATCTTCTTATTGAAGCGTTCACTAAATGAATTTATGTAAAGAAAGAAAAAAAAATAAAATAAACAAGAGTTAAAAAAAAAAAAGATATGAAGTTTGATTTCTGTCTCATGGTAGAAGGTGCTTGGATGCTTGGTGAGGTTTCTGAGTCATACAGAATTAGATGAGTTGGTGGTTGAACTGTGAAATTATGCTCCTAAAAAAGAAAAAAAGAAAAAAAAAAAGTGGTGCAAGCTTTTGGGAGCTTCCAACATGTAAAGTCTGACTTATTGACTGGAGAACCTATTGGGGTGTGAGTTGTGAGAGATTATGGGTAGTTAGGATGGTGCTTTTATAAAGATCAATCAGGCATGCTAAATTATCTGAATAATCTTTTGGATAGGTATGCTTTGCTTCTCTTTTTATTTTTAATCGTAATCTAATGGCAATCAGTAGAATTGCTAATATCATTCCCCCCAATATTCTTAGTTGGTTCTAATGTTAGTTGCCTCTTAGATTTATATATACATCTTTTTCTTGCATGTTTAGGTTACTAATTACAACAAAGATAGTAGCTTTTATTTTTCAAGTAATGATCTTATGATGGATTTGTGGTGGATTTCACATGTTCTTTTACTTCAGTTGGAGAGAGTATTGACAACAATAACGTTAAATTTTCGGCTGTGTCGCTTTTTCTATGGTTTGTGGGGACCTTCATAGTTTTAGGTTTTTTTTTTTTGGGTTTTGGGTGGGTCAAGGAAGGTGAGGGTATTGAAAGATTCATGGTTCTCTGGATTGATCTCCATTTAACTGGAAGTTCTTATTTTTATTATTTCTTCATATTTTCATTCTGGGGTTTGTACTCTGAACATTTATTTGTAATCATATACCAGTGAAAAGTTGTTTCCGGTAAACAAAAAAAGAAAAAAAAAAACAATAATGTTCGTGTTTTATTGTGCTCGTGAGTGATGTCTCCTTTCATAGGTTATGTGAATAATATTGTGTTTGGTTATCTTTCCATGTAAATTAGCAAGGGTATTGCACAATAAAATTTTAAAATTACAATAATAATTAATCAAAATAAGTATAACCCTAGTTCAAACTGCAAGTCTATTTTTAGTAGTTTTGATTTAGTTCAAGTCCTAGTTTCTAGGGAAATTTAAGTATATTCGGTAATAAAGAGTTAGTTTAATTATATTCGGTGTTAGTCGCTAGTTTTTTGATTTGATGTTGTATGTTGTTTTAGCATGTAGATTTGTATTTATAGTGGGAAGTGATTGAATAAAAAAATACGCTTTCCTAATTCTCTCATTAATAAGAATAATAATCCTTTATTTGAGATTGTAGTTTCAAATCTCTATATCTTCACATTAGTTGAAAAGAAAATATAGTTCTTAGAATAATAATTATATTCTTAAAAAATAATTATAAGAGACATCAAATAGAACTTTGGTAAATTAATGATTATATGATATAAATGGTTGATTTTGTAAGGGGATATTTGGGACAATGAGTGGAATAGTGAGTTCGAAGGAATTATGAAGCTTAGAGAGTTCAGAATTGTGAACTCCTGGGGTCCACAATTTAAGTAGTTGATAAGGTATAAAATTGATTTTTTTTTAGTTGTGAGACCCACAAACTACTTGGACCAAAATAAGGAGTAGAGTTCACAACTCATACTTTCCAACTTCTTGGGTCAAACACACAAGTGATTGATGATGACAAAAAAGTTAGTTATGATTTTCTCCCATATTTAGATTATATTTTTTAAAAGATAAATATAGGTGTTATTAGGTGTTATTTGTTAAGGGGACAATTGTGAATATAACAAGTAGACTCAAAGTATTAACAAATATAACACAATACAAAAACATTGTAAATATAGCAAAATTTAGATCCAATTCTTAGATTTTGTTATACTTGCAAATTTTTTAAAATATTGCTATAAACTTAATAATTAATCCTAAAATACTATACACTTAATTATCAATCCTAGTAAACGAGATTACAATTTGGATTAGAATATCTGCTTGTTTTTTAGCATACAAAAAGAAAATAACATAAAAATTAAGAAGGAATCTAGAACTGAGAACAAAGCCATTAATTATTACCTATTAGGGGGTGTTTGGTACGTGATAAAAGAGAGAGTTGAGTTAAGTTGGTAATTAATAATTGGAGAGTTAAATTATCTGTGTTTGTTGTGCAAAGTTAAGTTGAGCTGATAATTATTGTCTGATGCAGTTTTTGTAAATGAGATTGGTTCTTTTTTTCTTCTTTTTATTTTATTTTGTTTTTGTTTTATTATTATTATTTGCTTTGTTGTTGTTGATCAATTTTCAACTATACACCTATTTTCTCAACTCTTTTATGACATAAACGGGAAAATCTCAATTCTTTTTTCTTAATTTGTAAAACATAACAAGTTCTTTTTAAAAACTGTAAAAATTTTAATTCTCTTTAATCTATAAAACGTACCACCAAAATACATGTCATATTGTTGCTCAATTACCTATAAATTGGAATATTGTATGTATGTCTATTAAATCTTGCTAACTTAACACTATTATTTAACATATTGTACACATAAACGTTGAATAACTGAATCGTATACGTGGAACTGAAATTACACATAGAATTGTTACCTTCTATTTCATAATGGTGAGGATGTGATAGTGTACTACATTTACATTGTTCTGAACATCACAAAAATTATATCAAATGGCCAAACATTTGGCCGTTCCAAAAAACAAATCCACAAAATATATGTTTTCGGGTTGAAATATGACAGGCCCGAAACTTGCTCGTTAATAAGCCTCAAACTTGATCAAAAGAAAATTTGTATACATCGAACTACTTCTATTACTACTAAAACGTAGTAATAGTGGTAAGTGCGGGGTCGAACCACAGAGAAGCGAAGAATTAATTTTTTTCGAATTAATTTTGACTGTGGAAAAACAGTAAAAACGAGATTTTGGTTTTTGGTTGAAATTGAAACATGCAAGAAAAATAAATTGCAAATGATAGATGAAACGGTAATTGGTTTATCTAGTTCTCGAATCAAGTAACAATTCAATGTAATTTAAATCATCGTTTTCTATCAATGAATCAGGTCACCGAATTATGCATGCGTAGCTACCTAATTGATGTGAATTAATTAATCTCTACAAAGGTCGACAATCAATTAATTTGAAACCAATCAAGCATCCTAATTAAAAATTAAGGCCAGAAAGACTGTGCCCTAACTAACCAACATGCTCCTAAATTCAATTGGGTTCTTAGTGGCCATAAAGAACTAGAAACACATGCATTAAGATTTAAGATTCAACTATGTTGATTAATTGTCAGGAAAAGCTATATTCAACTAACCAAATATTCTTCAAACCTAAATTAAACATGCAATGCAAAGATTCAAGGTCAGGTTATAAACCTAAACATATACGTGCAACCGATGCTACGGGGGTAAACTCAAAGCATAGACGAACTACTAGGATACATGCGAGCTTGAGATTAACTAGCGATAGAATTACAATCATGATAGGGGCGTCAATCCAACACACAAATGAAATTCGAAATCAAGCAAGATTAAAAAAAACACAATTCCGAATTAAAACATAAAGTTGGGCAGAAAACTCAATGATTAATATTAATGCTTGATCCAAGAACTAAATAAAAGAATTACCTTATCAATTATAGACAAATCAACAATCTAATACACGTTCATTATCCAAAATCAAACTAAAAAATATCCTAATGATACTAAAAATAAATAGGGAAAGGAAGAAATAGGGCCTCTCCTCGACCTCCATTGAAATTCAGCATGTCCTCATTGATTTTCGGCACACTCTGACCTAAATTGGAAGAATTATATTTATAGAAAAAGGGACAGCGTCGCAATGCTATGCGGAGCGTTGCAACGGTGATGCGGCTGGTCTCGAGCATCAGGCACAAAAGTCCAACATTGGGCTGACGTTCATTTGCACGTGTGAGGGTTTCTCCGTTTTCAAAATCGTAGCGTTGCAACGCTGAGGGTGAGTGATAACTGGTAGAAATACACGTTATTACAACTCAAATAAGTAAAACAATGAGAGAATGTGACGATAAAATAAGTAATATCATGTCCGAAAGCACTAAACTGAAAGGAATTGCGATCACAGGCACCCATCGCATAAAAATAGTTAATTTACTTATTTTGTGCAGGAACAATACGATGGCGCATATAAAAGTACGATCCAAAGGAACAAGGCATCAATGCGCTTGAAGATTGCGATCGTGAGAAGTTTCTTAAAAAGGCGGCTGCATAATGATTGCATATCAAGGAACAATGCGATGGCGCATATGCGTTGGCAAGGAACAATGCGACCGCAAGTCATGCGATCGTGGGAAGCTTCTTAAAAAGGTGACAACATAATAAATCATGATGGGACGGAAAGCTGATAATGGTTAAATCCGAATTTAGTTGACAAGCTGTTAAAAGCCACACTGTAGCAAGTACACTCAACTTTCGGTGACCATGAATCGACACATCAGAACAGGGGAATTAATGCCGCCCATCATTGCAATCATTAGCAAGAAAGGCTGTTTCACTTTGAGCTCTATAAATACTGAAGGCCACTAGTGTAAAAGGGTTAACGAGCTTAGGAGTAGAGAATCAGTTAGTCTGTTCACGCATATACTCATACATATACTTAGAAGACAAAGAAGAGCAAAGAGACGAGGAAGTCAAGAGATTATTCCTGGACAGATCGAGAGACTACCGGAAAGCGTTACAAAGGAGAGAGGGCCAACACTTGCGAGAGCAAGAATACACATTTTGAACAGAGTTTGAGTGAACAAGAGCAGTGTAAAAGGCCACGGGAAGCAAGACATTGCTTACCGGGCTTCTTATCTCTCAAATCCATTTGATATTTCGTATTCAGTACTTTATTTACAAAAAATGGAAATCTCATTTCAATCTATGTTCAATCTCTCCATACCACGCATGAGTAGCTAAACTTCTGAATGGGTTAAGAAATACTTAGCTAGCATGACTTAAGATTTACATTTTATGCGATCATCTTGTCTTATGTATGTGTCATTCATCATTTGGACATACTTGAGAGAGTAGTCGAAAGATAGAATCTAGGCTTGAAAAAGTCAGATTAGAATCTAGGCTTGAGAGAGTCGGATTAGAATCGCATAAGCAAGAAATAGAGACTTAGACATAAGCTCTATTGCTATCTACACATCGCATGCACCCTAGAAATATGAATGATTATATGTGGTCACTTTGTTTTATGTTTGCATCATTCATCATCGCATAGACAAGAGTAGAGACTTAGAAATAAGTCCTATCGACTCTTTCGTATACATATCGCATGCGTCCTAGAAATAGGAATAATGGCATTCTGCATTGAGAAATGTAGTACTAATATTTGTGTTTAGCATGATTGCATAGCTTGTGCACAATCTTAGGAAATGTTAGCTAAACCCCTTCATCGCATACTCATTGTAACTCTACGCGTTCATCACTCTGCGTTTAAACTCCATCGCATAGGAAAAACCTTAATCAAAACACCATCCACTTCATTTGTTTTTACTACTGCAAGAGAATCAAAGTGACCGTTGCATATTTACTTAGTAGTCCCTGTCTTCGACCCTGGACTTACCAGAAAACCTAAAAAGGCTTATACTTGGGTATTATTAGGGAAACTTGCATGTTCACCGTATAACACACATCACCGCAAACTCACACCATAACATATCACAATTTTAACGCACCAGTGAGTATTGCAACGCTACCCATTCTATCTTACAACGTTAGGCGAGCGTCAAGACAATGCAAATGCGATGCTAAAGCAAGGGCATTTTGGTCTTTTTGACTCATTTGAAGCCTGGATGCTCAAATCACCTCCAAATTGCTTCAAATTAACCCTGTTCAACTCCAAATTGCCAATTCTACTCATGGCTGCTCGATACCTACAAAAATAAACTAAGATTCGTGGATATTACATGTCAACTTAAATATAAACATTTATTGATGTTTTATATGTATTTTAAGCTTCAGCTTAAGGTTTTATTGATGGTTTTATGTCACGAGCGTCAACAAAACTCAATTTATAATAGTCATAATTTAAAATAATGATCGTCAGAGTGGTTGCCCTCGGAGGTCGACGATGTTGGCCATCAATAGTAGTGGTTGGATGTTGTCGGAGTTGGCAGCAGACAGTGGTTGCCGAAGTTAGTCGTCGGAGGTGGTCACTGAAGTTGAGCAATGAGCTATGAAGCACAGATACTTCATGTGAGGCAACAAATCCGTATCAGACACGTATCGAATACCGATACTTCTAGATACTTCCTAGATACGTATCTGACACGCTATTTGACATATCTATTTCTACACATACCTTTTTTTTTAGAAAAAAAAAAAAAGACAAACAACTCATCCAATCTTTCCCAATCTAAAACTAGGCAACCTATTTAAAAAGCTAACTACTAGAGTCCAAAACTAAAAGGAAAAAAATAAATAAAAGATCAAACCCTAAAATCATCCAATCTTCATCTTCACATTTGATTACCCACAAAATCCACCAAAATATAAACCATTTGGATATCTTCAATAATTAAATGAGGAAGTTTTTCGTTTATCTTCATACTTCTCCCTCTAATCTTCTTCTTCTTCTTTGTAATATGAGTTAGTTTTCTATTGCATTTTATTAACGATTGTACTTCAACATCTTAGATGTTGCATTTTTACTGTATTTTAGTGTTTGTATTCTATTTTATGTCATTGTTATTAACTTGTATGATACATTTATCTATATCTTAGATTTTTTTAAGAAAAGGAAATGTAACTTCAATGTATCAGTATCCTCGTTTTTTAAAAATATATATATTAAAAAAATGGCGTACCCTTAGACGTATCCGTATCTTAGTTTTTTAGAAATTGACGAATCGTTGTATCCGATCGTATCCGTATCTGTGTTTGTGCTTCATAGGCAATGAGGCATTGGTGGTGATGAGGGCTAAATGTACTATTAGTAGACATGGTATAAAATGTCTAGTGACATATAAAGTTGGTCTTCTAACCAATAAGTTCATATATCAACTAATCTCAGCTCATCTCCTCACCCAACACCTAGAGTACATGTACAATGATTTAAGACGTTGATATAAATTATTTCTGAAAAAATTAGAAAAATAAAAAATAAAATAAAAAAAGATATTTAAATAACAGGGGAAAAAACAATTGATTGTAGAAAGAAAAACTGGCCATTTCTGTGGCCATTTCTGTTAACAGTTAATGCCCCAAACTTATTGGGTTTTTTCTTCTTCTTCTTCTTCTTCAATATCAGTCTGTTTCAGAATTCGAAGGCGTGGAGCGAAAAGATGGGCAGTTTGAGGACGGTGTGTAGGCCTCATGCCATGTTTTCTTCCTTCCTGTTTAGCAGCAGATGCCAGTCTATGCCCAGTGTTTCGTTTCGGAACCCTAATAACAAGCGTCGCTTTTCACTTTTCTCTCCCACCTTCAATTCTTCGTCAGGCTTTTCTCGGACCGAGAAGTGGTTCCGTATCAATCAGCGGAGGACGCTGGCCATGGCTTCCAATTGGGCCAACGAAAAATCTCCCTATGAAACTCTCGGTAACTTCCTTTTTCTCTCTCTTTTGGTTCTTTTCTAGCTCTGTGGTTTTCATCATGGAAATCTTCGGTTAGTACTGGGTGAAGAAGTTGGATTGGCCGATTGGGTAAATGGAAGAAATTATGCCGTCACTGAATCTGGACACTTTTGATTTTGTGATAAAATGTTTTGATGATTTCAAGGATATTGTTCTCGATCGTTTAAATTTATGTCATGGAATGCTTTTGCTTTTATGATTTCAAGGATAATGTCTGTTGACTGATTCGGAACTTTTTCATTTGTTCTTTGGTCCAATAAAAACAGAGTTAGAGAGGGATGCTGATGAAGAACAGATAAAGAGTTCCTATAGGCGCTTGGCCAAATTTTATCATCCGGATGGTTTGCTCCTTGCTCAAGTGAAACAATAATGTAGCTTAAAATTTCGCATGATTAAATTCATGAAGTTCTTCACATCTTGAAAAAAAGAAAAATCCTGAGTTGTTCATCAATTCTGAGAAGGAAGGAAAGACAACTCTGCAATTAAAATACTACACCATCTAAGTTAATCACATATTAAACCATTTCTAAACTGAATGGTGAGCTATATATTCCTTTGCCGTTGATATATAATCACTTCCAGTTACTAAATTTATTGGAGTTATGCACGAGAGTGATGAGGGGGTTATCAGCTCCCTCTCCCAAAATGAAATAAAATGAAACAAAGATTGTTATTTATTTAGACCTATGTCTGAATTTATATAGAAGGATCATGACTTTTCAAGTTTTATTTTGTTTTATTGAAGTACTGAGATTATTTTTTGCAACTTCTTGCCGGTGCCATGCTTTGTGGCAATCAGTATTGCCTTTCATACTACCCCCACACCAAAAAACTAGAGAAAACTTGCCTTTTTTGTCTGTGTTTAGTGCATGTGTTTGGTTAAAGAACTTATTTCACTGTAAACTGGGTTCCTTCTTTCTTCAAAGTTTATGATGGTAGAGGAACTCTTGAAGAGGGAGAAACAGCAGAAGTTAGGTTCATTAAGATTCAAGCTGCTTATGAGTTGCTCATAGATGATGAGAAGCGGAGGCAGTATGATGTAGATAACCGAGTTAATCCAATGAAGGTTTGATTTCACTTTATGTTATTAAGTGAATTATAATTTTCAATGGATAGAGAGTAGCTTCATATTTGAATTTCATTTTGTAGAGAGTATTTGGTTGTCGAACAAATTCTCATCTCAGTTGCTTACAAATAGCTTATTCTGCTGATTATTAGGCATCTCAAGCATGGATGGAGTGGCTTATCAAAAAGCGCAAAGCTTTTGATCAACGGGGTGATATGGCAATAGCAGCTTGGGCTGAGCAACAGCAGCGTGAGATGAATCTACGGGCTCGGCGCCTTTCTCGATCAAAGGTGAACAGACCTTTGGTGCTCAGAAATGCACTTGATTATATCCTCTTTACATTTTGAAACCAATTTTGGAAAAGGAACTCGGGAGTTATTTTTTCCCCTCACCTTATCTATCTGTACATTTGATATTTGAAAAGAAAAAAGAACTGAAGTTGGAATTTCGTTATGGAACACACCTTATTTCTGAAGTGGATGTTATTGCAGGTTGATCCAGATGAAGAGAGAAGATTACTGGCAAAAGAAAAGAAGGCGTCAATAGAGTATTTTAACAGCACACTTAAACGACACACACTTGTCTTGAAGAAGAGAGATTTAATGCGAAAAAAAGCAGAGGAGGAAAAGAAGAAGGTAATAAGCCGGCTTTTAGCTGAGGAGGGCCTCGAGCTCGTTACAGATGAGGATGACAACATGTAGATAATAAATTGAATTTATTGGCCTCAAAGAAAAATGCTGCAAATAGCCAATATCATTAGAAGAAACAGAAAGAGGAACAGAGAAAAGTTTCTGCATATAATTCCCTCTAAATTACCTTTAGTATTTATTGTACAGAAGAATTGTATATATACTATTTAGTTTACAGTCTAAAAGAAAGAAAATTGATTCTTGCACATGAAAATATCCACCCTCTCCCCTACGAAAAAACTTACAATTATAAGTAGAATGTGCTTAATGGATAAGAATTTTTATTTTAAGTTACTTTTGCGAAACTACTTTGTAAGCTTCAAGGACTTTGGATTTTTTTTTTTTTAAAAAAAACATTTATAAAACATTTTCAACGTGATGATTTTGAGTATGAAATTCTTGTTAGCATGATATAATACATGTTGAAGGATCCTACTTTTCATTGTAAGGACATATGATGAACTCAATCCAACCATCAATGTATGGTTCCCAAAGAAATACTTGCTCTATTTTAGGGTATTAATTTTAATCTTAGAAAATACTTGATAACATAAAAAGTCAGCTTCAGTAAAAAAAAATTAGAATGGTGTGGATTATTATCACTACATTTAATAACCACATGATTTTTTGTTTTGAAAATGAAGCTTATAAACACTATTTTTACTTAATAAGTTTCTTTGTTTGTTATCCACTTTTTACTAAACCAAGCCAAATTTTGAAAAATAAAAAATAAAAATATAGAATTTTGACAAAAACTTGAAGTGTTATCTCAAGAAATGTGAGACCCACAGTATAAAATTTTAGAAGGAAAAAGTCTAAATTGAAAGGGTTAAACAACATGCAGCGGAAATATCAAGGATCCATAAGCATTCTAATTCACTAATTTTGGCAAAAACTAAAGCATGCTCTTTTTTAAAAAATGAGTTTTCTGAACATACCTTTGAAGAACTCTCCAAGAAAACGTTTGTACACTTTAGGCAGAGTTATGGGACTCAAGAACAGCTTGAAGATATGAAGAAGCAAGATGAGCTCACAGCAATAGATTGAAGAAGATAGTTTCTTCTTCACAGAAATTTTTCTCTCAAAATTCTGCCTTAATCCTTCTCCAATAACTCCAATCTTTCTTATATATATTAGATGAACATGCAAAGAGATGGAGTGCATGACTTGCAGCTCATGTTTGGAGAATCAAAGTAGAGAGGATAATGGCTTTTGTGTGAGCATAAAGATTATGATAATGGAGAAAACTCAATTTCCATTTAGTGCAACCATGCAAAACAATTTTCCATTTTCTTTTAAAACAAAAAAATGATTTTAAATCATTTTAATTCAAAAATTGATTTTCTTAAATTAATTTAAAAAGCTATTAATTTAATATCAAATATTAAATTAATTTTTGCACAATAATCACCGTATTATATTTAAATCATATTTAAATATTTATTTTCTTGTTCCTTTTAATTTGAAGGTTTCAAATTAATTTCTCAAGCTACCCTAAATTATCCATTTACGAGCTAGTAGGGGGACCTCGCGAACCTACAGACCATGGGCTCCAACGATTCGAGATTAATCGGCTAAACTCATTAGTCCGATCTAACCCCCATTCGTTAACTAATGGGACACTCCACTATAGCCCATAGTTGAACTCCAGAAATACAAGTTATTTATGCTGTTTTATGTAGATATTGCGGCAAAAAGAGAGGAAAGTTGCGTCGATAGTATAAAAATTGGCTAAGAAATACGAAAATTATGAAATGTCGTAAACACACCCACTAACACCACTGCGATGGCGAAATAAAATATTCCAGTCTCTATTTTGCAGAAAATAGGTCGCTGCATGCGTTAATGGCTCGAAGACAAAATGTACAACGCATCTACTTTGCATGCGCCCATCAATCAATAACGAAGAGATGATCAACGCAATAACGGCGCATGCGACAATCAATCAAGAGCTTTAGCGATCAATGCATTTCAACCGCATGCGGTAATAAAAAACAACACCGAATGCGGCGATAGATTGAAGATGTGAAGAGCAACGCATTCGCGGGCGATTCTGACAAGTGTACAACTTTTATTGTGCAATTCTAACGAATTGACCATGGAACAGAAAGGAATTTTCCATTATGCCATTGTAGGAATTACCATAATTAGACAGTGGGGACCACAATTTTAAAGAGCCAAGGTCTTGCCTATAAATAGCTTCCTCAAATTCGCTGAAATAGACATAAATATAGACTGAGATACTCATACAAAGATATATTGATACGGGGAGAGAGGCTGGTCTGAAGAGACTTACAGAGTAAATCCGGGAGAACTACGAGACAAGGTCGAAAGGTGAGTCTCCGAGCAAAGAATTCTTCCGATTTCCGAAGCTGAAGCTCTGTGCAAAAGATCAATTCTACCGGGAAAGCAAACCTGAGAGGGAAGCTTTCCTCTCCACCACATCCATATGTTGGCAAGCACAAGTCTCCGATTGGGATCTGTATCAAGACGTTGACACTCTTTCCGTATTTGTTTCTATTCTCTAATTCATCTTCTGTGTTCATCTTCTTTAATCCCTCATTCACAAGCATGTATCAAACGCTTAATTTTAGAATTAAATGTTATCATCGTCATCGTTATCATCTCTCTGTCTCTTTCCATACATTTATCATCCATTTTCTCCATGATGTGTTCTTAATCCCGGGGTAAATAGTGAGAATTAAGCGAGTGAGTTAATCTGTGTCAAAGAATCAATTAAGTTTAGCTAAAGCATGTTGATGGCATCTTCACTTGTGAGAGCAGAAGTGAAGATATTATTCCGCCTATCGAGAGAAGGTTGGAAGAATGCATTAACTAAAGCGGGAAGTATTTCCAGAGATGGAAACAACCTTGTGTTCATCACGTTTATCTCTGTTTCACCATAGACATATGGGAACACGACCGATCACTCAACCTAGGTTAACTCGATCTTAATTCTGAGCTAGCTATGAACTTCTGTTTATTCGGGATTATCCTTTGATCTGCAAACGGTGAGAGTAGTCCAACAGCACTGCTCAATAAGCTTACCATTTTGGGGATACGACCGGATGAATAGCTAGAGACATAGCCTTGCAAGATGAAATTCACTCCTATCCTATTTAGGGTTAGCAGATAGGTTGTTCTCTTAAGTACTGACTCCAAGTCTTGAACAAATGGGGCCCTGCCTTCTCATGATAGAGAAAAGATTTGATTCATAAAAATTATGAATCGGAATTGTTCATTAGAGGATCAGTAGAAACATAAGGAATAAGATGTAGTCACAAGAATAAAACGGTACTTTTGACCTAACTGTGATTATGAACAACCTGTGAAGGATCGATGTAAGGGTGAAAATTAATCTTTTAGCATGTGGACAATATGAATATGAATCATACAAGCTCATGTTCCTGGCAACGGCGCCATAAACTTGTAACGGTAAAAATTAATCTTTCAGCATATGGACAATGTGAATATGAATCATACAAGCTCATGCCCCCGACAACGGTGCCATAAACTTGTAAGGATACAAATGAAGTGTTTTTCTGTGTTATGTTTTGTATCGCTTATACACACTACTGATGGATGAATGTAATACAAGCTCATGTTGCCATAAACTTGTTGACTGTAAAAATGGAATGTTATCTTTATCTATTGCGCTGATGAATGAATGAATGATGATCTATATGCGCTCAAGTGATTTGCGATAAAGACATTTTATGCGATACTATGTTCTAAGTATATGCATTGATAGTGATATGCTCGTAGTATGCGATGAAGTAGTGTGTGTCACAAGTTTCCTTGTGCTGAAACCAAGTATAATTCCAACACAAGTTCTCAGAGTGATCTGAGGTCGAACACGGGGATTGTTGTCGTTAAATGCGATACTTATGTGATACATGCGACCGGTTACAATAATGAATAAAGAATTTTGGTTTGTACAAAAATATAAATTGCGCTAAAAGTAAAAATGCGTTGATAAAGTAAAATACGTTGTAAATAAAATGCGTTGATAAAGTAAATTCCTAAACTACTATGATACATGATACATGATACAGGGGTCGAGGACTGGCTGTGAAGTTGTACAAAAGAATCTATGGATGCGATGTCAAGTCTTATGAATGAGGCAAAAAGAGAAAGAGTAAAGAGTAAAAATATCGCAAGTTTGTCAATTGTGTTAAGGACGCAACTAAGGTTCCGCTTTCCCTTGGCGTACACCATAAAAAATGAAATAGTCGGTTTTAACAGTAAACGATCGTTATAAAGAAAAGTGACTATTTTCGTAGTCTAGTCTATATGCAAACGCATTGCATAGATAGGATACCCCCACTCTTATGTCTCAACATGAACGATTTGGGGATCACATCTTTTGTAGCACCTTACAACTTCTGGTAACAACTACAGAATGGACTGCATCCAATAGTGTTACCAGGATGAGATACTCAATTTCATCCATATACTTATTAGACTATTTAGTCCATATACTGTCAACTTGATTCTGTTTATGTCACTACATAAAGTTACAACATTCAGACTATAGGCAAGGATGCGTTTATTGGATTTTCATAATAAGATGCAAAATCAACAAGTCATTGTTATTGATAAAATAGAATGTTTAACACGAACTGCAAGTTCTAAGACATTCCCAACAATCTCCCACTTGGACTAAAATTCCAGTGAGAACAAATATATACAGTATAATGTTGAGATACATAATGGGAAAAATACAATAAACTAGGGCATCTAAAATACCATAGACATTCTTCCACTTGCCCTAGATTACACTACTCGGAGTCCTAGTCCAACTAGGTGGCCCTTGAAAACTATAGCCGAGAGGGCCTTGGTGAATGGATCAGCAAGGTTGTCTTCAGAGGCCATCTTTGTGACGAGCACATCTCTTCTGTGTACAATCTCCCGGATGAGATGGTACTTTCGTTCAATGTGTTTTCCACGCTCGTGATTCCTGGGTTCCGTTGAGTTAACAACTGCACCACTGTAGTCACAATACAGTGTGATAGGGAGGTAGATATTTGGAACGACTTCCAAATCAACTAAGAATTTGCGTAGCCATACTGCTTCCTTAGCAGCTTCGCATGCAGCCACGTATTCCGCTTCCATAGTGGAGTCAGTGATACAACTTTGCTTGATACTTCTCTAAACTATAGCTCCTTCGTTAAGAGTGAAAATTGATCCTAAAGTAGATTTCCTGGAATCTACGTCAGTCTGAAAATCAGAATCAGTGTATCTCGTAAGGATCAAATCCTTAGGTCCATATACAAGCATATAGTTCCTCGTTCTTCTAAGGTACTTGAGGATATTTTTGACAGCGGTCCAATGACCGTGTCCAGGATTAGATTGGAACCTGCTGATGATTCTAACTGCAAAACATATGTCGGGATGTGTACACAACATAACATACATCAAACTCCCAACTGCAGAAGCATATGGAATTGTGTTCATCTCCTCAACCTCTTGAGGTGTTTTAGGACATTGTTCCTTCGAAAAATGAATTCCATGCTTGAAAGGTAATAAACCTTTCTTGGAATTTTGCATATTATACCTTGACAACATCTTATCAATATAAGATGCCTGAGACAATGCTAATGTTCTATTATTTCGGTCTCGAAAGATCTATATTCCAAGAACATGTTGAGCATCACCCAAATCTTTCATTTGGAACTGTGATGCTAACCATCTCTTTACGTCAACAAGAAAGCTTGTCTCATTCTCAATGAGCAAGATATCATCAACGTACAGAACTAAAAATGCTACAGTTTTGTTGACTATCTTCTTGTATACATAAGGCTCGTTAACGTTCTGTTCAAAGCCATAAGATTTGATCGCAGTGAAATCTTATATTCCAGGATCTGGACGCTTGTTTCAATCCATAAATGGATCGATTAAGCTTACAGACTTTCTGTTCCTGTCCTGTTTCGACGAACCCCTCTGGTTGAGACGTAAAAATACTTTCATCAAGATAGCCATTCAGAAAAGCTGTCTTGACATCCATTTATCATATTTTATAGTCATAATATGTGGCAATGACAAGAAGTATTCTTATTGATTTAATCATGGCTACAGAAGAAAAAGTTTCTTCATAATCAATTCCTTCTTTTTGGGTAAAATTCTTTGCCACGAGCCTGGCTTTATAGGTCTGTACCTTGCCAATTTGGTCTCGTTTTCTCTTGTAGATCCACTTACAACCTATAGGTGTAACATCTTATAGTTGATCTACAAGTTCCCAGACTGAGTTGAAGTACATAAACTCCATTTCATCATCCATGGCTTTTATCCATTGTTCCCTGTCAACATATTCCATTGCCTTCTTAAAGGTTAATGGATCGTTTAAACCATCATCTTGTATGATGTTTTGAGTTTCTGTTAAACTCATGTAGCGTTCAGGCTTCCCACTACAACGTGGCATTCCCAACTCTTGGGATGGACGTGACGGGACAACAACCGTTGTTGATGGACCTGCTTGATCAACAACTCTTGTTGATTTTTCTGTAGTATCTTTAGACAGCTCTTGCAATATTAGTTTACTGCGAGGTAGATGGTTTTTAATATGATCTTCCTCCAAGAAAGTTGCATTTGTCCATACAAACACTTTATCTTCTTGGGGATCATAAAAGTATCCTCCTTTTGTTTCCATGGGATATCCAACAAATAGGCATAATTTCTGTACTGTATATCCCCAAAAGAATTGAGGTAATTAAGCATAACTCATCATAGACTGAACCATGTCCAACAAGGTTCGATTTCTCCTTTTTGCAACACCGTTTTGTTGTGGTGTTCCAGGTGTTGTGAGTTGGGATTGAGTTCCATGATCTACTAGATAATTCTGGAATTGCAAATCCATATACTCACCACCTCGATCAGATCGAAGTGTTTTCATTCTTTTACTTTACTGATTTTTAGTCTCACCTTAAATTCTTTGAGCTTTTCAAGAGTTTCAGACTTGTGACTGATTAAGTAAATATAGCCATATCGAGATTAATCATCAATAAAACTGACGAAGTACTGATATCCTCTTCGAGCTTTAACATTCATCGGACCACAAAGATCTGAATGTATAAGTTCAAAAGGTACTTTGGCACGAAGACCTTTGTAAGAAAAAGATCTTTTCGTCATTTTTCCCTCAAGACATGATTCACATGGAGGTAGGGAACTGTCTTTTAACTTATTTAGATGACCGTTTTTTACCAATCTATCAATCCTGTTGAGATTAATATGACCAAGTTTGAGGTGCCAAAGATAGGCGTTAGGAGAAATTTTCCACTTTTTATTATGAGTTTCAGCCGTTTTAAACATCTCTATATTTAAAATAACTTTTTCTTTCGTTAGTTGTAATATGTATAAGTTATTTGCAAGTCTAGCAGAACAAATATGAACACCTCTTGAATAAACAAACACTTCATTATATTCAAAAGATACACTGTACATATTCTCTAAAAGACAAGAAATGGATATTAGATTTCTTTTCATCTTAGATACAAAGAACACATTCTTGAGTAGGATAAAAGAATCTCCAAAAAAACAACTTCACATCTCCCACTGCTTCAGTTGAAATAACTTCACCTGTGTCCACCTTGAAAGTCATCCCATATTCAGAAAGTCTTCTCCAAGAACTAGTTTCCTGTAGAAAAGTATAAACATGATTAGCAGCGCCTGAATCTAATATCTAGGTAAGGTGAGAATTTTCCGCTATACATGTTTCAACAACTAGTAAATCATATTTACCTTGTTTATTCTTTTCTGCTTTCTTTTCAGCTAGATATTTTGGGCAATTACGCTTCTAATGCCCAACTTCTCCACAATAGAAACATTTTCCCTTGGGAGTTTTGTTTTTGTTTTTCTTCGCAGCAGTTTTCTTTTTTCCTTTTCATTTATTTTTCATCTGTACGGTTTTATCTTTAGAAGAAGAAGAAGGACTAGCTTTCTTATCATCAACGAGTTTCGTACCAGACGTAGACCCTTTGTAAAACTTTTTCAGTTTAGAAATAACATTTATTTCTTTTTCCTTGAGTTTCATCATCAATTGATAAGTTTGCAATTCATTCAACAACGTTGTTAAGTTATAAGTGATTTTGTTCATGACAACATTTTTCCTGAATGGTAGATAGCTTTCAGGAAGTGATTCCAGTATCATGCTCACTTGACTTGTTTCGTCTATCATAGCCCCGTGAGCCTCTGCGATATTAAAATGGACCATCATGTCAAGAACGTGTTCTCTTACGTTGGTTCCATCCTTCATATGAGTTACATACACATATTTGATGGCTTCATGTCTAACAGAGGATGGTGGTTGCCTGAACAACTCCTGTAATAATACTATGATCTCACGAGTTGTGGGCATGACCTCATGTTTCTTGTTGAGCATATCAGATATACTCACCAATATATAGGCTTGGGCTTTTTCATTCACCCTTACCCACCTATCATAAACATCCCGAACATTTCGGGTCGCCGTTGAACTGGGAACTGGAGGACGCTCCTCTGTTAACGTAAACCTCAAATCATCTACTACTAATATTGTATTAATATTTGATTTCCAATTTAAGTAACCCTCTCCGTTAAATTTTTCAGAAGCAAGCAGTTGTATAATCGAGTTCGACATTGCTGAAACATTTTAAACAAACTCTATTAAATATGCATCTAAATCCATTTTAGAAAAACTAATAAAGTACCCAATAAATCTTTATTTATTTGCAACGATACTTAAGTGATTTAGAACAAGTGCTACCGTGGGGCAGTCAAGAATTCCTTCACAGAAGCAAGACAGTTCTTGACCAAATACTATTATCTGGAATAACTCATATCCCAATAGTTCTTTTGATTATCGTTTTCGGTCAAGATCTTTACTAACACTTAGTAATTCTTGTAAGTGTGATCCGCCATTTTTCAGATCTTATAGGACGGTATGAATATGCCTTCGAGAGAGAAGACAATATCCAAGATGGAACTATAAGAACCTATTCATTTTACTGAAGCCTTGATTGTTCTGAATCCTATGTTACAACCCTCCGTATGGATCGTCGTGGTTAACGACTAGCTAGTGCTGCATAAAAACAACAGCAGACGCAACATAAGAATCTCACGGTTCAAACTAATGGAAGAAACCGTAGGACAATGTTGACACATTTCCTTCACCCACTTACTATGAACCACTTCCCTCATTCACCTTGTTATTGACCCATGCAAACACTTTCCGTATTGAGCAGTCAAGGTAAAATCGACAAGAAGATGAGCATGGATCTCACGGTGTGAACTCTTGAGGATGTGAGAGCTAATAACTATATATCAAATATATTGTTAATCTCTCACTGAAGTGTTCTAAATGTTTGGGTAATTTACTTAGACATGACGGCTAATTTCATACAACCTAAGTCTAAGTGATTTATCTAAATATAACTCTTATAATTGGATTTAACCTACAATGTCTAGGTGATAAACAATTTTATTACCTCACATCGCTCACACAAGCTCATAAAATTAGTTAACAACTCTCAATAGTTCGGTCATAATCCCCGGGTAGGAGGTGTTCCGTAAACCCTCAACTTAAGTACCCCCAGCCTTAGACAGGTTTATGAACCGATACGAGTTTGTCCATATTTTATAGGACACCAATCTATTTTAACGTTTAAAATTAGTTGTTAACCTAACTGAGCATGTAGCTGTTCTTTGTTATGGATTTTAAACTTCTAACCAATTTTATAACAACTTACAAAATTTAGACATGCTTAACATCCACAACATTCAACAAAGGTATCTAATATAACTATTATATTAAACATAACTCATACATACTGTATATTATAACAATTATAACATACTGTCAATGCATGTAACATACTTCCTACGGTGGGATTTTTACTGTATGCATATACATGAATTTATTTAATTATCACATGCATCTCATGCATAAACAATTAAATACTAACTGTTATAGTTTTCGTTTTGGCATAAACAAGCAAATAGATAGCTAACAGCTTCATAATCATCTTTGAACTGCTCGAACCGCTCCAAACCAACAAAACAACTTGAACCGGGCTGGATGAGTATGAATCGAACCAACAAAGCCTAAATCGGACCTACCACAACCATTTGAGGCTGAACCGAATTGAACCTTAAGTAAAACGATCGAATCGGTTGCTCTCGGTCCAACCTCAATATGCTGTTAAGGTCGATCGTGTAACGCTTGTGAGGTAATCATCTAGTGTCATCGCCTTAGGTTGAGAGGAAGTACACGATCGCATAATGTTTGCTAAAAGTTAGACGATCGTTTAGCTCTATCGCATAGGACTAGACTATCGTTAAGTTCCATCATAGTGCAATCACTTAGCTCCATCGCATAGTACTAAGCGATCACATAACACCATCGCCCAACGCATTCAAGTCATTGTTTAGTATCCGATGCAGCTAAACAATCGCATAGCTCCATTGTATAGAACATCATCGCGTCGCATAGCATTTATCTACACGATCGCTTAACTCTGCGACCAAACGATCGCTTACTGCTATCGCGTAGCACTTCATCGCATCGCTTAGCGCACATCATTGCTAAACGATCGTATAGTGCTATCCTTTAGCAAAATTAACGTATCGTCTAGTTCCCACGACAAAACTAAACAATTGCGTAATGCTATCGTATAGCAAATGAACACATCGCTTAGCTCCCGCAGGTACATGATCGTTTAGCGTTCATCATCACAACGACCAGTGCATATTACTAAACGATCGTCTAGCTTTTCTTCTCATCGTGTAACGTCTGGAGCTTAACGATCGTTTAGCAACTAGACCTCAGCAACAAATTTAAGCAGAAGTTGAAAAATCTGGAACAGCAACTCGACCTCTTTCGCTTGTTTATTCAATTACATCTTAATTTCAACTCTAATAACTTTAAATAAATTACAGACTCTTGCTAACACATAAATGCTCATCAAACAAGAGCCAATTATAAATTTAATTGAGAAATTAAAAAGAATTAAAATGCCAAAACTCAAAAAACCATAGCAGTGCATCAGTTTCATATATCTCATGAAAAAACACCCACCTTGCCAAAATTAGACCAAATTGAAAGCTTGAAAGATGCTCTGATACCAATTGAAAGAGTTAAACAACATGTAGCGGAAGTATCAAGGATCCATAAGTATTCTAATTCACTAATTTTGGCAAAAACTAAAGCATGCTGCTCTTTAAAAAATGGGTTTTCTGAACATACCTTTGAAGAACTCTCCAAGAAAATGTTTGTACAGCTGTTGTCTTCACTTGAAATCACCGTGAACCACCTCAAAGCCTTTCTTACTCTTCTCTTGGAGCTTTAGGCAGAGTTGTGGGACTCAAGAACAACTTGAAGATATGAAGAAGCAAGAGGAGCTCACAGCAGCTGATTGAAGAAGACAGTTTCTTCTTCACAGAAATTTTTCTCTCAAAATTCTGCCTTCATCCTTCTCCAATAACTCCAATCTTTCTTATATATTTTAGATGAACATGCAAATAGATGGAGTGCATGGCTTGCAGCTCATGCTTGGAAAATCAAAGTAGAGAGGATAATGGCTTTTGTGTGAGCATAAAGATGATGATAATGGAGAAAACTCATTTTCTATTTTGTGCAACCATGCAAAACGATTTTTCATTTTATTTTTTAAAAAAATGATTTTAAATCATTTTAATTCAAAAATTGATTTTCTTAAATTAATTTTAAAAAACAATTAATTTAATATCAAATATTAAATTAATTTTTGCATAATAATCATCTTTATATATTTAAATCATATTTAAGTATTTATTCTTTTTGTTCCGTTTAATTTGAATGTTTCAAATTAATTTCTCAAACTACCCTAAAACTTATCCATTTACGAGTTAGTAGGGGGGCCTCGCAGACCTACAGATCATAGGCTCCAACAATCCGAGATTAATCGACTTGTAAAACTCTTAGGTTTGAGAAAGAATCGAAATGCTCTATTCATTCACCAAAAATATGAATATATACAAGTGTACAAAGCATAGAAAAGGAAAATATCACAAAATATTTACAAGAATGGAAAACCCTAACTATAGAATTATAACACTCCCCCTCAAGCTGGAGCATATATATTAATCATGCTCAACTTGTTACATAGATAATCTATATGTCTTTCATCCAATGCTTTCGTGCAGATATCTTCTAATTGTTCTCCAGTCTTCACATATCCTGTAGAAACCAACCTTTGTTGAATTTTTTTACGTACAAAATGGCAATCAACTTCAATATGTTTAGTTCTTTCATGAAATACTGGATTAGACACAATATGAAGTGTTGCTTGATTATCACACCACAACTTTGTCGGTGTGGTGATTTCAAATCCCAACTCAACAAGAAGTTCATATATCCAAATCAATTCACACACAGATTGTGCCATTGCTCTATATTCTGATTCTGCACTTGAACGTGACACCACATGTTGCTTCTTACTCTTCCAAGAAATCAAATTACCACCAACAAAAACACAATGCCCTGAAGTTGATCTTCTGTCTTCTTTAGATCCTGTCCAATCGGCGTTTGAGAAACATTCAATATTAGTATAACCATAATTCTTATATAATAAACCACGCCCGGGAGTAGCCTTCAAATAACAAAGAATCTGTTCCAATGCAGCCCAATGATCAACTGTAGGGCATGACATGTACTGACTCACAATACTTACTGAATAGGCTATGTCGGGTCGAGTCACTGTAAGGTAATTAAGTTTTCCCACAACCTCCTATATCTTTCAGGATCTTTTAGTAATTCTCCATCTTTTGTGAGCTGTAAGTTGGGCATCATTGGGGTACTACATGGCTTAGCCCTCAGTTTTTATGTTTCAGTCAACAAATCAAGTACATATTTTCTCTGTGATAATAGAATTCCTTTCTTGCTTCTTATTGAAGGAAATCGGAAACGCGATTTCCATGAGCAGCGGAAGCAAGACTATTCCAAATTACAATCATGAATCAACAATACATTTACAGTCGACTTCAATACAAGTGGTTATGCAAATATACAGAGAAATTACAGCATGAACTATAAATGTACAAAGAGGCAAACTCTATACGAACATCGGTAGAAGCGTCTCCACGCTCTATTGCGCACTCTGATCGAACAACAGCGACCACAAACACTCAATTTACACGACCACAACACCGCACGAACACAGCACGAACTCTTCGTGCTCGTTCTCAACGATCTCCTCGGTCACGAACTCCTCCGCAATAGCGAACGACCTCCGCAGCACCACGAACGGCCTCTGGAAAACCTCGATGGGTCGAGTTGAGTCTGACACCACCAACAAGGCGACATTGGTATTCTCGGTGTGAGAATTCAGAGTGTGGGTTCTGTTAGGACTTGGTGTGAGGAAAACGAACGGAGGAAAGACAGATCGTGTACACGACTGGGCAAGTGGGAGAAGTCGGAGACCTATCATATAGGTCGATGCCCAATCATTTAGATAAAACTATGTGATCGTCTAGCAAAAGCTATGCGATCGTTTAGCTAGGTCGATTCTACACGATCGTTTAGCTAGGTCGATTCTACACGATCGTTTACCTTGGGCCAACGATCGTCTAGCAAAATTATGTGATCGCTTAGTAAACACTGAACAATCGTTTAGCTAGCACCTGCACAATCGTTTACCTAGACCAGCCGTCATTTAGTAAATCTGTATTTACTTGACGACTTCCGTGAGTTTCTTTTCGTCGGAGAGAAAACTCAAAACCTTTCCCCTCTTTTTCAAAATAGGAAACCGATTTCCTTTTAAAACCTCACGATTACCATGATCAATAACCACTCACTACATTTGGTTATTTAAAAGAAAAAGTATAAATTATCTAATAATCAATATTATTATAAATATAAATGATAACCAACTTATCATACTATATTTATAACCTATTGTTTTAATATTTTATCTCATGAAACATATAAACCATAGTTCTTTTTCTATTCCACGGTACTTAATGTAAATCTCATTTACATCAATCCTCCACTAGATGTATCTCATACACCATACCGATTATATCACATGTAATCAAAATATCTCTTGTCAATTTGAACATTTCAAATCAACACTAAGAACTGATCCTTCAACATGAATCCAAGCTACCAAGGGGACCTCATGGACTTGTAGATCCGAAGCTCCAACGGTACGTGAATAACTGACTAAACTCTTTAGTCACGGGATCCACCATCCGTTAACTGTCAGGCACTCCACTAAAGACCGACAACTGAACTCTCCTCACTACAGATATATTATGTGTCCATCTTAACCAATGAGCAGTGCGACAACCCTTCACAGATCGCTCGTAAGTACAGCTGGGCCAATAACCGTTATGCCACTGTAGTTACATATGTCTCCTTAAGTACCACTGATCCCTCTAATGAACATAAATCATAGTCCTACTATGACTGAGTCTTCTCTTCCAAAGAGAAACTGTGGCCACTATGTTCAAGCCCCGGAATCAGTCCTTAAGGGAGCAATCTCTCTAATTTTCCCTACTTCGGGAAATGAGTGAATTCCATATTGTAGATTGAGTTCCCAACTCCCATATCAGATAAGTCCCCAAAAAGGTAGGCATGTTGAGTTGGCAATCTGGCCACTCTCACCCATACTAATCAAAGGACCACCCTCAAAGGCAGGAGTTGACAAAACACTCAGGATTGAGGTCGTGTCACCTATGGTCATTTAGGTGAGATGCAAGTCTCTAGTATCAACGGCGTTATATATAGAGTCTAGTCATCTCGTGGTCCAGGTCTTATACAAACACTTTGTATAGGACACCCCCGCTCCACGTCTCCACAAATGATCAGGATCTACCATATGTAGTAGTTTACAACACTTGCAAACCTCTACAAAGAGGTTCGTATCCGTAGTCCCACAAGGATCAGGTATCCCACCTTATTCCTTATATTACAGACCGATTTAGATTATCACTTAAGGCATAATCCACTTGTATATCATATATACATGCTTAAGTTCACATAAGATAACCAAAGAGCTTTGTTTATTGGATACAAGTAAATGCCAGAATTAAATAACACTTATTTTATTCATTAAACAATGTGCATCTTTACAAAACAATGAGACTCCGAAAGAATTAGGACACCAATCCCAACACTTATTACCTCAATTCCTAAGAAGTATTTCAACATACCCAAATCTTTTGTATGGAATTGACTATGAAGAAAGGTCTTTAGAGACTGGATACCTAAAGCATCATCACCAGTAATCACAATATTATCCACATATACGACTAACAAGATGACACCACCCTCAGATCTCTTAAAAAAGACTGAATGATCTGACATGCTCTTCCGCATTCCAAAGCTTTCAATCACCTGACTAAATTTACCAAACCAAGCTCGTGGGCTTTGCTTTAATCCATACAAGGATTTACGAAGGCGACACACCATTCCATTCTCCCCCTGAGCAATAAACCCTTGTGGTTGCTCCATATACACATTTTCTTGAAGATCACCATGAAGAAATGCATTTTTAATATCAAGCTGATGTAAAGGTCAATGATTGATTGAAGCTAATGAAATAAACAACCGCACAGATATCATTTTTGCTACAGGAGAAAGAGTATCAGTATAGTCAACGCCATAAGTTTGTGCGTAACCTTCGCTACAAGGTGCGCTTTTAACCGAGCAACAGAACCATCAGGATTGACTTGCAAACACCCATTTTCAACTGATAGCCTTCTTTCCTGCAGGGAGAGTAACTAAATCCCAAGTACAATTATCATCTATGGCAGTCATCTTCTCCACTATTGCGGCACACCAACCAGGATAAGACAAAGCCTCATGAACAGTTTTAGGGATGGATGCAGACTTTAAGGATGTAATGAATGAACATGTGGAAAGCGACAAATGGTTATATGAAAGAAAAGAGAAAATAGGATGAGCACATATACGTTTACCTTTACGAAGAGCAATAGGGAGATCATCACTCGTTTTTGGATCCACTGACGAAGAAGACTCTGGTACAGGGCATGGAACTGAAGAAGGTTGTCGTTGAGTATAGACCTTAACGATGGGTGGAAGAGTAGAGGTAGCCACAGGTAGAGATGAATCAGGAAGAGGATCGGAGGGAGAAGTAACTGTGTAGACAAGGAAATCATCCTCTACTTCCTTATGCTCTCTTTGACTCTTATTCGGAGAGAATGATGGTGATGAAAAAAAGGGGGTATGTTAAAAAAATATGATATCAGGAGAGACGAAATATTTATTTAGACTAGGACAATAACACCGATACCCCTTTTGGACACGGGAATAACCAAGGAAAATATATTTTAAGGACTTTGGATCCAGCCTGGTACCCCGAGGCCGAACATCCTAAACATCCCGAACAAAGCAGGTACAACAAAATATTTTGGGTGGAATGGGAAACAAATTTTGCTTGGGGCATAAAGTATGAAAAGGTATCTCACCCTTAAGAATGGAAGAAGGCATGCGATTTATTAAGAAATAAGCTGTGGAAATAGCATCAGCCCAAAAGGATTTTGGAACATGCATCTGAAACATCAAAGCTCTGGCTGTCTCAAGGAGATGATAATTCTTTTGTTCTGCAACCCCATTTTGGGATGGAGTATCGACACAAGAAGATTGATGAAGAATGCCATGGGTATCTAAATAAGACTTGAGTGTATGAGAGAAATATTCTTTAGCATTATCACTCCGTAGGATTTTAAGAGCACCACTAAACCGAGTTTGAATTTCAGCATGGAAGTTACGAAAATGATAAAGTAACTTAGAACGACTTTTCATTAAATATAACCACGTAACACGAGAATAGTCATCGAAAAATGTAACAAAATACTGAAACCCTCCTTTGGACTCAATAGGAAAAAGACCCCAAACATCATAATGGACTAATTTAAAAGGAGCACAAGCTCGTTTATTGACTCGAGGATACAAACTCAAACGATGAAATTTAGCAAACTAACATGACTCACAATCTAAAGAAGACAAATGTTGAAGTTGTGGACGAAGACTCTTCAACACAGAGATAGACGAAACCCAAACGACAATGCTCTTCAAAAGGAGACGACACACTTGAGCACGTGATGGCCGTAGTTGTTTGTGGTTCAAAGATGTAAAGACCTCCAAATTCATGCCCTTTAACAATAGCCTGTTTCGTCATAAGATCCTGAAATAAGCAATAACAAGGAAAAAAAAGAGACACAACAATGAAGATCACGAGTGAGTTTACTGACCGAAATCAAATTAAACGAAAAATGTGGTAAATTTAAAACTAATGACAAAGAAATTGATTCAGTAAGATGGACGGTTCCTGATCCTAAAACATGAATGAAGGTTCCATCAGCTATAGTGACATTAGGTGAAGAGGTAGATGTACAAAGGTTAAGGAATAAACTGGGGTTACCTGTCATATGATCTGTAGCGCCAGAGTCAATGACCCATTTTGACGTGGAGAAAAGAAGTCATTTAGAAATGTTATCTGTCTCTACGATGGTCGTAATGGGAGTAGAAGATGATGCCCTCAATGACTCTTGATACTGCTGAAATTTAGCAAACTCCTCTGCAGAAATCGTAATTGACTTGTCAAGATTATCAAGAGTAGAGGCGACATGTGCAGAGGGTGATGGCATCCTCTGACCTTTATTTAGCAATTTTCTGCATTCACGCTTCGTATGGCCAGGTTTATGACAATAATAGCAAACACCTCCTAGATTTGATCTTTGGTTATTTGGATGACCTTTGAAGCTATTTGATTCAACCCCCTTATTACCTCTATAATCATTTGTGCGCCCAATCAAAGCACTGCTAGAATCAGATGATGTAACTGCTTGTGTCTTTTCAGTACGAAGTATTCAAGTGTAAGCTTCTTCCAACGATGAGATATTTAAGTTTGACAACACTTGATCTTTGGCCATCTCATATTTAGGTGCAAGACCTACTAAAAAGCTCATGATAAACAACTTTTCACGTTGAGCCATTAAAACTTTTGGATCCGTACTGATTGGCATCAAGGCATTGAATTTCGCGCATGTATTTTTAATCTCCATGAAATAGCTTGTATGAGATTTTTCTCCTTGATCAGGTTGATATAGAGTCTTACAAACATCAAACACTCTATTAATATTCTCTTTCCCTTAATAAAGGAAATCCAGATATTCCAATAGTACCTTGACTGATTCACAGTGATTTACTAGTTCAACCATTTCACGATCAATAGAATTCTTGATTTGTAGAAGCATCCTTGAATCGTCCCGCCACCAAATTTTCTTATTAGCATCAATCGGTGGCTCTTCTGTGATGTGATCATCCATCTCCATGCTCCTAATAAAGTGGCGGACATTTGATCTCTATGAATAGTAGTTGGATCCATTCAACTTGTGTTCAGTTACTTTTGACACCATAGGAACAATCTCAGACATGACTACTGGTTTCTTATCAGCCATTACCTCAAAAAAAAAAAAAAAAAAAAAAAAAAAAAGACACCAGACAGCAGAGAATCAAACCCTAATTTACCGAAGAGATGTCTTTACAAGCAGTGAGAATATCTATATATCCCAAAAAAACACACACCAAGAAGAGTCAACCACACTGAAGAAATCGACAGAAAACGAACAAAAAATGACGGTGCATGCACTTACACGCACCGGCGTGTGGACGGACGACAGAGAAAAAACAATCGGCGCGTGAGCCTCACGCGCTGGTCAGATGGCAACCGGACTTGGGGTTTTGTAGATCGGCGATTGGGCTCCTCGTTGGACTGAGCGATGTCGAAAAAACAGCTTCCTTTGTTTTTTTTTTTTTCCGACGACTAATAACTGCGCGCGGCGGCGGCTAACGACAGCGAACAAACCAAAGACGGCGACTGTGAGCAAAAGTGTAAACTCACCTCTCCACAAAACCCTAAACGTATCACAAACGGGTTCTAAATTCTCAAACCCTAAGGTTCACAAAAACCTTTAAGTTTATTTAGAGAGCTCCGATACCATGTAAAACTCTTAGGTTTGAGAAATAATCAGAATGCTCTATTCATTCACCAAAGATATGAATATATACAAGTGTACAAAGCATAGAAAAGGAAAATATCACAAAATATTTACAAGAATGGAAAATCCTAACTATAGAATTATAACACGGCTAAACTCAGTAGTCCAATCTAACCCTCATTCGTTAACTAATGGGACACTCCACTATAGCCCATAGTTGAACTCCCCTCACTGTAGATATATTATGTCCACTTAATAACCATAATCAGTAAGTCGATCCTTCACAGGTTATTCATAATCACAATTAGGTCAAAAATATCGTTTTACCCCTGTGACTACATCTTGTTCCTTAAGTTCCTACTGATCCTTTAATAAATAATTCTGATTCATAATCTTTATGAACCAAATTCTTTCTCTATCCTGAGAAGGCAAGGCCCCGTTTGTTCAAGACCTAGAGTCAGTACTTAAGAGAACAACCTATCTGCTAACCATAAATAGAGTAAGAGTGAATTCCATCTTACAAGGCTATATCCCCAGCTATGCTAACCATAAATAGAGTAAGAGTGAATTCCATCTTACAAGGCTATGTCCCCAGCTATTCAGCCGATCTTATCCCCAAAATGATAAGCTTATTGAGCAGTGTTGTTGGACTACCCTCACTGTTTGCAGATCAAAGGATAATCCTGAACAAATAGGAGTTCATAGCTAGTTCAGGATTAAGATCGAGTTAACCTAGGTTATATAATAAATGAAATAGTCAGTTTTAACAGTAAACAGTCGTTATAAAGAAAAGTGACTATTTTCGTGGTCTAGTCTATATGCAAACGCATTGCATGGGATGCCCCCACTCTCGTGTCTCAACATGAACAATTTGTGGATCACATCTTTTGTAGCACCTTACAACTTCTTGTAACTACAGAGTTGGCCACATCCAATAATGTTTGAGATACTCAATTTCATCCACATACTTATTAGACCATTTATACTATATACTGTCAACTTGATCCTGTTTATATCACTACATAAAGTTACAGCATTCAGATATAGGCAAGGATGCGTTTATTGGATTTTTATAATAAGATACAAAATCAACAAGTCATTGTTATTGATAAAATAGAATGTTTAACACGAACCGCAAATTCTAAGACATTTCCAACATAAATCTCAAACAATAATTAGAAAACAAAATCGTTACCAAGTGTATCCTTGGGCAAATCGTAATTGAAAATAGATGGGGATGAACTTAGTTAAAAATTGGGTAATGGAATATCCAACCAGCTAATTTTACTAAAACAAAAAGTAACAGGACACAAGGCACATGATTTAATTAACGCAACCATGTATTCCATGTCTCTTAAAGTCGCTTTAACTTTCACAGATCGGTCAAAATAACAAGCTTTACATGAGAAACTGAGGACAAAATAATATCTGCAAAAATTAGAACGTTTTGCATCGATGTAAAGCTTCACGCTATAATTTACGTTCAATAAACTTAAAAGGACTAAGGAGGAAGATTTGCTCTTCCACGGGAAGAAGAGCAGAACCATGTAAACCAGGCAAGGAAAGTATAACCAGAAGATAACGGATTTTCAATTTTGTACCCGATGACTCCTATGAGCCACTGGCCCTTGAGACTCCGTGGTTGAAATTGTCCACGTAAGCAGAATGCTTCTCGACGATATGTTTGACGATATGCTTCTCCACTTCGTCACCAACCAGTTCCGGGTCACGCTGAACACGAATCTTCTCATTTTCAGTAACAAGAGTCACCTCCTCTTTCCGGGTCAAAAGTTCATTTGCAATGACCATATGCATCTTGTACTTCCTTAGAGCCGCCTTTGCCTTCTCCAAGAGGATTTTTACATCAGTCTCTAGCTGTGCAAAGGAGAAATTTTAGTGAAAAATGAATAGAACCCCAAATAGCTCTAAATTGCTGCAATGGCATCAACGTTGCAAAAGCATACTTGTTTCAGACATAAACAAAAAGAAACTAGTAATTGCCCATCCTCGACTTTTAATAGCAATTTCCTAATGGGCATTCTATTCAGGAAATCTGATCAAAGATAGTCGGTAAACGTAAGTGGCTTCTGGTTAGTTCACATTTCATAGGCTCCCGTTGGTTCAGGAATTTGGTTATTGAATTCTCCAATATTCAAAGGTTGTTTGGACGGCCAAGCACCCTAAGAAGAATAAGGCCTTTTTATGGTTCTATGGGACATAATGTATCGGATAAGACTCAGCAAATGAACACTTCCAAAATCGTCTCCATCTAATAATTATCTGTTGGGGAGATAAGAATGAAGAGATTAATCACATACCTCCTCAATTTCCCTTTCTTGACTTTTATCCAATGTAAGCTTCTTAATTGTCTTAACTACAACCAAGATGTCCCTAAATAAATCCGTTCAACTGGCTTTTGAGCAATTGAGGTGCGGCAATCATTTGTTAAAAGAAGAATGGTTCTTTGGAACTCCATTCCAGTTCTCCCATGGACCTATGGACCGTGTGGTCATTAAAAACTAAGGTCTATGGAGGTCTATGGAGGACAGTTGGGGAGTTATGTTGATTCCTCATTTCGTTCACTGAATCAAAATGGACAGTATTTTTTTAAGTTTCAGATGGGGCTTTCATCTGTATTCCCTCATTGTACAACTCCTTTATTTATTATCTTCTTTTTAAAAAAATTATTTGGTGGTAGTTTCCAACAGCAGAACGTACCTTGAATGATATACAGTACGCCGTTGGAGCCCACTCACTCCTCAGCCCTGACAGCATCTTTGGCACCTGAACAAGTCGCATGTCTAAAGGCCCTGATCCTGACTGAATCTTGTGCTTTGCCTGCAATGGAAAGACTAAAAATATGGATGAAAGCACTAATTGAAGTCGTTTCATGAATGACTAAACCAATGAACTGAACATTTGACAATTGAGATCCACCATCATACAAATACAATATCGAACTCCCTGTTTGCTTAAATAAGGGAAAATTTTGAATTCATCCCATGTGAAATCGCCAATTAATTCAAATGCTTAAGTTGATAGATTATAGTAAATTTGATATATTAATACTTTCAACAATCCTCACTTGTGGACATGAACATTTGTCAAAGGCCCAAGAAATGAAAAATGACATTAATTGGAGAGTGTTGGAAATTAGGGACTTAGTTGATTGTTTATAGTCCCGAGATATTATAGTTATTTACTTTACCCTATTTTTCTTTCCTTTTTCTGTATTTAGGCTTGTTGGAGCATATAAATAAGAATCCTGTTGTATCTCTCTCACATTATGTAAAATTTAATAAAATGGACTCTCTATCGTGGTCTTTTCTCCCTGTTCTAGGGTTTTCCACGTAAATCTTGTGTTTTATCTTTCTCTCTTTTCTCTTTTAACATGGTATCAAAGCTTGGTGAAAAAACCCTAACCGCCATCGGCAAAAACCAACCGATGCAAGATAACCTTAGTGTTGTACCAACATCGCTTCTGCCACAACCGCCGATGGAACCTTCGACCGCCGCCACCACTGCCCACGCTACCACCGCCCCTACTATTCAAACCGTCGTTGACTGGTATCTTCGAATGCTGCAAATACATCCTCAACAGCAACCAATCGGGAACCCTAGCGCTACCAACTTTACTCCCAATGTTGCCACCGTCGCCACCAGACACTTCATCCAACCGCTAGAATCTGAAGCCGATGCTACTAAATCTTCCATGCATCACCGAGGCAAGTCCGTAATCGGGAATGATGTGCCACCAGCCGCCTATAACAGCTTGCTGTCAGCTAGGCTCCTCCATCCCCCGCTGCCAAGCTATGAACACCACAGGTCCATGGGTCTTTCTCTAGCAATGGTTCAACAATAATTAGCTGATCTTTAGGCGAGTTTTCAACAACAAATCGTCACTCTTGGGGCAGCTCTAGGTGCTTCCACAACCACAAACTTAAATTCAAGTGTATTGAATTCAGATATTCCTTCCGGTTTATCGATGTATCCAGAGAATTCGATAATCTATTTCCCTACTTTAACTATTGCAAATTATTTGTCTGGTTTTATGGAAAATTTCACAGGCTTAATTGCACGAGAAAAGTTAAACGGCTAGAATTATTTCTCCTGGTCTCAGTCTATTAAAATGGCCTTTGAAGGCATCACAAGTTCGGTTATTTGACTGGCAAGATACCCACACCTAGACCGGGGGATCCTCGAGAGCGTATTTGGAAAGGAGAGGACTCCTTGCTAGATCACTACCGATTAATAGTATGGAGCCTCAAATAGGAAAACCGCTATTATATGTTGCCACTGCTCAAGATATCTGGGAAGTTGTTCAGAAATTATATTTCAAAAAGCAAAATGCATCTCGTCTTTACACTCTGCACAAACAAGTTCACGAGTGCAAACAGGGGATGATAGATGTTACCTCGTACTTTAATAAATTGCCCCTAATTTGGCAAGAGATGGACTTGTGTCGCGAAATTATTTGGGGTTGTCCATGTGGAGGTGTTCAATATTCCAAAATTGAGGAAGTAGATAAGGTATATTTCCTAGCTAGTTTGAACTCCAAATTTGATGCAGTGCGAGGCCGTATACTGGGACAGAGACCTATATCCTCTTATGGAAGTGTGCTCTAAGGTTCGCCTTGAGGAAGACAAATTTAGTGCTATGAACATCACTACTGTGTCACCTACTGATTTTGCTGCTTTTAGTACGAAATTATCCGATAATGATGGTGACAAGCACAATGGGAAACAAACTCCAGTGTGTGAACATTGCAAAAAACCCTAGCATACAAAGGAACAATGTTGGAAATTACATGATAGACCACCGAATGGTAGAAGACGCCCTCCGAATGACAAGTCCAATCCCGGCCATGCACACTTGTAAGTGAATCTGCGAGTGCTTTCCAGTCACAATCTCAAGTGAATTGTCAAAATGACTCTACTGTCCCTTCACTTGGGGCAATTGCTCAATCAAGTACATCACAACTGTTAAGTCTCCTAAGTATAAATGACAATAAACCATGGAGACTTGATTCAGGGACTACAGATCATTTAACTGGATCATCCGATAACTTCCTATCGTATCTTCCATGTGCTGGTAATGAAACGATCAGAATTGCATATGGATCTTTTGCTCCTATTGCGGGCAAGAGTCATATTTCTCCCTTCCATGGTTTAACTTTACACAATGTCTTGCACGTACCTAAAATATCTTACAATTTGCTATCTATTAGTCAGATAACCCGAGATCTAAATTGTCGAGTTGTCTTCTCACCGGATAATGTTTCTTTCAGGACTTCAGCTCGAGGAAGACGATTGGCACTGCTCGACACAATAGAGGATTCTACTTTCTTGATGATGATGCTTCTTCTAGGAACAGCTATAGGACTAGTTTGTTATCTTCATATTTTTCAACTTCAAAAAAAGTTTGTATGTTGTGGCATTTTCGCCTTGATCATCTAAGTTTTCAATATATGAAATTTTTATTTTCTCATTTATTCCATAAAATTGGTGTCTCTTCTCTTTTTTGTGATGTGTGCATTCTTGCAAAACAACATAGGGTCACCTTTCCCTCTCAACCTTACAAACCTTCTCAACCCTTTAATCTTATTCATTTGATGTTTGGGGTTCCTCTAGTGTTACCACCTCTTCAGGAAAACGTTAGTTTGTGAGATTTATCAATGATCATACCCATCTTACATGGGTCTTTCTTCTTACTGACAAATCAGAGGTTTCGTCGATATTTCAACAATTTTACACCACTATTGAGATTAAGTTCAATACTAAAATTGCTATTCTTCGAAGTGATAATGGTCGTGAATTTCTCAATAATACTCTTCTTGAATTTTTATCTTCCAAAGTTCATTGTTTACCAAAGTTCATGTGCCTATACACCTCAACAGAATGGAGTGGCTGAAAGGAAAAGTCGCCACCTCCTCGAGGTTGCCCGGTCTCTCATACTATCTACCTCTCTTCCATCTTATTTGTGGGGAGATGCAATTCTTACTGCAACTCATCTCATTAACTGAATGTCTTATCATGTTCTCCAACTCCAAACCCCTCTTGAATGCCTCAAGAAATCATACCCCACCACACGACTCATTCCTAATGTTCCTCTCGGGGTTTTTGGGTGTTCTGTCCTTGTCCATGGTCGTGGCCATAACCAAACTAAGTTTACTCCTCGTGCTCAGAAATGTGTCTTCCTTGGATATCCTTTTCACCAGCGAGGTTATAAATGCTTCCATCCTTCTTCCAGAAAATACTTTATCTCCATGGATGTCACGTTTCTTGAGGATAAGCCCTTCTTCCCTATTAGTCATCTTCATCTTCAGGGGGAGAGTAATAGTGAAGAGACTAACTGGTCAACATCCCATGATACTGTTCTACCTACTAAACAGGTATCTTGGCTAACATACCACAGGAAGAATCTCAGAAAGGAAATGGTATCCCTACTGTTCCACCGGCTTTGATCCATGAATCTGAACCATCACAAGCTCAAGGTACTACTGAGTATGTCCCTGATAATAACGATTTGTGTGTTAAGAATGATATTGTGGATGTAACTGAGAATAACAGGACTGATGTGTTAGTTCCAGAAAATAACAGGGTGGCAGACAGTGATGAGACTACAATAGAAACACAAGAGTGAAATTCTACCTCCGCCTGAAACGTGTGATCAGAATCCTACTATAGGTGGGAAAGTAGATGAGAAGTCAGACAAATCTGGGGATTATGATGCATTGAGGCCTATACCGACTCTGACTGGACAAGATCAGTGACTGACAAAAAGTCTATCTCAGGGTACTATACCATTGTGTGGGGTAATCTGGTTACTTGGAGAAGTAAGAAGCAAAGTATAGTTGCTAGAAGTAGTGTAGAGGCTGAATACAGAGCTATGAGTTTGGGAATTTGTGAAGAAATCTGGTTGAAGAAAGTACTGTTTGATCTTCATCAAGATGGTGTCTTACCTATGAAACTCTATTGTGATAATAAAGATGTTGTAAGCATTGTCAATAATTCAATACAACATGATCGAACGAAACATATAAAGATTGATAGACAGTTTATAAAAGAGAAACTGGATAATGGCAGTATCTGTATTCCGTATATTCCATCAAATCAACAAGTTGCAAATGTTCTCACTAAAGGGTTACTCAGGTAAAATTTTGACTTTTGTGTTAACAAGTTGGGTATGATTGATATCTACACCCCAACTTGAGGAATGTGGAAATAAGGGACTTAGTTGATTGTATATAGTCTCGGGGGTATTATAGTCATTTATTGTACCCTATTTTTCTTTCCTTTTTTGTATTTAGGCTTGTTGGAGCCTAAAAATAAGAATCCTCGTGTATCCCTCACATTATGTAAAAATTAATCAAACGGAGACTCTCTATCGTGGTTTTTTCTTCCTGTTCTAAGATTTTCCACGTAAACCTTGTGTCTCATCTTTTTCTCTTTTCTCTTTTAATAGAGAGGATAACATTTTAGGAGTTCAAATATATGACTTCCAAACTTCGTCATTGAAACTCACAAAGAAACATTAAATCTAACGTCAGACCAAATATCGCTCAGAGAATGATCAACCCCTCTAAAAACTCTATTGTTCCTCTCATCACATAAGGCCCCACAAAACAACAGACACCACAACTTGCCACAAAAAATGACCCTTATCGAGAGGGGGTGGAGAAGGATTGTCAATCATCTCTTTACCATCTCTATTCTTGGCCAAAACAAGGTAAACTCCTAAAAAAACTGACTCCAAACTTCATAAGCAAGATCAAAACTCCAAAACAATATGGTGAAGATCCTCCACCGCCCTCCTATAAAGAATGCAACACAAAGCACAATCAAATTGGGCATCTTTCTTGATTTCCGATCCAATGTGTTCATGATTAAATGGCTAACCTTCCAAATAAAAATCTTAACCTTCTTGGAATTTTCATCTTCCACAGCGAGGCAAAAACACACAAATGGGAGAGGGATATACCAAAGAAAGAAAAAAGAACCTAAACACTACCTCCTATTCTAATGCATTCTCAATTATCAAATACCCAGAAGTTTAAGATAATAGGACGATAAATTTAATTATATGAAGACTTCAATATTCTATGTTATTGATCAAAACAAGATTTGAGATGCAAGTACGAATGCTACCATCCATGAAAGTACAACAATCCAAGTCTATTGATCTTTTGGACAGATACAAGCTTCTATATGACCGTTATAGCTACCACACCCACCCACCAGATGTATACCACACGTATGCTACTTAAATGCTAATATTAATTTGTGAAACAGCTGGGAACTTCAGAGATGAGAAGAAGGATTTAAAAAACGTTGAATAAATACACATTTTTCTTTTGGAACTTAAAAGACACAGTTGTACAACCTATAGAACAGATCTTGTTCAAGTAAAGTCATGACGTTGAATAAATAACACTAAAATCTCGTTTTTATCTGTTTTGGGCTAAACCATTACCATGCTCTCCCATGGAACGTAAAAGTCAGAGACAGCTGCAGCAAGATAAAAGAGTGCATAGGGTCCAATACTCCTCAGTGATATTGCAACCATGTGCAACATCTGCAAGATAAATAATAAGATTAGAAAGAAAGGGGGAAAAAAAACATACGACCATAATGCATTAAGTGGCTAAATTTTGTCGAGCTAGTAAAGGTCATATATTAGCAAAGTTTTTTTCTGGATCGAAAATAATATTTAGCCACCTATGTTTATGCGCTTCTTATGTTTTCTACATAAGCTTGATGCAAGTATAAGCTAGATGCACAAATTAGATTGATTACTATAAACAATATATTAATTACTATCGTGTCTCTTTTATTGTGTTGTGGGACAGTATATAAAAGGGCTTTCTCTCCTTTGTAAATATGAGTACATACAACTTTATTTATTTATTTATTTTCTAATGAAAGGTGATTCAAGAGAACTATTTTCTTCCCTTGTGCTCTTGAGCTTGATAAGCTTCAAATTTAGTGGATTTAGAGTGATGTTTTTACTTTTGAACCCCATAATGCTTTCAACAAAACTTGCATGCAACTTTGAGGTTTAGATTTAAAGACACTGAGTTTTGACCAATATAAGGCATATGTTCTGTAATAACAGATCGCTCCTGCAGGTAGTGCAAAAAAATAAAGGAAAACTACCTGAAGATACTCAAAAATCGTTGTAAAAGGAAGTTTCAGAAGTGTGCCATCTGCTATTGCCTGCAATAATCAAATTTGAAAGTTTCCTAATCAGTGGTATTTCATTACCAACCATGTTAGATATGGGCTAATATACAGAAAATATTAAGAAATTGAGTGATGATACTATCGAGTAGTTCATACAGCATGATGCTCACTGATTGCCTTCTTAACTTCTTCCGAATAAGGCTGGCGCACTGAATGTTGAAATGAATTTAAGTCATGAGCACCATGAATGCTAACAATTAATCAATAAAATGAAAGTTGAAGTGCTAGAAGAGAAAGGTTACTTAACCCTGGGCCCCAGATAACAAAAAACTCCTCCATAAAGTTCACCGAATAATATATCAATATCCAATTCAGAGTGTTTGATAACGAACATTGATGTTACTATAAGTGACAATATCATGTACCAAAGTGGTCTAAGGGTGAGTTTTGAGTATAATGCTTTTAAGCTAAGCACTTTTTTTTTCCTTTCTGTTTTTAAATATAGGAAAATGAACCAAAATATTAACGAATAATAGCAAAATATCACCGTCTATCTGTGATAGACCGCGATTGACAGCTATATACTACTATCTGTGTCCATCTGATAGACACAGATATTTTGCTATTAGTTGTAAATATTTTTAGCAGTTTTGTCATTTAAAATAATTCTTCTTTTTTTCTACTTTGGAAGAATTATTAATTAAGTGGTTAACCCTCAACGGAAAGTTTCCTTGTAACCTATGAGCAAATGCTCTTTTTAAGTATTATGTATCCCACAGAATACACAGGCAGTTAATTACCCATCGAGAACATATGACACTGTTACCGTTGAACCAGCAGGGCATGGATAAAGTTTCATTTTTTTTTTTTTTTTTTAAGAATAGATAAGGGCATGGATAAAGTTAAGGATAAAGAAAATCACAAACCTTGTATGCCCAACTCCTGGGTGAACTCAAAACACTCCAGAAATGGATCATCAGGAAGCAAACTGCAATATGGTTGACGGGTTCCCCTGATCATAGAACCACCAATTAGCTCAGGAGAGTATCAAGCCTAAACTTAGAATGACTCTTACACCATGCAGTTCTACCAAAGATAAGTGTGTACTTTCGATATAAGAAAATAACCGAATATCCAGCCTTCAGAAAGTACCTAAGAGAAATTAGCAAAATCATTTAAAAAACCAAACTCAATGTGTAATCTCTAGTAGAACATATGTTGAAATGTAATGTCATTTACTCTGTGGATGCTGCACCTCTGTGACCTGAGCTGAAGTTGTCTATATAACGAACACATCTTTGCTCTAAAGGAACTGTGGTGCCCCCAGATGTCACACAAACAACTTTCCTGGGACTTTGATTTCCTATAATTGAAAGCAAAATTGATCCATAGAAACAAATTAGGTAAAATTACAAGCTTAGTTCCTTAATTTATTAGGACGGATTATTTAATCCATTTACTTCAAAATAAAGTTTGTAATAGATCCCTACACTTTCCAACATGTCAGGTAAGTGTTAAATAACAGGCGCTAGCAGACTAGCAGAGTAATCCCCAGAAGAATATTATGGAATAACAACTAATCAAAACAAAAAAGACATGCTTAAGAGATTAACGAAGAGAGAACTTGCCAGCTTGTGGTGAATTCATTTCAACAAATTCTCTCAAATCTTTGCTGATATCCTCAATATTCCTCAAAGGGGGAGCTGAATCAAAAAATGATTTGATTTCAGCATCTAGGGCCTGTTGAGCTTTTTGCAGTCCGTTTATATCCATTTGGAAATGTCTTCAAAGAAAATCACAACCGGAAAACCTCACTATGAAGTCTGAATTCACATAGAACAAAATTTAGGCACAAATATTTATATAGTGATAACAAAAAATAATAAATAAATAGTTGCTTCAAGGAATAAAACCTACATGGTTAAATAGCCAAGCACATTTCTCCATAATCAATATTATACCTCATTAATGAATATATAAAATAAAGCCGAGATGAACATTAATTTACAATATCGAACTTTTAAGCGAAATTTTCGCTTTAATCAGCAAATCTATTTTACGAGCTACACAAAACTAGACCGACCGACCTCAAGTTTTACGAACTCAGTTTTATCTTCGACCACTCATGATTGCCGGACCTGCCTATTGTTTTCATTTAAAAATGACATAAATCACAGAAGTTCAACCAAAAATCCGAGATATGGGTAAGAAAATAGAATTCAAGAAGCTAATTACATGCTTTCATCAATCTCATACCGGTAGAAATTTGCTTCAGAAGTTCAGATCTTAGGGTTTTTTTTCCCCTCTATTCGAATCTTCGTCAATAATCGAAATGCATCTTGCTAACTGTTGTTGGTCAGGAAACGCTCGATTTGATGTTGACCAGAATGTTCTGATTCTTCTTCTAGTTACCGATTGTACTCTCTGTCGAACGCTAGAATTTGAAGGTAATCCTTTTCAAAATGATAATGGTGTGCTTGGCCCTACTGTATTTTCATTCTCCCACCTTCATTAATTGTCTGTCTATTTTATAGACTTTCCCAGTACCCACTACTCTCTCTATCGTGTTTTATCTTTCTTTCTGCCATTTCTATCCTTAATTGCTATTCTTAAATATGGATTTGACCATTTAAACAGTTCAAACTTTGAGAGCAAAAGCACCAAACGAATACGACCCAACTAATGAAAATATTGAACTCAACCCGTAATCGAATTCAATGTCTTTGAACTTCGTGACAAATAATTCAGGGTTAGATGTTAGAATCTCGTTGATCAAAGTACAACATTAATGGGAAAGCTGTCGTTAGATCTAGGGATTAAAAATCTGTAAACAATAGATCTTTTACTAAGCATATTCATTCATTCCCATCAATGGCAATATCCTCATTTTTTGATTCGTTGGCATAGAAAATGATGCTATGCATATGCAGTTAGTGTTGAAGGTCACGGACTTGGAACTTGTTTGAAATGACTTCACAAATGCTTTAAGTGCAATATATATATTTTCTTTTTTTATTAAGCGAAAGCCGTCGACCACAAGAAAAGTTCAGACTCTCTCTCAATTAATTAATGACGGTGCTAAGAATTGCAACAATCATAGAGAGAGAATCTACAAGTACAGATTTATATAACGATCCAAAATCAACTCTCTCTATCTCTCAATTGATTAATCTCAGTCTCTTGTCCATTCAAAACCTGAGATGCTACCGTCGACTCTTGAGCATTGAAAAATGATGTCCAAAGAATAATTATATGTAAACCTTTTCTTGTATGTGTATCGTCCTCGGATTTTCAACTTCATCTACATTCCCATTCCACTTCTTTCCTTTGTGAAAAATTAAAAACGTAGAAACTTAGGATTCACTTATTTTCAGTAAGCACACACCTCCTCACTAAACCTAATAATGGCATGGATTTGCATCTTTGATGTAATCTTGAAATAGGAAAGCCTAAGTATTGGTTGCAATGGTTCAGACAGCCAAGTTATACATTTTCAAAACCCATCACCTATAGTCTAGACGAGTACTCCTCTTAGGAGGATATACGCATAATAATCCTCGATCAATCCAGCCTCTT
This sequence comes from Benincasa hispida, assembly GCF_009727055.1. NCBI lineage: Eukaryota > Viridiplantae > Streptophyta > Magnoliopsida > Cucurbitales > Cucurbitaceae > Benincasa > Benincasa hispida. Next base: position 17,239,368 of record NC_052352.1, on the reverse strand, counting down.
AGGGATAATTAAAGCCTTCCTTGCAATGCAAACAGATAGCACGCACCTTAGCACCAAGTGAATATTTCAAACATCATTCCATCCTGCAAGAAAGTTCCCCTTGAACCGTGGTGATGATCGGATGCTGTGCTTCATCATCTGAAATCCCATCTATTGAAACCAAAGTTTGGCTGATTGCCACAAACGCAGGTCAGATGTCTCATGTCTGAACTGAACTCTTCATCGTACAGAATTATCCTTCACTGCCTTAATTTTCATCTAATATTTTCAAATAGTTCTCTGCAAGGGAAAAGAGGATCCAATCATTTTCTATTCTAGGGAATGACCTTTATAGTCATACGCTAATAGGCATTATATTCCATGAAGCAAAACTCCTCCATCAAAATTGTCTGAACTTAAGACATTTGCAAGGTCATTGCATGATTCAAGGTACCGACTCTTGATGATATAGGAATGTAGCTGTCTTCTCGCTTTCAAATCTGCCTTTTCGGCTAAGGCAGGGAGAAGTATTGAAAAGGTGACTGAACTTGGTTTTAAGCCTTCTACTAGCATTTGACAGAAGAGTTCAACTGCCATTTTAGGCTGCATTATTCTCATAAGACCAGCAATCAAGGCATTCCAACAAACTACGTTCCTGTTCTTTATACTCCTAAATACTTGAATTGCCAAATCAATATTCTCACACTTTGCGTACATGTCAATTAGAGCACTTGAAATGAAGTGGTTGTCTTCAAAAGAATTCCTGAACATATATCCATGGATTTCCTTCCCTTTGTGCAATAAATTCAAGCTAGCGCAAGCCACCAGAGCAGCAGTTATTGTGACGGTATCTGGTCTGATCGGGAAAGTAATCATCTTATTATGAAGGCAACCCTTGCATAGCATGGTCTGGAATAATTCTAGAGCTTCATAACTTAACCCAGATTGTTGAAATCCAGATACTAAAACATTTAAAGATACAACATTGGGTGCCAAATCTTTCTGTAACATCTCAGATAGCAACTTATATGCTTCAACTTTCTGCCCATTTTTTGCATGTCCAGCTAGCAGTGTGTTGTAGGTTACAACATCAGGTTTTAGTCCATGATGCTGCAGTGATCTAAAACATTCTAATGCCTGGCTAGTTTTTTCCTGATTCACGTAAGTTGCAATAATTTCATTCCACAATGTAATGTTTTTCTTCTCTGCTTTGGCAAAAACTTCTTCAGCGTAATCATCTTGTCCGCATTTCGAGTACATATCAACTAATGATCCTTCGACGTAAATGTTTGTACACAGCTCGCACTTAAGAGCATATGCATGAATAGCCCTGCCTAAACCTAGATCTCTCAACCCTGCACAAGCTGGTAGTATACTCGCAACAGTAACAGAATTTGGATTCTCAGCAAACAACAACATATTAATAAATACATCCAAAGCATCTTTGAAATATCCATTTTGAACAAAACCTGATATTACTCCGTTCCATGAATTAACCCTTGGGCTCAATCCTTCTTCTTGCATGGCTTCCAAGTACGTGAGAGCAGTGTTAGTCTCCCCATATCGAGCAAACCCTGAGACCAGTGCATTCCAAGATATCAAATCAGGCTTCAATCCACTAGACTGCATGGAGTGAAATACTTCCATCACCTCATCCAAAAGACCTTCTTCAATGTAGGCTGAAACAAGTGCAGTCCACGAAACCACATCTTTTTCACTCATCGAATCAAAAACATTGATCGAAAATCTCAAATCCCCACAATTACCATAGAGATCGATAAGAGCATTCCCAATAAAAATATCAGAGACCAATCTCTTCCTAATGGCATACCCATGAACCATTTTACCTGTCTTCACCATTTGTCTTCTAGAACATGCTTTAAGAATCGTGGGCACTAAGTATTTACCAGGTAGTATGCCCTCATCAACCATCGATCTGAACGCCGCAAAGAGCTCATTCCACTTCTCTGATCGACAATACGCCCTAATCAAAGCTGAATAGGCTGAAAGCGTTCTCTCAGGAATTTCATCGAACAGCTTACTGTCACTATCCACGCAATTCACGTCCTTGGCATAAAACGTTGCCAGCTTCTTTCCAAACAAGTTATCGACCCGACAAGCATTTAATTTGACAACCTGGGCATTATGATTAAACAAACCGAAACTACGAGCGATTGGGACTTTAAAACCTCCATAATTACGATCCGTACATTTAGCAATTGGAGAAAATTGACCCTGGGGTCTATCATGGGCCGATATCGCAGTGAAATGCATCCTACAAGCTACATACATGGAATTTCGAGATAATCTAAAACTGGGTTGGAGGTCGAAGTTAAACTTGAAAGACGATGGAAGGGCAGGAGAAGCATTGCTCGAGGAAACGAAACCATCTACCAGAGTTGCCATAGTCAAAGTTAAAATTTGAAGCCAAAGCAGAGAGAAGAGAACGTTGTGACGTCAGAATTTAAAGATGTACCTATATATGTCTGTGTGGGAGCCATGGATGGAAAGTGGCAGAGAAGGAGATGGAGACACTGGGGAATCTCGAATCTGTACACTGCCCTGCCGGGGAGCTTTCGCCACGTTATAGTTCAAAATGGGCGCTAGGTGATTGGTTTCTCCTCGAGGTGACCCCAAAGTCGATATGGTTGTTTTCTTCCTATTTCGATATTATAATTGGGATAAATTATTTCAAATGATAAAATTATTAAAAAAATATTTACTAGTAAATTTTTTAAATTTTTTATATGTTAGATAGATTTATATAAATATCTATTAATACATCGATATAAATTACCCTAAATTATTTAAGTGCCTATAATTGATAATTCTAAAATTTTGTCATATTTTATAAATATTTTTGTTTATTTTTCTATATTAAAAACAACCCTATAATTTATGAGGTTAAATCTTCAGATAATTTTATTTTTTATCTTTAATTTATTTAATAAATACTAAAAACTTTCAATTTATTATTTAATATGTCATTAAACTTTTTTTAAACAATGTGACTGAAAAAATTTATTTTAAACAAAATGTCATAATTAGAATTTAAAAATCAGGGCTTATTAGAATGATAAGGTAGTTTTAAAAACTATTTAGGAAAACAGGTACTTTTGAAATAAATTAGGAAAAGTGTAATTTTTTTTTTTTTTTTTTTGTCTCTTATGGAATGCATCTCATAGGGGTGTACATAGTTCGGGTTGGAAGAATTTTGTGGACCAACCCAAAAAATCGGGTTGGCTAATAATGAACCCTATCGGTTCATTTTTAAGGGTCAACCCAACCCAACCCAACCCAAAATTTCGGGGGTTGGGTCACCGTTCCTTTTTTTCCCCTCTAAGGGGTGTACTCAGCGAAAGCGTGAGTTAGTATCGGAACTGGAAGCAAGGAGACTGAGGGAGACCGAGTCGGAAGCGTGAGGCGTGGGCCAGATCTGACGAGGGGACTAAGGCGGAGATCGGATCAAAAGCGGAGGGTTTTCGTTCGACTAAGGCGAAGGGGTTTCCTTTCGACGGAAGCGGCGAGAGCGAGCGAAGAGGCGAGGTTTCGTTTTTTATCGTTTTGATCGAAAGCGGCGAGGGCGACGAAAAGCTTCGATGAGGCGACTGGCAAGTTGTAACGACCCGACTCCCTAGGACTCGAGCTAGGCCGTTACTATACACATGCATGCATAGAATTTAAAATGATACATTTTTCATAGCGAAATAAATGCTAAATAAATAAAGTCAAATAAAAGATTTTCGTTAAGATTAAATAAAAGTCAAATAACAGGGTACCCATAATTCATAATTAGAAAATTTAATGAGTCTAGAAAACTTTAAAAGTTTGGAAACGAATATTAATTAATAATTTTCAAACATGAAGACTGGAAATGGAAAAATATGAGATAAATCTAAACATCATGAGCGGAAGCATAAAATTGGTCCCAGTGGCTTGATCACGGATTCTGCTTGTCATTCGCCGGCGCGCCCTACTCTTACCTGAAACATAAACATGAGAAAGGATGAGTATAAAATACTCAGTAAGTAACCCTACTACTGGGATCAGGCTACGCATCTATGTCTTCTAGATGCCTACCTCTAGTGGAACATATAAGCTGCTCTATTCCTCATGGGACTCGTACATGCACGAAAAACTTATTTCCATCCTATTGTAGTTAAGTATGTCCACTACCTCTAGTAAGTCCCGTAGGACCCGCAACCTCTGGTGAATCCCGAAGGAAACACAATCTCTTACATACGCATGGTTATGCATACACCTCTTTCGTATACACATAACCCACTTAATATGTACCTCTTCCGTACACATGGTTACGTATACACCTCTTTCGTATACACATAACCCACTGAATATGTACCTCTTGCGTACATCTAGTTATGTATACATCTCTTTCGTATACACAGAACCCACTGAGTATGTACCTCTTTCGTACACCCCAGATCCTCTCTATAAAGGTAGGGATACGTACCTCATTCGTACACATGGTTAGACATACACCCCTTTCGTATACACATAACCCACTGAGTATGTATCTCTTTTGTACACCCCAGTACCCTTGGGGTATGTATCACTTTCATACACACCAGCCCTAGTACATCTCTTTCATGTACTAGCGCCTTTAGATGTACATCACTTTTATGCAGTCACATAGTCTGGAAAGGAAAAGAGATTGCATCTAACTTCATATTACATATAACATTCACCTAATTACGAATCCTCTAAAATCTCCCGATCAAGGTCAGGCTAGTTAACCTCAACATACGTAATTAATCTAGTATTAATGGATCCACTCTAGTACATCACTTTCACGCACTAACTCATGTAACAATCAAACATTTGAAATTTCATAATACATCATATAACTTATGCACTTTCATGATAAATCACATCAACAAAATGCTCAAACTTTCACCTAACTTTAAGACATTTCCGTAGTAGCGTCGCTTAACTCATAATTTAGGGCCATGCTCAATCATCCTTTTAATATATTTCATAAAATTCTAAATCGTGCTCATACATTAACATGCTTCGATCATATTATCACATGCTCATATATCTTTTCTAAACAGTCTATTAAATCTTAGAACGGTCAGAATTATCTTTGTAACTAGTCTTACAATCCTCAACATCAACAAATCAAATACAACTATATGGAAATACATACCATCTCATGCTAGCATTAAAGTGTCTATGTGCATAAATAAATAATTCAGATCTCGTACCAGAACATACTTTGATCATATTATACTATCAGTCTATCATGCTTTCATCCTGCCATAACATTCATTTATCATGCTAGCATACATCTAATGTCTGGCCGTGGGCAGTTTCAGTAGTAAGATTACTTACCTCTAATCGCAAACTCTAGAAACTAGAAGCTCAACCTCTTTCTTGCCCAATGGAACAATTGTCAAAAAGGGGAAAAACGTTGTTGTTAGGGTGTTTTGATCATGTGAGATGCTGCTTAAAGTTGCTAGAAGTTGCAAGCGTTGTGGCCGTTGAAGTTGTATGTTACAGCATCAGAGGACATTGGTTGGAGATCGTGGGCATTGTCGTTGTTCATTGGAAGGAGAAAACGAACAGATGGTAGGTGGAGTTTGATTTAAAATAATAATAATAATAATAATAAAACAAAAAAAATGAAATAAGTATAATTACATTTAATTCCTTTCCGTTTTACTATTAAATTCTATTACATTTAATTCTTTACTATTAAATTCCATTAATTTAATTCCTTTCCATTTTACTATTAAATTCCTTTTCGTTTCAAAAGAAAATTAATTCCTGCCATCAATTTCTAATTTGAATAATTTCACACCAACAATTAAATTTCCGCACTTATAGTTGAAGTCCAAAATTCTAAAAATTCCCTCAAACTAGTAATAAATACTGAAATTCCAAATAATAAAGTTACTGAAATTACATTATTACTAAAAAAAATGTATGGGGTATTACACAAGTGGCTAGGGTTTCGTTTCTTCAAGTTCGGAGTCCGGACTTCAATTTCTCTTTCCTATTTTGTTTTTTTAATATATATATAAATTAAAACACTCTCTCTCAGACTCTCACCATCACTCTNCCCTAAAATGGAGAAATTCGAGACCCGATCAGGATTTAAGATTTTTAAATTTTTTTAACCCAATCCAATCCAAAATAAAATCTAACCCAGTTTGGGTTGGGTAGTCTGGGTTAGTCAGATTATTGAGTTTTTTTTTAACACCCCTAGTGTCTCATCTCAAAATTTGTGTCCATTGAGAAAAACTAACGAAAGTTTGTGTAGAATGGAACCTAATCTTTTGGTATTTTTTTTTTTTGTATGTAATTAACCTGTAGCTAATTCAAAATTTGTGTCCTTTTTTTCCTTTTCTTTTTAAATGGTCAATCTTATATATATTAATTTTTATTTAATTTTATATTGATTCAATTATAATAATTTAATAGGATAGGTAGATAAATTATAATAGGAAGTTATAATTAATATTACTAGAAAAAAGTTATAATTAATATATCAAGTTTTAGAATTTTTTTATTAAAAAAAAAACAATGGTTAAAGTGAATTTAACTTAGCGGTAATTGATATGATCTTTTATTCTAAGAGATTTAGTTGCTCATCATCTTTTTTTAGTATGCTCGATAATTATCTTTATACATTAAATAACTATATCCTAATATGTTAGAGTGGTTGTCGCTATTTGGTTTTAAAAATTACATTTTTTGTTCATATAAATTAGGATATAGGATATAATTTTAAAATTAAGATTTTATTAATAGCATCAAACACCACACATGAAAGTAATTTTAAAAGAATTAATATATTTCAAACTAAAGAATTATAAAATAGTTTTTTAGGCAAATTTGTGGTTAAAAAATTGCTAAGATAAATTGACATGATTCACAATAAAAAAGAATTGCATTTTCAATATGCACTAAAAAATTCATAAAGATGTGCATTACAATTCCTTCCTAGTCTTTTAAAAGGGTTTTAATTTCATACTTTCTATTTATAAAACATGGTATATTAATTGTAATTAATCAGTTTATTTGAACATTGTATTAGTTTATGTTATACAGTTAAAATTTAAAATGCTTAATATTATGTATTAAAAAAAATGATGGTTAAAAATTACATTTAATTCCTAAACTTTCGTACAATTAACAATTTAGTTCCCAAACTTTGGTTCGTAACATTTAGTCCATGTACTTTAATTTTGTAACAACTTAGTCCCTAAACTTTACTATGTATCAATTTAGTTTCTATACTGTAGAATTTCTAAAGATTTAATCCCTATAAATGTTTTAAATTTATTAACCTACATTAACACTAAAGACTGGAAAATGAGTATTTAGTGAAAAATCGAATTTAAAAGTGTAAACTTGGAATATAGGGACCAAATTGAAACAAAACTCAAATGTCAAAGGTAAAATTATAACATTTTGAAATCTTGGGACTAAATTAAAACCAAACTCAAAATTTAAGGACTAAATGTGTAACATTTTGAAATTAATAGACTAAATTAAAACTAGACCCAAGACTTAGTAGCAAAAAAAATATTTTTTCCCTAATTCAAATGTAAAGTACAAACTTCTACAATTATAGATTAAAACTACAATGTTCTTATTCATAACTAGAAGATTAAAAACAAATACATAAAAAACATTCAAATTCAAAATGTTTAAAAAAAAACATTAATTCTAAATCCAATTTTAAAATTTTAACAGAAATAAATTTAGTTTGAACATAAAAAACAAATAAAAAAACATAAAAAATTAAAAAAAGAAAAAGAAGGAGAAGAAATAAAGATAGGTTGGGAATTATTTTTAAGAAAATGATAGGTTGGGAATAATTTATAGAAAGATAAGTTGGGAATTAAAAAAATAAAAATAAATAAATTAATTAATTTATAAAAAAAATATATAACAAAAAAACCGGAAGTGCACACCCCTTAACGCGACACTTGTAAGTTGGAAAGGAAAAAAAAAAAAAAAAAAAAAAAAAAAAAAAAACAAGAGTGCGACAGACGCACTCCAATTCCCCAAAAAAGAACCTTATTCACCTAAATTTTTTCAAAATGACCTGGTTTTCCTAATTTTTTTTTTTTTCAAAAACACCCTATTTATCCTATTAACCCTAAAAACTATATAATATGTTATCAAATTTAAAATTTTGTATCTAATAAATCTTAATATTTTAATACTTTTTTTTTACAAAAATGTGTGGATTAACATCTAAAGTTTAGGATTCTATTGATATAAAAATGAGATTTCAGCTAAAAGTTTATAAACTTATTAATGCTTTTGAAAGTTTAGAAATCTAGTAAATAGATACAAGTTGAGATTTCATATTCAACATGTGTACTACTCTTAAAATGAAAGGTTTAAATCTCCCTAGTCCCATTGGTTGTACTAAAAAAGTGTAAACTATGATTTATTTTATCGTGGATTTTGCGACATTCTTCATTACTTGGTATGCTTATTTGTAAACTTTTTTTTTTTTCTCAACAATAAATATAGGACATCAAATTATCAATCTTTGATATAAACGCCCACTTGACTTGATATGTTCTCTCAATACACTAAAACATATATTTCTAATAAATTGATGCAAACTATTGAGGAGACGCGCCTGAAAAAATGCAATAAAAAAAGGGTGTATAGTTTCAAGATTGGAGGTGATTCTGAGTCTAACTTGATACAAATCTATGGACTTATTCTGGATGAACAAATCAGTTGCAATGGATTTCATTTGACACCAAAGCTTAAAATTTTGGAACACCAATAATCTAATGCTTAAAATGAATTTTGAATGTTAGATATATCTTTCGATAGTATATTTGAAATTTTTTAACACCAATAACATATCCAAATATGAAACCTAAGACCTTAATGGACACAAACCTCAAACCTAAGGATAAAGAAGGCAATTCACTATTATGATAACACATTCCCATTTATTTAACATAGTGTAGACTTTATAAGATAACTTTTTTCTTATTTTTAGTACAACAAATGTGGTATGAATGATAGAACTTTCAACCTTAAGAGAGGAAATGCATGTCAATTATCACTCATCTATGCTCTATATGATGGAATCAATAGATACTACAATACTTCTATAAGTTTTACTACGTAAGATCATACATGTTAGGCTAAATCATAATTGTAATTCAGTCTAACCAACCATCTAGACTTTGGAGGTCAAAATCATGACATTGCTTCATTCTCATTTGATCAAACTATCAGACAATTAAGGAAACATTAAAAGGGTTGTTTAGTGTTTAACCCCTTGAAATGTCATTTCAAACCAGCCTAAAATTTGGTACCATATACATAATACTTCAATAGATGTAACTAATCCAATTCCTGTTAGAATCTCAACCCGCCAGAAGAAGTTCATTCCAATTAATAAAAAAATGGTAAAAAAAACTTTCACCATGAGCTATACACATCTCAAGCTTGAAACGGAACCTTTTCAATTTGTCCTCACAAACAATTGGCCAGTACTGCTTTCTTTCTCTTGGTTTACGTTCTGCAATTCAGATAAGATGGCCTCTAAGCTCAAAACATACATCTGTAAACAGAAAAACCCATCTATTAATGAGCCCAAAATTGACTTGTTTCTGCAATATCCAACAAGCATCCATGGGTCATCAGATAACATTGATCAGTAGATACTTCTTAACAGAAAACATTAATCAGTAACAAAAAATTTGGAAGTGTCAACTCAGGTAACAACATAGACAGCACGTCAAAGTGAAAAAAATGAGGGACTTTCAACAAAACAAATGCGAAAAACAATAGATATAAGACTTTGGTTTACTCTTTATTGAATACTACAAGCGTCAGTTTCTTACTTGGTGAAACTACAGCGAAACTAAATAGATTCCTATACAGAAACCTCTTGGCTAGGTTAGAGAACAGTTGAAATTTGGGTAAGAGAGCCTGCAAAAGAATAGTGGTGATGGGATGATTGTGAAAGACAGAGGAAATCGTGACCGAGATGAGTTGCAAGACGGTAAGCAAGAAAAGGGTCTAACCAAAATGGGCTGCAAGATGTGACTGAAACAGAGTCCAAGCTAAAGGTTGTACATGATAATAAGAATGAATTGTAAATGGTAATCTGCAAGATGGGGCATGTGGAAGGAAGATGACTCGTTCATTTCACGACTGAGATTGGTTGTAAGATAAGATTGCAAAAGATCGAGTTTAAAATTCTATCTTTAGTAAATAAAGTTGAGGATGTTATCTACATAACAGAAATATAATGGTTGACTACTTCTTCCCGTAAGCATATAGACTAAAGCCTATTCTGAATATCTAAATATTGGTGTAATACCAAAATCTAGTTGAATGAATATGAATCTCTACCTCTAAACGAGGGGAGAGACCTTTATTTATAGAGTAGAAGTGATTATGGGTTTGTAAAGATGCTAACTAAAATAACAAACGAACTTAACAACTACATCAACTAACTCACTCTTAGTTAGCTTACAAAGGGCCTCCCCGTATACCAAATATTGAGAACACGAGCAGTATACTTGAAAATTTGAAATCATTTAACAAAGGAATACGGTAGGCATGCTCACAACTGTGCCGCACGCAGAAAGAGAAACATGGAAGGCGAACACTAGAGCAGTATAGTTCCATTATGTTTTGTTGTTTATTTCACTTTCTACTATGTTTTTGTACATTAATCTCTGTTTATCCTATTAATGGTTATGGAATAGACGTCAAAAACACAGGAAGTACATAAAAAAAGAAAGAAACAAACAAACATAGGCAGGCGATGAAAACTCTATATATGCAGAGATAAAGTCACAAAGAAAATGATGATAATACCATGATCTACCCTTTTATACTCTGTATTGCATGAAGCAGGATACACAAACATCTATAGCATATATACCGTCTCAAGCTCATTAATACACGACAAGAAGATTCTTCCAGCATCTGAAAAAGAAACCAAGACTGCGACTTTTCATGAGTGGCGTTGAATTTTGTATTTTTTTTCCCCTTTCCATGTAATTTAGTTTAAATTACAAGGTGACCAAGTTTCTGATATGAAATTTCACATGGAGGAAAAGTATAATAACAAGACAAGACGAATATAATGCTTGTCTTTCTATATTTATCAATTCCCATTTGACGGCTAAACCCTAGCTACCAATTCCAGATAAGTTTAGCTAACAATTAGCAGGTATCAAACAATGATAACAAAGAGTACTCACCAGCCAGAAGCTGAAGTTTGGGAATTCAGATTATCATAAAACTTCGACAGTCGGCGCGTCGGAGGCTTCGGCTTGGTGGGTTTCTTACGCAAACCAAAAATTTCTTGCACCAGAGGGACGTGAACAAGAACGAGCTTCCACGCCAAAAACCAACCTACGTAACCATACCAATTAATAGTGAACGCAGGATCGAATAAATATTACAGAAATAGAAATCGAATTTCAAACTTGAAAACGTAAGCAGAAATAGAAATCAGAAACACAGGAATTACACAAAATAATCGAAGGAAAGAAGAACAAAATACCGAGAGAAATCAAGGAGAAAGTGAACACAACTGCAAAAATCGGGCGTAGAATGAATAGATCGATGTAATCCCACTGAGAAAGAGAATGCTCAAAAGATGTAAACGAGGAAGACGACGACTCCATTAGAAGAGCTCGGTTGCACACGAAGGCAGCCACGCAATGAATCCCCGTCGACGGCCCTACCAGCTCTTTTCTTGGCTCAAGACGGCGGATTTTACCTTTACAAGTGATTATCCGTTCGGTTCGGTCGCTTCAAGGCCAATTGAGAATCGAACCAAATTAATTCATTTTTATATATGAAAAAAAAATAATGAAATTGTGAAGTTATGAAACCAAATTATATGCGTCGAATCTCTCTACGTCATGCCAAAAAAATTAAACCAAGTCAATTCTTTTTTTTTTTTTTTCACAAAAGAAGAATTGAATCGACGCCTAGTAAGAAAAAAAATGAGTGGTTTGGTCTTATTAACTATCATGGATTGACCTAGTGGTAGCAGAGTATAAAAAAAGATCAAAGGACTAAGGGACCATGGGTTCAATCCATGATGACCAACTACCTAGAATTCAATATCTTATGAGTTTCTCTAAGTTGATCCGGACACTCACAAATATGAAAAAGAAAACAAAAAGTAGTTTAGTTTCATCATGTATGGTTGTTCTTAGCTCAATTTCTTGATTTTGAGTCTTTTGTGTGTTGATTATTAATGAATTTGAAAGAAAGAGGTAAGGAGTTTAAGGGGGAGACTATGTGAATCTAAATTAACACAGCTAAAGGAAGAGGCCTTTGAGTTTTGTAAGGTGGAATATGTTGGAAATGATAGAGTAGAGAAGCATAAAGTTGAAGCTAACAGGATCATTAAACACTCTATTTAAACAAATTTTAACAAAAAGAGGGTTTCATTATGTATACCTTGAAGATACACTTAATCCTTACTATATCCACGAAAGTGGAACTCCAAATCTCCAGTAGACTACCAAAAGGATCATCTCTACTATTCTCAGCCTTGTATTGAGCGGTGGGAAGTTAGAATTAAGAGGGATTGAGTGGTTTTAGAGAGCCTGAAAGCAAAAAATGTTTTTGCCGAGAAATCCTCAAAATTCAGAATGCATCAGCCTTCAATATCAGATAATCGAAGCTTTTATTAAGCTCTAGCATGCAAGCACTCAACATTCAGCAATTTGACACTTCAAATTGCACTTAATGAGTGGCCTATGTGCTGAAATGTGGAGAGCTCCACTAAGAAATTAAAATTTTGGATAAATCCACTAATTTCAATCTCAAATTTAATTTAATTTAAATTTAATTTATGAAATTAAATTTCCTAAATTTAAAGTTGATTTAATTTAAATAATGCTAAATTTAAAATTGATTTAATTTAAATAATTAATTAAATAAATTTAATTAATAATTTAATATCAAATATTAAATTAATCAACACCTAGTTTAAACATGAATTTTATTCATATAATCAATATCTAAATCAGTATTTAAATATTTTGAACTCTCCAATTATGTTCAATTTCAACAAAATTAAACGTTAATTATATCGAATATAATTATCCAAACCCTAAAAACCGAAGTTGAACATTTCAAATTACAAACCCTAATTTTGAATTTGAACACTTCAAACTCGCTCAATATTCTAATCTAAGGTTCAATCTCTTACGAGCTAGTAGATGGACCTTATGAATCTATGGATCATGAGCTTCAACGATTTGAAATTAATCGGTTAAACTCTTTAATCCGAATTAGTCAATATTTGTTAACCATCGAAACACACCACTATAGCTCGATGGTTGCACTCTCCTCACTGTAGATATTTTCCATCTACTTGATTTAACCATAATTAGTAAGTCGACTTTCACTGGTTGTTCGTAATAACGATTGGGTCTAATGTTGTTTTACCCCCGAAATTACATCTTGCTCCTTAAGTCCTACTAATCTTCTAATGAACAATATGTTTGTGATCCAATCACTAAACCAAGTCCCTCTCGGGTCAATGAGAGGGTGGGGCCCTTAGTTCAAGACCTGGAATCAGTATTTAAGAGAAAAACCTCTCTACTTACCTTAAAGATAGGTAGGAGTATATTCCATCTTACACCCTATGTCCCTATGGTCTTACCCCTAAAATGGGAGGCTTATTGAGTCGCCTATGCAAATCAAAGAATAATCCCGAATAAATAGAAGTTCATAGTTAGCTCAGGATTAAGGCCGAGTTACCTAAGTCATTGATTTAAAATAGTCAGTCTTAAACAATAAACAACGTTATAAAGTAAAAGTGACTTATTTTTTGGTCCCGATCTTATACAAACTCTTTGCATAAGACGCCCCCCACTCGTATGTTTCTACATAAACGATTCAGGATCACATCGTTTGTACTAGATACAAAGTGACCATATTTAATTGTGTTACCAAAATTTAGTACCCAACCTTATTTGTATGTTATAGATCGTTTTGGCTATTTACTCGAACTCGATCCATCTTTATGTCTCCACATAAAGTCCAAGTATTCATGTAATAGCTACAAATCTTAGTTTATGGGATTTAGTCATTACAAGTACAATTTACAGACTCACCAACAAATTTTATTAAATAAATATCAATGACATATTTATTGATAATAGAATATGTTTGACATCACAAACTGCGAGTTTTAGGACATACAACCCAACAAACTCCTACTTGGATTAAAACTCCAGTGGATTTACACATATACAAATATATACAATGTTGAGTAATGAAAGAATACAATAAATTAGGGCATCTTTGTACTCCTAACATTCTCTCACTTGCCTTAGATTTATGAAGCTTGTAGTTCTAGTCCTACTAGGTGACCTTCGAACACTTTATCTGGGAGGACCTTCGTAAATGGATTAGCCAAGTTGTCTTTAGAGGCTATCTGCATGACGATCACATCTCCTCTGTGTACTATCTCTAGGGTTGGCAATGGGGCCGGGGCGGGGCAGGGGGCGCTCCGTGTCCCTAGCCCCGTGGGAGAAATTCTCCCCCATCCCTGCCCCCGTCCCCACCATTTGAAGGTGGGGATATCCCGTCGGGGAAACAGGGTCCTGCAGGGCCCATTCCCCCGTTTCCCCGCGGGAATTCTTCGTGGGATTTCCCGTAGGGATTTCCCATTTTTTTTTAATTAAATTTGATTAGCCCACACAAAAATCCATTAAATAAGTTTATCGAATTCCTCATTTTTTAATTCAAGTGATTTTATTTGAAATTTGACTAGTGCACAACATCTTATACATTCAAATAAACACAATAAAAACTAACAAATCCATTAAATAAGTTTACAACTTAAAATTCAATAATGTTTGAATAAAGAAGTCAATTAAAGGCAAACGTCTTATACATCCAAATAAGTTTACAACTTAAAATTCAATAAAGCTCGTCTTTCTCTCTTCAACGATGACTTCACAATCAATTCTTTCTCCTTTCTTGGCATCATCCTATCCTTAGTTTGTGAGTATTATTCATTCCTACATTTAAAATGTAACAAACAAATAATGTCACAAAAAAAAAAAATCTAGACCACAAAATAATGTTAATTCCTTGAGCATACCTTAGTCACCACGCCATCTTCATCAGAATCGTCTGCATCTTCTAAAATATTATGTTCTAAATATATTGATTTAACCATTTATTTTCCCCTGTTAATACCTTATATTGTCAAATATTTGTAATAAAAGAAAATATTTATTAATATATTAAATGCTAAAAAGAAGTAAAACAAAATAAACAAACTAAACCTATCAAAACTTCAGTTGCAATCCAATTTTGAGCGCACATCAAAGCCTCTGTCGTCTTCAGATGAAGTTTGGTTAAATGTGGGCTTACAATCCTACCATAGGCACTAAAAACAGAATCTGATGCAACACTAGATAACGGATGACTAATATATCTCTTGCAATTTCTTGTAAAATTGGATACTTGACACCATTCAATTTCCACAAAATCAAAATGTCAAAATCGGATGTTCGAGGTAAGACAAGTTCATCCAAATGCATCAAACTGTTGCTTCTGATTCATATTATTGGAATTTGATACAAACAAGCCATAATCATTAAAATCATCAAATTCTATATTCTGTGAGGTTCCATCTAAATTTCTAATGTGATAATCATCACCTTCACCTTCACCTTCATGCTTCAGCTGATATTTTATTTCCAAATCTAAACAAATTTTTTTAATCCTTTCCACTTCAAGAAAAAAAAAACTATCTCCATAAATTCTAGGAATCAACTTCAATTTGTAACGTGGATCTAAAACTGCAACTATGGCCATTACCCCATGAATTTTCTTCCAATACTTATCAAACTTTAACATCATATTTGAAGTCATGTCTCTTATCTCTTGAATGCAAAAATTAGTCCACTCAGAAATAGCCAATTTCAATTTACAAATTTTTGGGGAAAAAAAGATTAGCAATAGGATATTTGGATCTAGAAAATATTTCAGTCACATGATGAAATATTTTCAGTTTCTCACATATCTCTTTTGCTAATACTCAATCTTGATCCAAAGGCAAACACTTGTACTTTGGTTCTCGTTGTTTTAATTGATAAAAAACAACTTTGTACTTTAATGCAGTGGCTAGCATAAAATATGTAGAATTCCACCTAGTACAATAATCAAGACTCAACATTTGACCATCATAAACATTCAACTGTCGAGCAGTTTCCTCAAATTTCTCCTTCTTTTTTTGTGTATGCATCCAAAAATACACACTACTACGTACTCTTTCGATCCCATCTCCTATTACTGCCAACCCATCTTTCATAATCAAGTTCAGAATATGAGCCCAACACCGCATATGAAATAAACTCCCATCCAATATTAAGTTTCCACATAGACTATCAACAAGCATATTAACCATGGAGTCATTTGTACTACAATTATCTACAATTACAGATGACAATTTTCGATCAATATTCCAATCTAACAGACATTCCATTATTTATTCATAAAGCATCTCAGAAGTGTGTGGAGAAGGGACACATATAAACCTGATTATTTTGTTTTGCAAAACCCAACTATCATCAACAAAATGAGCAGTGACAGTCATATAACCTTTTGTTTGGTGGTTGGAAGTCCACATGTCCGTTGTAAGGGCAATTTTTCCTTTGATCTCATTCAACAATATCATGGTTTTCAACTTTCCAGTCTCATAAATTTTCAAAATCTCCTTATTTATTGTGTTTCTTGACACCATCTTAAATAATGGTTGGATGACATTACAAAATTCCCTAAAACCTTCATGTCAACTATTGAGAGAGGATATTCATGTCTTATTATCATCCTAGCTAATGCTTTTTTTGCAGCTTCCTGATCGAAGTTATATAAACTTAATGTATTGTTCTTCTCCCTATTAAGAGTCAATAGGGATTTTCGTATGTCCTTTATATGGACATATCTTAATATGATCATGCAAATGTTTGGTTCCATTTTTACTTTCACCCCCTAATTTTCGTTTGCAATAATTACAAACCGCCTTGTCTACTCTATCTATTTTTTGTTTCTTAAAATGGTTCCAAACAACTGATGTCAATCTCCTCTTTAAAGATCTCTTCTCAATATCTTCACCAAGAATAACACAATTATCAACATTAAAATTATAATCATTCAAAGAGCATGAAGTTAAATTTGGTGTTGAATTTGGGGTTGAATCTGGGGTTGGATCTGGGATTGGACTTGGAATTGGAATTGGACTTGAAGAATCTTTATTTGTAGAAGGTGATGAAGACATTGTTTTCAACCTACCAAAGATTTAATTTAAAAACCCTTCTTTAGTCTTTAGGTCACATCTTGAACTAGAGAATTGAGAAACTTATGTTAAATGGAATCCTTATAGGAGAAAATGTCTACTTATACGTAAACCACTCAATTTGTTATTGATTTTGACATGAAAGATTTTACAAAATATTAGTATAATAGAGAGATTTGAGAGTGAAGAAATGTCTATCAAAAGAGTCATAACTTGTTGATTTAGATAAGGATCAAGTTTTAATAATTAACCAATAAAAAGTTTCAAAGTTGAGTGAAAAAGTTCTCTACTACTTGGAAAAATCAAAATTGAATAAGCACTATATCCTTTTATCTTATTATGCGAAATCTTTCTCATTTCTACTTTGCCATCATCTCTCCTTCAAGAGTCTTTTACCATTGTGGACTTTGAAACCAAACACACTAACAAATCTTTATTTTGACTTCTTTGGCACTCTCCAAAATATAACATATTTATACTTAATCAACAAACAAATGTATCCTAATTAACAAACAAATTTGGTGGAGTTGTTCTACTTACCAATGTTATCATATAATCTTAATTAATAAACAAATTTGGTGGAGTTGTTCTAATTAACAAGCATTGAGGACAGGAGATAGAAAAAAAAAGTCTGAAGAAGAAAACTAAAAAATTCATGGGAAAAAATGAAATTCGAAAGGAAAATGAAAGGAAATTTTTACTGGCTTCACGACTGGGCGACAATCTTCACGGCTGGTCTGGGCTAGTCATGTTGTTGACTGACGTCGACGGGCTGGTCGCGTTAGATATTAGAGAACTGAGAAGAGAAATGGAATTGGAAGCCAGAAGGGAAAGGGAAGTAGGGGTTGGTGGTCGCGTTGTTGATTGGTGCACGGGCAGGAAGACTCAGGTGGTCGGCATTGGTGGTCGCATTTTCGATAGTCGCCACTGGCGGTCGCATTTTCGGCGGCGGTTGACTCAGGGAGGTACTAGGGCACAGACAGAAAGAGAAGGGAAAGGGAAGGAAGAGAAAGGAGATGAGAAATGGGCTTCTTTTGATAAGGTTCCTTTTGGGCTTTTTAGTTTTAAATTTTGGATTTTTTTTAGACTTCTTGGCTCCAAACTTTACCTATTAATATTATAAACATATATATAAATTAATTATTTTATATTATTTTAAATATATATTTATAAA